>NC_137443.1:26210000-26615000 GCF_964374335.1 Astatotilapia calliptera | reverse complement strand
GCTTGCAACAGGAAAAACTGCAAACTTGCTTAAATTAAGCTCCCATCAGTTTGAATGCTTAGACAGTAAAAAGATGATAATACTATTTTGTATACTGTATACTATATTGTACTAAATGCCACTGTCTTCTCTTCTTGTCATTTCCTGGAGAAACACTTGCAGGGATTTTACCACCAATTGCAAGTGAACTTTGCATAAGCTACAATTTTCTGCACCAAGTTAGCTCAAGCACTCATAATTCAAACTATTTTTTGTCATGTAACATGTTTTTTAACCCTCTAAAGCTGGTCAGCGGCACGCTCCGTTTTGCATAACTATTTTTAAATCCAGGTAGAACTGGAACCACATAAGCTAGCACAATATTTTTTTTTGCATATGAAACCAGAGGAGTTGTACTTACATCTTACGCCATCAGCTTGTCCTAAGTCATGGTTTCCTTCCACATATTGCTTTGCAAAAACTGCATAAAAAGCACTTGCAGCAACAAAAACATAATATTCCAGAAACACGCTTTGCCGATCCATCAGCTGTTCATAACACTTCCTACATTGGAATAGACGAACTATCGCATGTCACCCATTACCTTCAAACCGGAAGTGACGTCATTTTCTCGGAAATGTAGTTATTTTAACTTCAGGGTCTCATAAGCCTATACTGGTGTTTTTAAAAGTTATGTTTGACTTTATGACTTTCTGTGTCGTTTCTGGGATGCTTAGAAGTCAAATTGCACTGCTGGAAATAGTTTATGTTGATGCATATGCCGTTTTTTTGCAAATTTGCATTACAATATTTATTTTTGTTTTTCCTGCAGTATATAAAAATTGGTGTATTTCAAAAATAAAACTATGAAGACACTCAAAATAAATATCCTGTGGTGGGAAAATATTTTGTGGAACTTTTTTGTAGTTACAGTTTTGAGGAATAAGCCTCTTAAATTTCTCTAACTAGAAATATATGTTAAAAAAACAAAAACAATTTTACATTTTTTTGTAGTTTATTGCACTTTTTTTTTGCTTTTTTACTATGCACTTAATGCATACATATTATTAAAATTTGGGTTATAATGGTTGTATTGATGTATAGCAACTTGAAATGCTCCCAAAAATGGCACTACAGCATGTAAAAATATAATATAAGATCTGGCGGACATGGTGCTATGGTGGGTCTTAAAGGGTTAAGTCACTATTTATTGTAAAAAAAAAACATTAATCATAGAAAATGTCAATATACAAAACTCCATATTTAAAACAAATAATTTAAGTGCTGATTAAAACACTAGGATTTCTAAGCCACTAATGTTAGCATGTCTGGCTGACTAAGTCCCCCAGTCACACAGGCTTAGAGACCAGTTGGCTACCACTTGGCAACCAGCATTCGCTAAGGAAAAATCCAAGCAGTGGTGAGTGGTTGATGACAGTTGTTGTGAAGCTTAATCTTGAAGGTTCTCATGCACTTTTTCACTACCGTAGTAACTGTATAGAAAAAGGTGTTTATATGAATGTGTGGTTAAATAGATGTAGAAGAGTAGAAAAGTACTATACAAGTACCCCTCCATTAAATAAAAGTACAGGAACACATATAAATTTTTTAGGGCTGAAAAACACATTTTCTATAAAAACTTCTGAGCATCAGTATTATGGAATCAATAATGTGGACTAATGCACAGCTTCTTGAACATACTATGCTGTAATCCTGACTTTAAACCATTGAAACATGAGCGATGATGCTGCTGTTTACAGATTACTAGTTTTAGTTTAACAGCTTTAAAATTTGACCACATCTGCCAGTAACAGTTGAAAGTATTTACTGTTGCTTTCCATAAACCAGGTTGTCATTGTTTCAGAAAGTTTGATGGGAAAATCTACCAATTTTATCACTGTAAACTGTATAAATGCTCTACTGAGTGTGAAACGAGTTAGGGTAGGGGTCAGAATGCCCTAAAGAAATAGGCCAACTGTTAAAAACTTAAAGGATAAGACAGATTTTCCACTCAATTGTTCAGATCACAATAAAACCAACAATGCCCATAAACTGGAAACCAGAGCTTCATGTCTCAGACTGATGAGTTGCTGCAATGACACTGAATCAGTGACTAGCTCTGTGGACTCGAGGGACTCAGTATTCGCGATGTTCCATCCAAATGAGTTTTATTTGAATGTCAGGCTTCCAGCTGTGAATCAGAAAACGCTCCCACATCCAGCACTTGTTCCATTATTCACTGTCTGAGGAGCAGCTCCAGGATCTGTTTGCACATGACATCATCGCCACAGTGCTGCTCGGCTTAATGAGACACTGCTTCGCTTTCACTAATTAGAGCTGAGGAGGACTGTGGCATTGAAATAACACGTAGTAGTTGTTTTTTGTACATTGTTCACCTGAACCTTATACAACTTTACAGGAGGCAAAAGAAGGACGCTACATGCCTGATCATATGTGGTAGCTAGAATTCTTCTCAGCACTGCAAGAGTGCAAATTGCTGCCACTCTCCCACATGCAAGTAGTTGAGATAAAAATAAAGGTCAGCTTTGAAGATGGCCACAGTCTGCCCCATAGTTACTGAGCAAAAGGGCGCAGAACATCTTGGCCCCCATGTCAATCCAACTTTACTCCCATGTCCTACATTCTTTTTATTTTGTCACCAATGCAAATCCCCTATATGAGCAGGATAATGCTTACCAAAGGGTAGATTTGTTTTGTTTTTTTAAATATAAACCTATTTTTGACTATGAGTGTGATCCACCCCATGAGTTCCAAGAAGTTGTTGGCGGAACCTGTGGGCTCCTTGGTTGTCCCAGATTCTTTTTATACTGTCATGTATTTATAAAGTACTCTGCAAAGTCCCTCCTAATTTATTTATATTTTGCTTCCAAGAAACAAGAATTTTTTGTCCTTTTTTCTAAAGGTCCTGGAATACTTTATACCAACAAAAAATTACCTGAAATCATAGCATATCTCAGCATGGTGTTGCATGGCGCTGGCTCTCCCACTTTACTTATGTCATTTTGTCTTTAACTTTTAATGCTTTCATATATATTTTTTATATGAGATCTAGGTATAAGGGGTCTGCAGCCAGTGTAAACCCATTAAGAATTGAGGAAACAAGCCTGTAATGCCCCTACCTTTTTTCTCCCACTTTACTCCAATATCCTATATTCTTTCTAACCTGCCATTTATTTATATTTACTATAGGGGGGTTGAGAGGGGTTGCATTACAAAAGATAAATATACCCTGGATGTTTATCCAGGGTGTAAAAACTTAATTATTTATTTTATATTCTCAAAGATAGTATACATCATTTACACTATACCTATATAAACAAAGATGTGTGTGGTCTAGCTCATAAGTAAAAAGGGTGCTGTAAGTATGGTCCCTTTTTCTTTTTAATATGTAATGTATTTAGATTCGCAATGTATGGTATTTTTATCCTATGTATAACCATATATATTTTAAAGGAAAGGGCTTTAATCTGCTTTTTAAGCAAAAATGTTCTCGTCAAAACAAATCAGAAGGTTATAGACATATTCATTTGGATTTTAAAATTGGCTAAACTTCTGTTAAAAATTATCATTGGCACAAAAAAATATTAGAAAGTTTTATCAGTTCAGTCCCGAATAAAAAACATCTGCAACCTCCAGGCTGAGTTCTGCCCTCTGATCGTTCACACAGTTTAACGAGAATTGTCACATTTTTTTAACGTAGCACCGTCAGAAAGCTGAGGCCCGTTGACCCAGAACAAACTAAATTACAGTTATGTAATGCGTGCTGCTGACTGACTTTATTTCTGGCACTGATATTTGAACCAATTAAAAGCTGCATATCAGCTTGAAGGGTGTCTGGTTTTCTTCAACTTCACTGTGAAATGTGAAAAATGTAATTACTGAACATACTGTAGAGAGAAAGTGACATATGTAGGCTGTTGTTCCCTTTAAAATGAAATTAAAAAAAACTTATTTGGGCGAGGGGGTTGTCTCAAATATGCAACATCTATTTTAGCAGTTATAGAAATATCAGATATGGTTTGCAGCCTGTACAGAAAAGTTCTTGGACATGGCAAGCTGACTTAAAGGATAAAGTGATAGCAGATCTTTACATGAATCAAAAGCCCGTTCCTTTTTTAAATACGTTTCATTCTGCTTCGTCTCAGCTTTCGCTCTTTGCCCATCTTCCAAGTACAACTTCTCGGTACAAGCCAGTGTTTCCAACCACAGAAAGGAGTAAGCATATTTGCTCTTTATTGTATAGCGCTGTCTTAAACAAACATAATCCTTGGCCCAGTTCATCATTGTCTGTGTTTATATCGTCATTTAGGAAGAATAATGTGTGCCTGTTGTACAGACCAGCGTGTTTGCCAAATTTCCCTCTAAGTGGCCACACTGCTATTCATGCATAACTTTAGGCCTTAAGAAAGTTGAAATAGATGTGCTAAAAATAAAAAAAAATTGCACACAAGCACAATTTTACTGAGGCTGAATTTTTCCATAGAGACCAAAAGTTTTACTGCATAAACGTTTATGCAGAAATCTGTTTATTTCTGCTGTAAAGTTGGACATTTTGACCTGGAAGTCTATGGAAACCTCTTTGGAGTCTCAGGTGGACACTAGAGGAACTACAATTTTTGGCTCATGCACAGGTCAAGGAAGGATTGACCTGTTGCTTCAGTTTTTGGTGGTGTATCCATAGAAATGACTGGTTTCTGTGGAAACATGTACTCCCCCATTGGTTGGCAGCGGCTCCCGGAGGTTGCTAGCTCTTGCTAGGTGAAATCGGTTGTAAAACCTCCTACTGATTGTTTTGGTTGCCTGCAGTTTTTTTATGAAAATAAAAAAAACATGTCAAAAGTCACAATTTATGGTTTAAGGGTAGGCTCCTTTTCTGGTTTGTGTCACGCTTTTTACAGTTTCACTACAGCTGAGAGAGTTGTTGGAGACTATTTATAGACAAGTCTGTCACTTCCACAGTGACTGAAGCTGTTATGACGATGTATTAACTAGATTGAGACTTTTTTCCCCTAGTAACAGGTGATTGCCAGGGAATTGCTAAAGCAGGTCAGTAGACACACATGACTGGGACTTTGTCCTGCAGTTGCCAGATGGTCTTAGACCAGTCTCCAGGGCTGTAACTGTGGATCTTTTTTTTTTTTTTTTTTGTGATCCTATATTATCATCATCACTGTCACACATGCAAAACCTGACTCAGGTTAATGTTACATAGTTAGTGGTCTGCAAAACCTCAGTAGACCATTTTGATTATAAATGATCGACATCTCCCAAATCTTCATTGCCAGCTATGTGGGCAGCCACCTCACTCTCTCCGAATGTTTGTACAAAGTGATTTAATTGGCCAGCGCCTGTGCCAAAATGTCAGAAGTTGAATTTCTCTTAACTTTCAGTCGAAGCGGCGTGAACAAAGCAAAGTAACGGATCTCTAATACAGTTCTCCAACATTCAGTGTCACCAGATTCAAAGTGAATGACTCAGGGTCCTGCAGGCTGAAACGCCTTGAGTCGAACCAAAGACACAGGAGATGTAAAGCATATCACAGCGAGTTCATAACTTGTGTCCTCTAAAACACACTGTATGTAATGTTTATTACTGCTTCCGATTGTTCTGCTGTGAGCACGAGTGGATAAAGCTTTGGAATAGCCCTGCTCACAATCAAAATACTTAATATATTAGCTGTGTTAATATTTAGTGTTAAGTTTACAACCTTTTTTAAATCTTATCCTTGATGTTATGTCCTTGCTGAACTTTTTTGCACATGTTTCTTATATTTCCTGGCCTGTGATGTGTGCAACACTTTAGTTAATGTAATCTAATGTATTGAGTGCTTGGATAAAAAACAGTCTCATTGAAAACTAGTTTAATCTTTTGAGATATATATTTCTTTTGGGGGGGGGGGGGATGGAAAAAACAAAACGATGAAATGCTACACATATGGTATTTCATGTTTAAGCTCTCGCTTGGGTTTCTTTGGTTTTTCAGTTAGCAAGATGATATAATCTTTCAATCTTTAAAATGTCTCATATTTTCTTTTCTTGTATAATTTGTGTACCATATGCACGGATGCTTTATCAGATTTCGTCAGAGTTCAGCAAGAACTTTACTTGGTCCCACAAACACACAGAACTGATGGAGATGCACGCTGTCGTGCAGTAAATGCTTTGCTCGCTGATGGTTTCATCCATTATTGCAGGACCTTGTTTTCTGCTTTAGCTGAAAGCCTCAAGTGCCTCCCTTCTTATATTTATCAAATCTTGGGTGCTCTGCCGGGTGAAGTACACCTTCCCTGGCTCCTTTTACAGATACACATATTTTAACAGGACACAGGGAGTCCAATTATTTGCCCACTTCTCACTTGTGTTCCTGGAGAGCCCTACTCAAGTGATTGGCGGATGAAATGCACACTGACATGTATTTCTCATTCATGTGTGCCACGCTTCCCACCAACAGTAATTTCTAAACTGATTTCCTGCACAGTCTCACCTCAAGTGCCTGCAGTCACTTCTTGTCAGGGCATGCTAAAAACTACGGTAGAAGAGACAAGAGAAGAAAAAAAAAAGCACAAAACACAATTTCTAATCTTACACCTTCACTTACTTTTGATGAACCCTGAAGCAGGGCTGAATTAATGCCAGACCTGGATACCTCACAAAGTGGCAGAAAATTGAGCTGTTGGCTGTCTGAATCATTTCGCCCCAAACTGCTGTCTTTACAGGTGGTTTGAAAATAAATCTTCTTCTAAACAACCAGTTTGTCAAGTGTAAATTCACTACCAGCCATTAAAATTCATACATCTTTTTTGTTTAAGTTTCTTTTTTCTCGGAAAAATCTGGAAGCTGTTCAGGCAGAGGCTTGCACAAGCTGGGGAAGGTTAATTTACCCGAGCGTCCTTGCATAATATTTGCTGCACGATGACAGGGAGGCGACACGGTGGCAGTCACTTGATTGACAGTCACTTAGGGGTGTGCCATTTAACCACAGTGACCTTCCTCACATGTCACCGCCCTTATGAAAAGGTCACCCTTGTTGCACTAATGAGTCATCTGATTTCATGACCGCACGACTGTTTGATGCTGCCACAAGAGTTCGAGTCGGGGATACTGTCAGAGAGGTGAACAAAGGTAGCAGTGTGGGTACTGATTTTTGCATTGTCTTAGCATCTTTAAAGTAAATGTTGTACCTTTATTCGAATAGCATAAACATGATAGCAACAAGAAATCCATGTTTTTCTTTCAAAGACAGGTGAAAATGGTGTATTGCAAACATTATCAATAGAAATGATGGTAAATGTTGTGGGCGTGTGGAGCCTGTAAGCATGGAGCAGGCGATTGACGGGCCTGCATGGTAAACAGAGAGCTAAGCCTAAAGGCAAAGCTGATGATTCACTTGTCGCTCTGTGTTCCTACCCTCACCCTATGGCTGTGAGCTGTGACGAGATACCTTAAAAAAAGGTTCCAGTTATGACTAGCAGGGTGAGCTTCCACTGAAGACTAGGGTGAGGAGTTTAATCAAACAGGAAGGGTTTAATATAGAGCCTCTGCTCCTCTGAGTCTAAAGCAGGGGTCCCCAATCCCAGTCCACGTGGGCCGGTGTCCCTGCAGGTTTTAGATGTGTCTTTGACCCATCACAGCTGATTTAAATGGATAAATTACCTTCTCAACATGTCTTGGAGTTCTCCAGAGGCCTGGTAATGAACTAATCATGTGATTCAGGTGTGTTGACCCCGAGTGAGATTTAAAACCTGCAAGGACACCGGCCCTCGTGGACTGGGATTGGGGACCCCTGGTCTAAAGGAACCAGCGAAGGTCATTCAAACATCTGCTGATTTATCTGGAGCAGCAGAAAATCTGTGTGCTGGGAGCTTCACAGATGGGTTTCCAAGGCCGAGCAGCTCCTGTAGATGTAATGTATAGGTAGCCTAATATCTTGGTCTGCAGAGTCTATGAGAGATGGGATACGCTCCACCTGAATTCCTAAGTTTGGGTAAAAGGAAACTGAGGAATAGATGGCTGGATATCTCATTAACAAACTACAGCAAAAGCTCACTGATGTGTCATCGATCTATAGGTGTGCAAAAACCTGAATGTTTTGTTTGGCGCCCATCATTTGGTGAGTCACACCACTTCCATAGAGCGGTAGCGTAGATGCTTAATTAGCTTGAGTTAAGCTCAACAAACACTGGACCATGCCTCGTAAATGATAAAAGATAGCAGAAAAACTAAACTAAACTCACACTAATGTGTAAAACTGGTGTACTGCCCCTTTAAAATACCTTAAGGAAGAGGTTTTAATTTACACAGTTAAACAAAGTCTCAGCAGGAAACTGATGCATAGTTTTCTAGCTGGCATTTACACTGAGATGCTGAACCTCGAGGTCATAGAGTAATTTATCTGCAATCCGTGTCATCTCTTATCTTTGTGATGGTACACTGTAGTCTTTGTTCTCTTAATGGGCGCTCATTGTTGATAACTGCTCTCGTTGTATTAATATGCTGGTGTCTATGAGCGGTATGAAAGCATATACTGTAAAAATAACACGCACTGCTATTATGAATGTTTACCAAACAGCAAACATCACTCGTCAAGGCCGTGAAGCATCGAGCGCACAAGAGCTGTTTTCATTGTCATCCATCTGCCTTGCACTGCTCTTTGCTTCAGGCCTTTAGCCCGCTATGTCACATAAGGCAACACGAGAATTAGTAGAATAAGCAGATATTATCTTACAACTCCATAATGGAAGCACATAACTAAATACCTCGAGGAAATTGCATAAACAAAAAGGTAATTGATTCCAGGCAAGCTGCAGGTGGACACTTAATTACAGGAAATTTATTAAGCAATGTCCATTAATCACATTGACATGGAGTTATTAAAGGGATGCACAGTTTGCACTTGCTGGATAATGTAATAATATTAAGACGAGTCGCTAAGCCAATAGCATTGTTCTGCACAGACAAGAGCCCTAAACACTGTTTAATTCAGATAAATATGAAGAGACTTCACCAGGACCTGGAATTAAATATTTACAGGAATATTTACCACAGTGGAGACATTAGCAGCATAATGATAGTGTGTGTGTGTGTGTGTGTGTGTGTGTGTGTGTGTGTGTGTGTGTGTGTGTGTGTGCGTGCAGTATATATACATAAGTACTGCTAGCCAAACATACCGATTTTGCTGAAATTACAAAGGCAACAAACCAAATGTGAAGCTTTCGGTTTGATTCCAGCCGCACATTAATAAAAAAAAAGTTTTGGGACGATGGTATGTTTACCCCCCTGTTTAGCGCTCAAATTCAAATTCATGCAGAACGTGTTTTTTGGCTTCTTCTTCCTGAAGTAAACAAGATGTTCCCTAAAAACCAGTTTGTAGCTCAGGACCAACAAGCAAGACATCTATCTGTATGTCCACAATGACCCCACTAATGCGTCTTCACCTCAAACTGAGCTCAAAATGGGTTTCAGTAGCTGTGCTTCAGTAGATTTAAATTGCCTTTTTTAAAGCCATATTTGACAATTTTAGCGATTTTTAGCAAATTACAACACACACTGTGCAACTTTGCAGCATATTTCCTCCTGTACCAAACTGAAAAATCTTTGTTTGATTTTCTGTGATATTCAGCAAAGTCTGCAAAGCTTGTGACTTTTTGGTCACTTCCATTGATGGGCAGAGCATTAGACAGGCTAATCTTCACTTCACTATAACTGAAAGTCTTACCTTCACATGCAATAGGTAAAATGCAGACTTTAGAGATGTGCAGGGTCAGTCAAAATGTGGGACGCTGTCTGTCTGAAGACATTGAGACAGTGGGTAATCCATTTGACAGCTGAGGTGAGCATTGGACTGACAGCCTATACTTAATGGATGACAGCTGGAGTGGTTGAGTTAACTTGGAGCGCAGAAACATCTGGGTTTTTTAATCTCTGATTTTTTATTTGTTGATAGTCTTCAAATACATTAAAACTAGCTAAAAACAGGAGAAACCTTCCAGCCATAAACAGTCATTATGGAGTACAGAGAGTTTTGTCAATATAGTTACAAAAACCATCGCTACTAATACTTGGTAATAATGCTGGATGACTAATGCGGCTAGAGCTGTTTTTCCTACGTTGCCACTTCTAGTACTCCTGCCATCGTTTTATTGCTACAACATAAATAAAAGAATATGTACTGTTACTGCAGTTAACACAGATGGCATGTATTTAACGTAAGCTTGCTTACATAGATACGTCTGAGATACAGTGAGAGTGCAGCTGTGTCTAAAAGCATAAAAAAAGACTCCTGACTTTGACAGTAATCCTCATTGACAGACCTCTCTCTTTCCAAGAACCTGTCTGCATCCTCCTGAAGGAGAGACTCGGGGAAATTGGCCTTATTCCCCACACACTCGGAGGCAAGTGGCAATTAAACCGCTGATTAACGTGAGCCCGCTCTCAAACACAACTTCATAGGAGTCTGACAGAACAGTGGGGAGATAATTCAGAAATCTCCTGACCTTGTGCTTATTATCTCCAGTTAATGACTGTTGCTGCTGCCGTTGGCCTCTTGATGGAACCTGCTCAACCTGTTGGATTCATTTCTTTTATTTTGCACATTTTCTTCTATTTGCAGGAGCGCCTTTTATACAGCGGGAGAAATCCTATTCTCAGGAGTGTTAACCTGATTTGTTTATGAAGGGCTCACAGACCTATTTTCCTTCAATGACGTGACATTTCTTTGTCTCTTTCAGTGTCACAAGGACACATTTACATATATATTTTGCCATAAATTAGCGGACTGGCTAATTATCTTCAAGAAAATGACACCACAGCCAAGAATAAACACTTATCTTGGCATTGTGATCTCTTAAGAAGAAAGGTTGCAGGGTTTAAGTAAACAGAAATACCATGTAGATGCTTAGAGAAAGAGAAAAAAAGAGATTATTATTATACAAAGCCTCTTATAACCACGCAATGCCAGTAATTTCAAGGAAGTGATGCTGCTGATATCTCGATTTTCCAAGGAAAAGAACATAGGAAAGTGAAAATCTGTTTTCAAAATGATTACCGTCATCATTCGTGCTAAGCAAATGTCCAAAATTAAGTAAGATTAAATAGAATTCTTGTAAAAGTTTGAGCTTTTTATTTAACATATTAAAGAATTATTAATTGACCCGTGTAAAATTAATAAACCACAACACTGAGACGGTCAAAACTGCACAATTTAATGAATGAGGTTAAGAATATGTAAAAGCAAATATAGCACACCTGTTTAAGAGCCATTTGAAACCATAAATTCCTCAGGATCCAGACAGCATTTTAAATGCACATGCGATTGGTCTGTTATATATAAATATATGTATATGTTATACTGTACTTTGATTGCACACTGCTTTGGCCAAACTGCTGTTCGCCACTCTGAGTTTTTAGTTCTTCGTTAAGGGTTTAAATCTGTAAGAACACAGAGAGAGCTTATACCCAATGACAGGCCTCAGATGTATATCTAAAACATTAAAAGAGTTAAACTGCTAATAGTTTTGGTGCCAGCAATGTTAAAATGGTTAACCCGTATTTATTCATTTTTATCCCTTTGTCATTTAAATTGTAAATCTGTTTGATCTGAGTTTTAAGCTACAGTAACATAAATGCAGAAGAGTAGAAAATAGAATATGTCCCGAGGAACAGAAGATACAAACTTTATAAGATTTATATATATATATATCTTTTCCATATGGGTAGGCACATACAGGAAAACTAAACATTGTTTTAACTAGAGATGGACCGATCCGATATTACGTATCGGTATCGGTCCGATACTGACCTAAATTACTGGATCGGATATCGGAGAAAAATAAAAAATGTAATCCGATCCATTAAATATCACGAAAGCACCTCACAAAACTTGCAACACACCGTAACTCACCTCAGAACGTTAGCACGTCGGAGCAGTATGCATCACGTGATAGAGCGGCTGTGGCATGCGGGACCTGTCGGTGGTCTGGATAGCATTTGGAGCTTCGCTAGCAACCCGGCATTTCATCTCCGACAAAGTTATCCCGAGAGAAGTAAAGCAAGTGTGTAAGTCCATCTCTGAATGTTTGTAAAGCATTCCTGCGTTAAGCTTAACAAGCGACTGCCTCTCGCTCTCCGGCTGCTACTTCAATCGTGAAACTGCTTAACGATCAGCTGATCAGCTTTTCTGTCGCGAGTCCGTGTCTCTTGTTTGTTTTTGGCCCACTTTGCACCAGAAAGAGGAAACCAGCGGCTGAACAACAGCAGCACGTTTAAGCTTGATCAGCTGTTGTTAGAATTTATTTAATATTACTTTCTACTCGAGGATCTTTTTCTACGTAGCTGACGCTGGTAACTGTGCAGGGGCGGATCTAGCAAAGTTTAGCCAGGGGGGCCGATAGGGCATTAACAGGGAAAAGGGGGTACAAAGACATACTTTTCTTTCTTATTCTCATTTAAAATGTCTAGCTTTTAATAAATAATTATCTGACACCCAAAGTTTTAATCTGATGTAAAATGAATAGAAGTCCATTATTGTATATAGTGACTATTAAGTCTAATATATATACCCTAGTAAGCTATAGTACTTTTTACTTTGGGAAGGTACCATCTGTGCAGTCTGCAATTTTGTTGAAGAAAGATGTTGAATCTATTTAATATTTCTTGAAAAATAATTGATTTCTGTGCATTTTTTTCACACTTCATCAAATTAAGGTTGATTACGTCGATTAAGCATCATGAGGTGGAGCGTGAGGGGTGGTTCCCTATTTTTTATTTATTTATTTTTGTTGTTGCTGGGAGTTGGAACCCTATTAGTTAGGTTGCTTAATATTTACGCTAAGTACTCTTTAAAATACCAGAATAGTGAGGATGGTGTAGGTTTAAGTTTATTAGATTGATCAGTATTGCTGAACTATGAAATATTTTTTTTGCATACAGGTATAACAGAATAGCTTTAGTGTAGTTGTTGTTTTAAACTTGAGTATGAACTTGAGTATGAACTTGCAAAATGCAGAAAGATATTTTAAAAAACAGTTTTGTTGATTAAAAAACACTATATCGGATTCATATCGGTATCGGCAGATATCCAAATTTATGGTATCGGTATCGGACATAAAAAAGTGGTATCGTGCCATCTCTAGTTTTAACTTAACAGTGTCAAAAATACGGTGTCACAGTTGTCAGCGCCTTAAGCTTTACGGTGGATCGCCTTCGTGATGCAAACCTAAAGAGATCTCTATGTCCGCCTGGAACTGAACCAGCAACCTTTTTGCTAAGCGAACGTGTAAACCAGCCAACTTAATAGAAACCCTTTTGGAAAAGGCATTTTGAATACGCCTCGTTCATACAGGGCTAGATGCTGGTGACTGATGGCTGGTGCTGCAGACCATCACCTCTGTTCAACAGTGGTTATTTGCAGTGGACGTAGATGCCTCCCTTAGTCCTCTCTCAAACCATCTGCCTTCTTGGTCCAAAACATGAAGGTCAGCATACTCAAAAGAGTGTCTGTGGAGTAGTTAACACCTCCACAGATCCATGGCACAACAGGAGGAGGACCACCTCCAAGGAGAAGCTGATTGGCTATAGCTGCCTATGATGGGACACCTGTCAACTAAAGCGGCCCTTAACTCCAGTTTCCAGGTGGAAGACTTACAACATTTAAAAAGGATATGATAGAAATAGCCATAAAGGTCAAAAAAGTAAATATCCTTTTTAACGCTGCAAAGTTGGACATTTTAACATGGGAATCTATGAGGATTTTTAAGGTGGACATTAGAGGAACGGCAGTTTTTTGGTACATGTGGATTGGCTTCCTTTTTCAGCTCCAGTCAAGTTCAATTAGCAGGAAACATGTTTTTTGGTGTAACAGTAAAGCAAGATTAAATGCGTCTGTAAAATGGTGCATTAAAATGAATGGATTCTTGGAAGTTACATAAAATATGGGGATTCTTTAATCCTTTAATTTGTTAATTTAAGCCTTACCCAGAATGCATTTCTTTCAGAAGACCCATACAGATGCGTAGAAACTTCTGGTTATGCGTCTCTAGATCAGCAGAAGGCCTTTCCAGGTCACAGTGTGTTCAAAGTGACAGATCTCAGCGGTGGCTGGATTCATCGTTATTGATCCATAATGTGATCGGATTCATTCTGGTTATTTCGCGCTGTGGGGTAGTTAAACTCGTCCTTATCAGGGGTGTGGGTGGTATGGCAGTGTGTGTGTGTGTGTGTGTGTGTGTGTGTGTGTGTGTGTGTGTGTGTGAGGAAGGGGGGGGGGGGCAGTCAGCATTTGCTGTGACCTCGGGGCGAGGCATGTGCATCCAGGAACCGTCGCTGGTTCCTCGCACGCCTCAGTTTGATCCCGTAACAGATTGATACACCAAATAGGAGCTGACACGCATTGCTAAAGATGCCAATGGTAATTAATTAGCATCTCATTTTGACCGCAGCACAACAGGATGTGGATCTTGCTTCTCGATGCCATTTCCCCTCTAGGCTTTGTATTATCAGGGTCAGAATCCCGCCTCGGTGCTCTGAGGGCCGCCTAATAAATTGAGGAGGGCACGTTGACAGTCACATTTTCATGGGACGTCCCCATCTCGGTGGCTCTCAGCGCCCCTGGCTATGACAAACCATCCCAGCTTCAGTGCAGCTGAGGAGATCAAAAGGTGACTAGCGGGGCCTCTAACATGCGTCTCATTGGAGGCATTAGCTGAAGAACATTTCACTGACTGGCATTTTGACACATGGCCTATGTCTCTAATTGAGATGCAAAGAGGTCGAACACAGCAGGCGAAGCGTTGGAGTTTTGAAATCTTATAGTAAGGAACCCCTTCCATCCTTCCCCTCTTTGCTAAATTTATGATTTTTAACATGCTCTTTCTCAGTTTACCTTAAGGGGGTTTGGTTGGTCTCAGCTTTTGTTTATTTGCTAAAATAATAAAAGTGAGAAAATATTTCACTTTGTGCTCCTCAGGGAAGTAACAAAGGATTACAGATTTGCCTTTTTTGCAAGTTGTTTTTTATGCATTCTGGCAAAAAATTGGCAGCAGATTGATCTTGGTTCCTTTACAGTTAGTCATTGAAATGACACATGAAGCAGAAAGCAAGAACACAGAAATACTTTGTTTTGCTACAACTTTGATGGTCTTTTTTTTAAAGTGTGACCAGAAAAAAAAGACAAAAAAGTTTGAAACTGCCTTTTTCTTTTTTGCTGCTTTGTATGGATGTGCAGTGAAATTCTGTTGAGACCTTCTACACGGCTGGAATGATGGCTTTGCTTGGAGCGAGGACGTCCCCACCGAGAGGCTGCCGTTTGATCAGTACCGACCTGAAATGGGCCAGGTCAAACCAGGTGGAGTTCATAAAGATGGAGTCTTATGCTTTGCTATGCAAACACCTAATAATGTTAATGGCAGATGCTTTTATTATTAAACAAACCTGTGGGGTGAATATTTGGGAACCTTTAATTGTGAAAGAGTCTGTTTAGATCAAAGCACATAAAGTCACCAGTTACTAGCTGTTTGCTAGTATGTATATTAGCACCATATTGATTCTTGTTCTGCACACACGTATTCTACAGCTAGTTAATGAATATGAAGTCTTGTGCATTAATAAAATCCTTCTTTTAAAGTGACATCTTGCTTCTAACTTACTAAATTTGGCCTAGAGACCGGTTAGCAACCACGTGGCAAAAACTGGTCGCTAGGGAAAAACCAGTATTCCCACATTGGTTGGTGTTTGTTGGCTGCTGCTAGGGAGAATTAGTCACAAAGAGCTGTGGCCTCCTCATGATTGGCCACCAGTAGCTTGCATAGACAAGACCAACTTGTCTGCAAACGACTCTGAAAGTGTGAAACGTACGGTACAAACAAGGAAAATGCACCTTTTGGAATGTGTTAGTTGCAGCCAGTAAGGAACAACTTTTACTTTGAAGGCCTCACTTTTCAAGGTTCTCTACCAGTCAGAGAGTAAATGTAAAGTGATTACAGACAAATCGGCGACTATGGGAGACTCTGGCAATTTGCTAGTGAACAAAGAGATCGCAAGGACGTCATTGATAAAGCACCGTCTTTGGATCCAATTTCACCCAGCAACACGCAGCAAACTCCAACAACCGCTTGCCAACTAGTCTGGGAATACACATTGTTCCGTAAAAACAAGCAGGTCGAGACCTTGATGAAAACTTAGAGTGGATCCACATATTTCCAACTTTTGTTGCCAGATTCATACTAAAACATAAACATTATGATTGCCTCAGCTACTCCTTTTTGGTGCTGCTCTTAAATACACACATAACATTTGTAAGGCCAGTGTTTACTGTCATCTATTGTGCTTAAATCTGAACATGTTCAGTGTGGTGTACTAGTCACACACTAGTACACCACACGTCCCTCCTCTCCACTCCTTTTCACATATGCATGTGGTCATGTAGGAATGTCCCAGAAAAGATCCATATCGTCAAGAGTAAATTAGTACAGCTGGAAAAAAACAGACTTATTTTGACTACAGTGGCCCTGATTGAGCTGCAGTAATGCACATTAGATTTGCTGTGGACTAAGTTGCCTATTTACGCTCATTAGAGGACACACAGTGCCAATGATGGTGCAGCAGATGTTGGCAGGATGGGAAGATGAAGTCTGGGGAGAGATGTAGTTGGTTCGGCCCAGTTCACCAGTAACAGAGAACAACAGATGCTAATGCAGGGGTCAAAGGGAAGGAAATGTACCCTCCCAAAACATCCCGAACCCAGAAGATGATGATTAACAGTTTGATATTGTCACTCTGCCATCGTTTTCTGACATGTATAAAGTGTTTCTTTAGACTTTTATGTAAATCTCAAATTTTGGACCTCCCTACAGGAAAACTAATGTCTCACATAAATGTAATAAGCTGTGATGTTGAGCAAACAAATGTAATCTCTTAAATGTCTTTGTCTTTGCTTATCTATCTCAGAGAATTATTGGACTATAACCACGTCCTTAGTATAAAAACAGAATTATTTTGTGTATATAATATTGCTTGCACTTGATGACTTGCAGACACTTTTCAGTATACCACATTTTCAGAATCAGAAACACCACAAAAAAAAATCCACTTAAGTGTTGCAAAAACATGCTTCCCTGTTTTCAGTCAAGCATGTGTATTTAAAGTTACCGAAAGTAAAGTTACAGGCTTAAAAACTCGCCCATGGTTACATAGTTCTTAACATATTGCAGCACATGAAATGACCATGGAAAGTTTGAGTTCAGGTACGCAAAGAAAAACACCCAAATTGCAGTTACAGGCATTTTCCATGACAGCAGCAATCTAATCCTCTTTTTTTTCCTCTTCTTCTTTTAGGCTAAGATGTTTTTATAAACCCCTCGGGGTTTCATTGCCTCAACCGCACTCTGTTTGTATCCCTCTTTTTTCCTCCTTTCTTCTTCTTCTTTTTTTTCCAGCGGTGTATGGGCAAATAAACTCAAAGCTACAGCAAACCTCCTTGGAGGTTGAAAAAGGAGAGAGATGACAAAAGACAGAAGAGCAGAACTGATGTGTTTGATCAAATTATGGCTCCGGTTTGGACCAAACAGACGCACGGCTTAGCCAGAATCCAGCGGTATTACATTCATTTTTTAACCTCGACAACCCTGTCAAGACCTGTTTGAACTTTATCTGGGGCAATTCGCTTTGCATGTTTCCAGGTCTGCAAACGAAAGGAATTGATATGACGGTTGAAATCAAGAAGACTTGTGTCAACAAAAGCACCGTCCTCCACTCGAGGGAAACTTTGAGGCTAAGCTGCTGTTTACCTGTAGGGTTTACGTTTTTAGGTTCACTGTCTTTAAGGAATGTTTTTGCTTTCTGGGATCAAGAGGAAAGGAACAAAGGCTAGAAACATTTGTTGCGAATTAAGTCTTCAGGGGAAGAGAGTTGAAAGAGAAAAAGCACCTATGGGCTGCAGCCTCAAGAGTGAATGGGGTACAGTAGGTAGAGTGAAGCGTCCTGCCTCTGCCAACCACACCACCGCATTCAGATACTGTGGCTTATTGGATCCAGGCTCTGCGGATTTGGGGGAACGAGGCACGGCTCGCCCGCCCAGTCAAACCACAACAGAAGGCATGAAAACAAACTTCTCAGAATAGCAGTGCTCTCCGTAGTTTGGCTGCCTGTTCAAAGATTTGTGGGGAGATGTTTGATCTTAGTTCAGTAATCAGCCATTTTTGTCAAAAGCTGCAGCAGAAGATTTAGCACTCTGGTGGCTCCAAATGGCAGCGAGAGGCAACTGCCTGAACTTTGAAGGTGCAGTGTGCATCTTTTTTTTGTTTGTTTTCACGTCCACGCCGCAGGCAGGTATATTTCAGCCGTGCACTTGTGTCCTCTTCAGGCCTCGGCACCTGTCAGTCACTTCGACAGACCGCTGACAGATCTTCAGTCCTGCCTGCTTAATGAGAAGAAGCAGCGAGGCGCTCATCAGTTTTCTATTAGTGCCTCTAAATACCGAACATTTGCTTTCCCTTTTACCTGCAGTCTGAGATGTCAGGATAGTTCTTTTCAGACTTTAAAGTCTGCAGCATCTCAGCATGGAAGGACTCATTCAATATTCATCAACTGCATTAATGCAGTAATGATAAATGATGTATATTCAGCTTAACTTATTAATGGATCGAATCTCCGCTGTAACAACAAATATAAAAGAAAACGACTTGTAAGACAGTGAGAAAAGTGGAACTTATGTAAGTGGATTTTAAAAACTTCCTAAAATATAACTTTGCCATGTCTTTTGGGGAAAGCTGTACCAAAACGTCATCAAAGCAACTTGCACCAACATGAATTATTAGGAAAAGTTTTAAAGTTAAAACGTTTGAGTGTGTTCTGGTTTAAAAAAGGACGCAGGGTGTAAAATGTTCTGTCACTGAATGCAGCTGGTTTTGCTAACTTAGCTTTAATACTCACTTTTATGACAACTATAGAAGAGGCTAAAGCACAACTGCTACTATTTTACATGTTTGTCTCTATTTTACAGTAATGTACTGTCAGCTTGATTTGCTAGCGCATTACAGTAATTCAACAGACTTGTCTACAGCAGGGATGGCAATGTTAAAGCCTATTTAATTACAAAGCTTAAATGCAAAGTTAAAAAATACCTGAAACATAACTGAATGCTTTAAAATGCAAATGTAAATTTTAGGCATTGAATAATCAGTAATCTGCATGCGTGATCGTGAATTGGTTAAAATTAATAAATTTGCATACATTTTGCATTGCACTCTAAAAATTTAGTCCAATAAGGAACTCATAGTGTAAAAATATATTGTTGGTATTCATGACTCAGTATAACAAATGCTATCAATTTATCATAAAATAAGAAAAAATAAGAAAAAGTTCAACTGTATTTATTCTGAAGCATACTTTTATCAAAGGTTGCTAAAAATGAAAAAATAAAAATTTTAATGGCAGAATAAAAAATATCTGAGGTAAAAATATGTAATAAATATCATAAAAATTAATTTCTAAGTAAAAGAAAAATCATTTTAAAAAATCACTTGACAACTAATTACAGCACATGATATTGAATATCACATTAGCAATAATATCGAACAGCAATAAAAGTAATGATTTCACATTTAACTGGAGTGTAGTGTTCAATGTGACTGATGTTATTACAGTGTCATTTTACACTTTCTTACTGTAAATGTAGAACTACACTTCACTGTAATTCGTTCAGTTTCTTGTCCTTTTTTTAAACTATGAAAGATAGAAGCTTTGTCACATTTCCTTTCCTTCTTGCGCCCCACGGTTAGGGGAATACTCTGGCTCTCAACATTTTACCAGCCACCCTGAAGATGAATGCTCATCAATCGCTAGAGGAGTCTGTAGGCCCATTTTACTTACTATTGCACCACTCAACTTTTGTAACCTGGCACAGGTGGTGTGGACAGGGAAAAGTTTCAGTGAAGTATCAGGGCAGGGTCTTGGATATAACAATATTACACAGGGGAAGATGCTGCAACAAGTTTGAACTCAATAGACTTTCTAATGAAAAAAAATCTCTCCCAAATATGTTGAAATGCATAATTAATTTAAATTTCATTTATATAGCACCAAATCACAACAACAGTCAGTTTAAGTTGCTTGTGATGTCATTATCACTGATGTCATACATTAGTTTTTTACCCTGTTAATCCTCAAAGGAGTCTGAGTCATGTTACTTAGCTTTAACTGAAAACCTGAACCTGACATGATAAATGGAATAACAGCTACAACACTGTCAAATGAAGGATTTCAACCTAAACAAGAGTCTGTGCATGCTTTATTATACAATAAAAACGAACTCCATCTCGCTGTTGATATTGTTCTGTTAGTTGTATTTGCAAAAAAACGTAAATTGCTGTATAAAATTTGCAGCAATTTCAAAGTGAGTCGGATTAAATGTTTGCAAATTCATAAATAAATAACCAGAATTTTAAATTTAATGGAAAACTGGTTTGTGAATTGAAGTTAAATGCCAAAAATTAAAGTTGAATATAAAAATTTTGCTTTTAAATGCTAACTAGAAAACTATTAATGTTACTTGGTCCATTTCAAACTGAACTAAAGTTTGAATTTAATAGAAGAACTTGTAGGAAAACAAGAGCTTGAATGCACTGTAATAAAAATCTATTTCTGTTTGTTGAGTTTTGAAGGTTTTAAAAAAGAAAACACTAAACCGTCACTGTCGCTGCTCTGAGATATTTGAGAAAACGCTATATGGGTTGATAATAGAGTAAAACAAACAGCCGAGGCTGGAATGAGACAGAAGAGTGGAGAAAAGATGATGTACATTATGAGAACATGAATGCATAATAAGCGTCTGCAATTAGCCCGGGCCAGCCATTGGCGTATTGTAATTAATGCGCTGCCTGTACGTCACATCAGTCAGAGGAGGCTCAGTCTAATTTGGGCGTGGGATGGGTGGGGGTGCAGATCAGATCCTGGGATAATTGTGGGTGACTCCGGTCCCTCTCAGTCGGCGGGGTGGGACAGAGCTCAGGTCTCCAGAGGACGTTAGAAAACTGCAAATCCCCCCACCCCTTCATCATTTGAACATGTGCCCTGCAGAGCTCAGTGCAAGAACACAGACCAGGGCAGGAGGGTGTGTGTGTGTGTGTGGGGGGCGGGGGGGAGAGAAAGAGGAAAAAAAGTGTTTTACATTCACAGATGATCCTAATTTGGTGTGGTTTGGAGTGTAATTTAGATCAAACATAGCCATGTAAATGAGTCAGGGTTTTCATAATTAGGTGCCTCTGAAGAGGGGAGGAGAGCAAAGAGGGGAAGAGCTCGGACCACATCAGTAGGTGTGGTGGTGCTGAGGCCGCTCATCCACCAGGCAGGCAATTTTCAGTCCCCCCCCCCCCCCCCACCACGCCGAATGTTCAGAGGTGAGAGGGAAACGAAAGCGCGAGCAGCAGCAGCAGCTTCAGCGAGCGAGCAGGCAGGGGTTAGTTTAGGGAAAAACACACTCCCAGCGGCACACGGCAACAAAATAGGTCACTCTGCGCCGATTTGGCTTGTCTGTTTTCACTAAGCAACCGACTCAGCTCAGTGTTTGGTACAGAGGAAGGAACTGGCCCGCTGCCAGCGCGCACAAGAGGCCTGTTTTCCCCCCAGTGGGGCCTGTTGATTGAGGATTACCACACTGAAATATTACGGGTATTGTGTAGGTGTAATGTTTACATTTGCATTTCGTGGCGGAACAGCTCACAATGAGGAGCAACAGTAGAATGAGACTTAATTTCTATCAGCAGTATTAAAATCAGCCAACAGGAGGACGGCTGTAGATGCACACAAACACACACACACACACACACAGGAGTGAGCGTACACACAGAAATAAAAATGAAGTCAGGCAGTGAGCAATTAAACAGATGTGAATAAATAATGGATAATAAAATTGGATAAATAAAATAAAACAATGTAACAGTAATGCATAATGGAGGAGCTTTAAAAAATAATGCACTGTGTAGGTAAGTAAGCAATCTAAATAATGAGATAACTAAGCAAATGATTATGTAAGACACGCGAGAGCTTTAAGAAACATGCCGTCAGTTAGTAAGAAGGTGAGAAGGTAAAAAACACAAGCAAATAATTTTTCTAAAACAATCCTAAATATGAGACCAAAATATATCATTTAATGGATAATCTTTAAATAAACACAATATAAGGTAACACTTTCTAAGATTTTAGAATATCACAAATAAATTGTAAATTGAGAGGTTATTAGATTTGACTGAATGCTTACTTTACTCTTAACAAACAATGTTTAACTAATGGTTTGTACAAATAATTAATTATCTGATACTGTATGTTCATTTATGTCTTTAGTTTACTAATTATATGAAATTATATAATGCGTTAGGATATTGTTGTATCTCTGTCATATCCAATGACGTCAGGTATTTTTTAGTCTGAAAATCCTAATTTGAAACATATCTCAGTTCACTTGTAAACACATCAAACGATGTCAAGCACGCCAAAGCAACAGGTGACAATTTGTCCATAAAAATCTAGAAATGTTGGCTAATCAGAAGCTAAAAACAATAACACGTTCTAAGGTTAGAAAAGGTGATAAAGATGCAAACCTTTGAGGTTTGATGGCAAAATCTTTGTTTTCTTTGCCCACACGACGCAGAAATCCTGTTTCACTCTTAAACATGTACTCGTGAACATGTGGACAGGGATGCAGCCTCGTGGCAGTTCATGAAATAGTCATGTCTCATCAGTCCACGGTATATTTTCTCAGAGGTCTCAGTGGTTGTCTCCTTGGAGCTCTCCCATGGATGATTATTGAATTCTTATTGTTGAATCATGAACTTTGACCTTAACCGAGACATGTGAGGCCTGCAGTTCTTTAGATGTTGTACTGGGGTCTTTTGTGACCTCCTGGATGAGTCATTGAAGCTCTTGGAGTAATTTTGGATGGCCGATCACTCCTGGGAAGGTTCAGCAACCATGTCCAGACTGACAGATGTCACTGACTTTGTTTCTCAGCTGCTTCTTTAGATCGTGGCATGATGTGTTGGTGTTTGAGATCTTCACTTTCTTGTTTGCCATAGTGACACATACCAGTTTGACAAAAATGGGCAACTGCCTGAACTTTAGGTAACCAGGCTCTTTGAATGTTTGAATTCTGGTGTTTTCAGTCCCTTTGCGACAGATGTATGAAATCAAGTGCCTGAGCTAAAGGTTAATGGATAACTTTCATATTTATTAACAGTGATTATTATGGTGAATTTAGCCCAACAGAAAAACAACGACAGTGAAATAAAAGCAGCACGTTGAGTCTATATTTGTTTAACAGTTTGTATATTCTCCATGCACTTTTTTGTACTCTAGTGCATAAAGGTGAAGCTGCTCTCTGTTTTTCCTGTCAGTCAACATGCAGCTTCAAAATAGAACCATTTGACTGGATGGATATTTAAGATTAGGCTGTGACTTCTACAGCTGAACCCACACACAGAAAGCAGCGGTTGATAGATTGTTAAGTGGAGCTGCCAACACGCAGAAACTGCAGCTGTAACCTCGAGAAAAGCCTGAACTCTGGCGCTCCGAAAGCCGGAGCTTTTCGCCGCCTGTCTGTCTGTACTTTAAGATAAGAATCACATTCTGGGGGGTTCTGCTCTGCGAAAGTATGCCAAGAGCCTCAAAGTATGTCGGAAAACGCATGTGATGTACAGTTTACTAACACGGATCCGGTTTGTCGGCGGGTTTGAAAGTACAAACAGTCTTCAGTTTTTTGGTGCCAGAGTGTGTAAAAAGTTTACGCTATAACTCTTTTGGTAGCCAGCGAGAGGCCAACGAGGCCACCTGCACAGAAGGTAAATGCAACATGGCGGGATTGTGAAGCTCCCTAGAGATGCTGGGATAGCCACATGGCCCGCCAGATCTGCCAGGGTGGCCCCGGCGACACCCGGCTGGGTGCCGTGCTGGGCGGCATACAGCTAAGCCTGGGGATTAGCTCACGGTGCCACCTATCTGATGAAAGCAGAGCCAATGGGATTGTCTTCCCTCTCTGCGTTTATGACCACCCCCTCCTTCTCTCTCTCTCGCTGCCTCTCTACTATCTCGTTTGCTACTCTCTTTGTTTCTGGCAGCAGTGGAAAGCACATACATGCTTCCATGCTGGTAGTAAAATGTACTCTTGGCTCTGATCTCATATTATCTTGGATTGGGAAGTAAAAGCCTGTCCAAGGAAAAGGACGTTACCTCCATGCTCCATCTGAAGAGTTGACTTGCCTCATGTGATGTGACACCTCCTCGTCCCAAATGATTGATAGCCCACATTTAAAACAGATTATGGTACATTTTAAAGGACAGTCAGTCCATTAAACACCTCACTGATGAGATGACTGAGAGCTTCAAACTGCAACCTTCACATCCTTCGTATGCTTTGCTACATCGCGAAGAGAGTTGATGATAAGAGGACATGAATGAAGTATTCGTTTCAGCATTACACATATCTTCCAGGAAGTTCTCATTATCAAACACTTCATTTCCTGTATTCTGGTGTTCTTGTATCTTGAAATGTGCTCTTAAATACATTTGACTCGATTTAACGTTGCCCCGGGAAGTTCAGGATTACTAAAGAGGTGGCGATAAACCATGAAACAAGGGCAAAAGGGAGACAGTTTAGCTAAGACATGTGGACGAGCTGCTATCAATGTCTACAAGAAAGAATAACAGAAAAACCTAAAGGTTTGTTAAAGAAGAACAAATCATGCTACAGTTGCTACATGTGCATCATTTAGTCGATTGGTAGGTGGCTGCTGGGTAACATAATGGCGTCACAATATGACAGGCATAATTCAAGTCTTGTGAATATAAGTTAGATGTTATTGTGGAGAAATCAAAATGATAGAATGCTTTTATAAGATGCTGTGGGCACATAAACGCTACAGAAGGGTTATCTGGACTTGTTAATAAGTGGTTGTTGATGTTTTGCAGACACATGACCACGTGACTTTAACTTGTCCGCTATTTTGGTGGTGTGATAATCATGGTGACTGTATATGGTTAGAGCTGGGCGATATGAGATTTTTTCATATCACGATATGTTTTTTTCATTTCAGGCGATAACGATATCTATCACGATATAAGCCAAATAACTATATTTGTAAGATTTAAATGTGCCGTTGCTCACAAGTAAAATGTGAAATAATCAGCAGCTTGTTTTTATTTAAATATTTATTTCCCATAATAAGTTCATCCATTAAGCGGACGTGAATGGATGGATGAAGTTCAACAGGGTAGATGTACCTAAGGAACATGAGACTTTTTCAGATAAATAAAGGCAAATATTGCAAACTACACAAAAGGCAGCCGCTAAAGCGTTTAAGTTTCAAAATAGAACAAACGAAACAGACTACTAAATTGTCAATTCCACTTAGAAACAAAATATTAATTCTAAAAAGAAATCTTAGTTTGTTTTACAGAAGAACAGACAAAACTGACTAACTTTTGTCAATATCAAATAAACTGAGAAGTAAAAGGAAATTCTCAATCTCTCCTTGTTGTATAGCTTAGCTTTTCAAACAGTTTTAACAGTTACTTTAGTCTGACAAAAGCCGAATGACGAATTAGCGCTTCCAGTCAGAGACTGAGGCTACGTCCACACGTACACGGGTATTTTTGAAAACGGAGATTTTCCGTTTTCGTTTTAAAAAATAATCCCGTCCACACATAAAGGCAGAAATGAAGGAAAACGCTGCTATGAAAATGCCAAAGCAGCAGGTGGCGCTACATTCCTAACCGTGCAGAAATGTTGGCCAATCAGAAGTCTAGAAGCCTCGGTGGGAAAAAGTAAACAAAGCTGGGGCATAGAAGCAGAACCGAGTCGTATGTGTGGAGGGACAGTAACTGTGTGTATATGTAAGCATTTAAACACTGCAGAGAGTACAATTAACAGTAACAGTATTGTAGAAATTCATTTCACCGAAACAATAACGTGGCGCACAGTGTGACGCATGCACCAGTTTATTGTATTTCCAGACTTGCTTTCGGCACAATTTACAGTGCACGCTACTCTGTTTTTTGTCAGACTTGAAATAGCCGAAATACCTTCACGCTACGGAACTTCTATGGCTCTTCCGTTCGACAATCTCTCCGGCATTGGAACCATCATCATCTCCATTACCCGCTGGCTGCTTCCCAAACAAACACACGTGCGGCTTGGCACTTGTGCTGTACGTAACAAGTCACGCGACGTGACGCTGCGGCTGTGATTGGTTCGGCTCTGCGCTACTTGATTTGGATTGGCTGACCTTTTTTTTTTTTTTTTTAGAGGACAAGAGCGGCGAGGTCTATCGCGATAGCTTAATTTCTCTATCGAGTAAAAGTTATATCGCGATACATATCGTTATCGTTCTATCGCCCAGCTCTATATATGGTCAAGTAAATAAGGCCAAATACTGACCAAACCCCAGTTACACAGGACTGCTGACCAGTCAGTGACCCTTTAACAACCACCTGCTGCTAGGGAAAAAACCTTGTATTACCCAACTGGTTGGCAAAAACCTCCTTGTGATTGCTTTGGTTACTAGCATGTTGCTATTTTTGTAGTTTGAATGGAAGTGATGGACTACACACACTCCAGCCGCTCTCCATTGTTGCAGTGAATCCGACACAAACTGGAAGGCAAAACTTCTCCATTTCCCATTTGTCTCACACTTTTCAAAGCTGTATCATCACTCAGCTGTTAGATGAGGTAGTACTCGGATGGATGCATCAGGGTCAACTTAGGGTTCAGGATTTTGCCCAAGGACATGTTAACAAACAGTCTAAAGGAGCCGGAGATCGAACCAGCTTCCGACCGCTGTCTGCCTTCCAATTGGTAGATGACCAAACTCCATTGGTTGTGGCTACTTCCCAAGCCACATCCAGCCTTCACATGTGAGGTGCACATGAGTCAACTCCGTATGGTCTAGGAGGAGTTTGCAGATAAACAGACAGAACGAGATTTGGTGGGTTATGGGAAGATGCACAAGTTTGCATTAAAATATCCACCAGACAACGCAAGCTAACACCTAAAGATGGATAACAGACATTTTCTTCCTACTAGTCTGAAAGAATGTTTTGTAAGTAAAAAGAAGGTGTGTTTGCACAGTCTAAATGTTTGCACAAAGAAGAGTTCAGCTTTGCAGAGGAGAAACTAAAGTCACACAAGTTCAGAGTCCTTGTAAACAACTTCCAACCTAGCCTTTAAAAAATACTGTGTACATCCTCAGTGTCCCTAATGTAATGATTCCCTAAGGGGGGAATCTGGTCATTTTTACACAAAAGCCAATTGATTGGGAGAATTTTAACACCCTGTGAAAATGGTTCTTCTGAGAAAATAAAAATGGTGATGTCATTACCGGTATCACTGCTTTGTGATGGGATGCTGCCTTTTCTGTTTTTTACAAGATAGGCTGAATTATGGAATCTAAAAGAGGTTTCAGTGAAAAGGTGCTGTTGGTGCCATTGTGACTCCAACAAAGGACAAGGCCTAATCATTGTCTAGTAAATGTGGCTGTTACTTAGCAGAAATGATCAAACTTTGACTGTAGAGGGTAAAACTCTTCTTTCTCTCTTATAATAGTTATAAGAGAGTTGCTGCCATTTTTTTGGACACTGGTTCCCTTTTATGGTGTCTTGCAAGAATCATGGTGCTGTGAGATGTTTTGTAAAATGATTGAAGATATGTAAACACATGTAGATTTTGATGGCAGTCATGCTAACTTGTTGAAAGTCGTTTGTCAGGCACACTCATTAGTGGTCTTTCCTTAAACCTCACACCTAAGCTTCTCCGTCTTTATTCCGTCCACCTTACATCTTCTTCCACTCTTAATTAGCAAAAGTTTGTGTCCTCATGTCAAACTGTCAGATGTTCTGAAGTCATTCTGAGTGACTCAAAGCAAGTTTCCTGTTGATAATAATGAGACGCACAGAGGGATCTCCCCTGTGCTGTATAATGATGTGTACTTGGTGTCAGGTAAAATGAGGCCACAGAGTACGACACCTCCCGCACACTTATATCTTCTCTATGTTTGGTATTTTGATACCTATTTGAGAAATCGCCCTTCTTCACAAAAGTCCTTCTGCAAAAATGCGTACATTTGATCTACAATTAAAGATGAATTCCAAAATATCAGCAGGTATCAGCGGTTTACTTAAACCTTCTGTGGTTAAAGTGAAACTCACTTCAGATTATGACAGACGTTATTAGGTAGCTGAAGAACCTCCACTATTAAAATAGCTCAGCTTTTGAGGACATAATCACTATTGCGTTTGAAAAGTTAAGCTTCTCCTTCACCCAGAATAGATATATGACACTTTGTAATGAAACCCTTCAAGTTCCACTCTGAAAATGACCTGCCATTCAAACAAATTAGATCTAAATGAAGCTGCTTGAGTCTGTCCATCCTTCTCCCATGTCATCTCTGCATGAGCCAACATATCTGATGCTCTTTAATTAAAGTTCACATGATCTACTGGATCTACTGTATGCTCATAAAGTCCCTCTGAATCCTGTTGTAGCTGGAGAAGATCAGCCGGGTTGTTAAAATGACAAAAATATCAGGGTTTGCTTTCAAAAGATACATTTTTGAGCAATGTTTGATGCCCTTAAAGTTTGTGTGTAATTGCAAAACAGACTTGCATCTTATAATGAAGGTAAAGTCAGCATATTAAGTATAAAGTAGTCTATCAACATTAATAATGTAAAAAACTGAATTTGTTAATCATCAGACTACTCTGCAGGGGGCATTTATGATTATCTGGTACTGAAACTTTGCAATTTCATGCGGAATTTAATGTCTCTGCTTTTATGAAATTATATATACAGTATATATATTACCATTTACTTTTTTTTTACTTTATTAGCCACAAATTAGATCATTTGTGAAGTCAAAGAAGAAACTATCTATTAGCATGTATAGGCCTACTTAGGCTACGTTCACACTGCAGGCAAAAGCACATCAAATCTGACTTTTCTGATCCTATGCGACCCATATCCGGTCATGGTATGACAGTGTGAACGGCACAAATCCAATATTTTCAAATCCGATCTGGGTCACTTTCGTATGTGGTACTGAATCCGATACATATCTGATGTTTTAGAAAGCGACTGCTGTTTGAACGGTCATGTCGCATTAAATCTGTCTTTTACGTCACTGACACAAGACAGATGCCAATTATCAGTGGTGGAGAAGTGCCCGAGAAGACATCGTGAATGCTTCCTGGACATCCAGTGTAGATGTTAGTAAAATTGTTGGGAAGACAACGTGAACATTTTATTTGTACTGTAAAATCTGCAGATTCTGACAGAAATCAGTAACTATCCTTTGAAGCACCTCTCCTCTCTAAACCAGCAATAAGGATAATAACAAAATAACTTTATAACTTAAAGCAAAATTGGGAAACGTAATGTTTGAAACAAGTCTTTATATTAAGGGCCATCAGTCAAACAATACTGTTTGGTCTGGGCCTAAACAGAGCGCATTCTGTGTGACGTCTTCTTTTGCGCATGCAGGCCACTTCGAGGGTTCAGACTAGAGCACGATTGCTGTCACATTTTAGTTGTAGTGTGAACAAGCAAACAAAAAATTGGATTTGATCAAAAAAATTGGAATTGAGCATTAAGACCTAGGGAAGAGCAGCGCACATTTTGGTGCTTTATTTCGGTGCTTTCTTTTTTTTCCTGTGATGTCATACACTTTGGATTCTAGCCAATCATTTTACCTTTCCAAGGATAGTAGGCGGGCTCAGGTACGTGCGTTCTTTAGGGCAGAGCTACAGATTAAAAATGCCCAAGGCAAAGCGATCAAAAGTCTGGCTGTACTTCCCAGCAGTGTTGCCAACTTAGCGACTTTGTCGCTATATTTAGCGAGTTTTCAGACCCCCTTAGCGACTTTTTTTCTAAAAAGCGATTAGCGACAAATCTGGCAGCTTTTTCTGGTGTTATTGGAGACTTATTTATGACGTCTTTTTGACGTGAAGTGCGTATCGCTTTTACTCTCAACAAGCAGCGGTGCTGCCTTGGGCACCTTGCCCGTACCAAAGCGCTCACAGGCGGAGGATAGTCCTCCCCCAGCTGCTATCAGGGCAGGAGACGTTCACACCTGTGCGTCCAAACTGCAAATGAATCGCGCATGAGCGAAGCCGCTGCTCCTGCACTGACTGTAACACAGTCAGTTCTTCTTTTACTGTTTTGTGGATCAGGTTTAAAACTACTTATAAACACACACACACACAAAGTAACTCCACCAGAGTACCTATTTCGGGTCACTTTTGCCAGTCCAAGCCCAGATAAAGGAGCAGGGTTGGAATTGTGACATTACAAAAAACATTAATTGCTAAAATAAATTTAATTCGTAGTTCTAAATAAACTCTAACTGCATTTAGGACGTTTTTTACTCACTTTATGTCTGTTCCACGATGTTATTTCTCTCTCCAACTACGTAGGTTACAATTATATTAGCATGACCAATTATGCAAATTAGGCAATGATGTCATTTAGCGACTTCTAGCTCCTTACTGAGGAGTTGGAAACACTGCTTCACAGCAAAAGATGCAAACTCAGCAGCCTGCAACAAGTGCTTTAAGGTGATACTGTGCAAAGGAGGTAACATCTCGAAACTGATGAAACACCTGGCGACGCATAGCGTTTTTTTAAAGCTGAGAAATACACCGTATTTGATAGCTTGCTGCAAGGCAGATGTAAAGCTCTGTAGGCCACTATGAGTCCTGCAAGTTTTTGTGGAAATGAGTCAAATCCATGGTCGTGATTAAGAAAAGGATGAAGAGCGGCTTCTTCCCCGCATTAAAAGGAACCAGCTGAGGTGGCTCAAGCATCTACTAGCATGTGTCCTGGATCCCTCCTTGGCAAGGTATTTCAGATATATGCGAATTTTACAGTTGGAGAATGTAAAGAATCCCTCACGGCAATGATAAATAAAGGTTAAAATGTTGAAAAAATAACGGTTGATGTTTTTCTTTTCCATTAGTGATGGGATTTCCGGCTCTTTTTAGAGATCCGGCTCTTTCGGTTCGGCTCACTAAAAAGAGCCGGCTCTTTCGGCTCCGAACCGGCTCTTCGGGTTGTTTTGTTGCTTTAATTAATTTATTATTAACAATAATATAAAATTATGCACAAAAGGAATTACTAACGTAAAAAAAAGTGGTTTTATTTATATATGTTTATATATAAATATATGCAGTGGCCCCTAGAGACAAAGCACGTACAAACTCCAAAACACATTTCTAGCATGAACTGAACTTCCAAAGCAGAGCTACTAGATCACTTAAATTACACAACTGAAAGCACATGTGTGCATTGTTTGTGTATTTATACACAGGCACTCATATATATTCAAATAATTAAAAAAAAAAAAGTTCATTTACCTGTTACTACCACACACCAAATCCGGTCGTTGGTACTTGCTGGCTTGTGTAGCCACTAGGTAACAAAAGCTCAACACTGCGCCTAGCATCCTGGAGCACTTCTGTTGTGTTTTGTACGTGTTTTGGAGTTTTTACGTGTTTTGGAGTTTTTACGTGTTTTGGAGTTTTTACGTGTTTCGGAGTTTGTACGTGTTTCGGAGTTTGTACGTGTTTCGGAGTTCGTACTTGATTTGAAGTTTGTATGTGCTTTGTCTCTAGGGGCCACCGTAAATATACTTTTATTTATTCACTCCACATAAAATGCAATAAATAAATCATATAATACAAAAATCAACTATTCACATTTTCAGCTTTTTCCTTTTACAAATTTAAAGTGAAAACAACACAAAACACTGCAAGCCACAACACAATTAAATATAAATTATAATATGAAAACAAAAAGAACATGCACATTCTCTGTCATATGGACCTGCATGAATAAACTTTCTGAATCCTTTATCACCTGCAACCGAAAATAGCTGTGGATGATTACTATACCTTTCTAATGTGACGTTGTTGTCCCTGGCTCTCTTTCTCTCTCTCTCTCCCTCTGGCTCTGATCCTGTGCTACTGAGTGTAACTACTGCCCCTCCCCCCTCTGCCAAGCGTAAAGCACAAGGCTGGCGTGCAGAGTGAAGCGGAAAAAAAGTGCGAGAGAGAGGGTGAGAGAAGAAAAAAAAAATACAACCCACGTGATGGCTCGCGATAAGGAGCCTGCTCGGGTCGTTCACGTCAAAGAGTCGGCTCTAAGAGCCATTTCGTTCGCGAACGACCCATCACTATTTTCCATGTCCGTGTTCATCAGCCACTGTGGAGATGGGCGTAAGAGCCACTTGTGGCTCCTGAACCGCAGGTTCAAGACCCCTGGTGTAGACTAAGGATATTTAAGCAAGACTTTTGCATTAAACCTAATCAGGTTTTTACAGCTCATTTTGTTTAATGATTGTCTCGCTTTATTTCCAAAATCTCCTCAGAATTGTTTATGAGTGAGCTTTTCTGCTGAAATTCTGAAAGTAGCGATGTGTCGGTCGCGAACGAAATGGCACTTAGAGCCGGATTTTTGATGTGAACGACGCGAGCCGTTTTTTTTTTCTTTCTTTCTTTCATCCTCTCTCACACTTTTTTCCGCTTCACTCCGCATGCGAGCCTTGTGCTTTGCGCTGGGCAGAGGGGGGAGGGCCGGTAGTTACACTTGCAGTAGCACAGGAACAGAGCAGGAAGGAGAGACGAAGAAAGAGCCAGGGACAACAACGCCACATTAGAAAGGTATAGTAATCATCCACAACTATTTTCAGTTGCAGATGATAAAGGATTCAGAAAGTTTATTCATTCAGGCCCCATATGACAGAGAATGTGCATGTTCTTTTTGTTTTCATATTTTAATTTATATTTAATTGTGTTGTGGTTTGCAGTGTTTTGTGTTGTTTCACTTTAAATTTGTTTAAAAGGAAAAAGCAGAAAATTTAAATAGTTAAATGTTGAAATGTAAATAGTTGGTTTTTGTATTATATGACTTATTTATTACATTTTATGTGGAGTGAATAAATAAAAGTATATTTACGGTGCCCCTACAGACAAAGCACGTACAAACTGTAAAATATGTACAAACTCCAAAACACGTAAAAACTCCAAAACACGTACAAACACAACAGAAGTGCTCCAGGATGCTAGGCGCAGTGTTGAGCTTTTGTTACCTAGTGGCTACACAAGCCAGCAAGTACCAACGATCAGATTTTGTGTGTGATAGTAACAGGTAAATGAACATTTTTATTATTATTATTATTTGAATATATATGAGTGCTTGTGTATAAATACACAAACCATACACATATGCTTTCAATTGTGTAATTTAAGTGATCTAGGTAGCTCTGTTTTGAAGTTCAGTTAACGCTAGAAATGTGTTTTGGAGTTTGTACATGTTTTGTCTCTAGGGGCCATCGTATATATTTATATATAAACATATATAAATAAAACCACTTTTTTTTACATTAGTAATTCCTTTTGTGCATAATTTTATATTATTGTTAATAATAAATAAATTAAAGCAACAAAACAACCTGAAGAGCCGGTTTGGAGCTCACTCTTTTTAGTGAGCCGAGCCGGAAATCCCATCACTATCTGAAAGGCATTCTTAAAAAATAAAGATATACAGACTAAAGAAGAACAGTGTTGCATCATCGGCATGGAATTGCATTTAAAAAACATAAACAGTTTACATGTAGTTTCTTCCTTTTTTTCCTTCATACACTCTAAATGTAAGTTATTATATTAGATTTAGATATTTATTTATATTAGATTTAGTATAAAACCTTTACACTTTAAAAAGACCAAACTTGAGCAACCAAACGCTAATAAATACATATAATAAATTATCCATGCACTTAACAAATGGACTCGAAATTGTGAACTGTGTGTTTTGTAACTGTTTCAGTTTGTTGCTTTTTAGTAATAGGTTTGTCAGATGAACAAAGGTCTGCAGCATGACTACAAAGTATTTCACTCATGAACCAACATAAGTCACCTTCTAAATCTTTCCCTACCGTGTCCTCCTTTCCCATCTCACCCCACCTTCCCTCCCTCACGGAGCGACCTGAGGCCAAGCACAGAGGGAATGGGGCCGCCAAGCACATAGCACATGGCTTTGGGTTTGGGGACAACAGAAGTCGGGATCCCTGCAGGGCCCTTCAGCTCTTACAAGGCTCTACCACCACACACACATACACACACACATATACACTCCCCACTCAGCACATACCTCGGGCGTATGGGGAAAGCACACAGTGTCCCCCCTGGGAGAACTGAGGCGACAGGGACTGCGATTCCTCAGAGCTATACTCCCCTTTTTCTCCACCTCTTCTTCTTCTCCTTTCCCTGCAGGCTACGCTCTGCACATGTTATACGACAGACAGCCTCATGCTGCATTACCCATACACCTCTCTGTCCGTGTCTGCCTTGCTTAAAGCCATGTTCACTGATGTAGCATCAAAAGTGGGGCACGAACATAACACTCAGAGACACATGAAAAGGATGGAGATGGTATAAAGCCATCTACTTTATTGTTTGATGAATATTAGATGTCATCTAAAGGTGGAACTTGCTGGGGTAAACCAGGGAAGAAGATGCAGTTTGAGTACAAAAGGATGCACAGAGGGAAAGACTGTTGGGGAATCTGCCTTTTCCCACCGACGTGGTATGAACGTCCTAACTGGAATTTGCCTCCCAACCAAAGAAAATGAAGAACGGTGGCAGCTCTAAAAAGCTAAGACTTCTCCACAAAATTTCTGGTCTTACAAGCAGCATTTTCATTTTCACTCGCTCTAAGCAGAAAAGGCCACAATGAAAGTGCTTTTTGTGAAACGTAAAACCCAGCTTCCCCTGTGTTAGACTACGGAAATTTGGGTCACAGTTCAAGACTTCCTGCTACGTGCTCCAATAAATGTTTACAAATGCAGACAAATACAGCTAGCATATGATTTTGGGTTCTCTATTTATCTGCATGGAACAAAAGCTTTCTCAAACATGATTGTTCGATAGATCAAAAACTCCAAGGGGACTACAAATGGAAACCAGGAAGCTTCTACTTCCAAAAATGACCTCCATGTCCTACAGTTTCTGCAGATTCATATAGCACTGGCTCTACTCTAATGTGATTCTAATAGCAAAATCAAACGTATACAACGTTTGATTGGAGTTTTTATTATCATGCAAGGACCAGCATCCAGAGCTGAAAAATTAAACTAAAGTGCCAAAAAGTGTTCCTCTAGTGGCCACTTGAGGCTGTGTCCAAAACTGAATCAATCCCCTTAGACTGCCATGTTAAAACATCTAACTTTACAGTAGACATAACAGAAAACACAGCTCGGGGCATTAATGATTTTTCCCCTCTTCATAATCATAATGCAGGGTTTTACATTTTATTTAGACTTTAGTTAGAGGTGTAGCCACTACAGTTGCTTTCTGCCAGGCTTTAGTGCAGCTAACTGATCTGGATCTGTAGATCATGTCTGTGCTGTTTTTGCTTTTGGGGGCATTTTAATGGAAGTACTGAAAAATGAGATGCCCTGCTGTGTGTCGCAGCCCATCAAACAGGTTTGGGCGTTAATTTAGGATGAAACAATTGGTTTACTTTTTTGTAGACATTTTTTTTTACTTGGAGCTAATTAACTCATTCACTGCCATTGACGTCTATAGACGTCAATTACGTTTTTCAATGGGAGGGGCTAGAATACAACCTCGGGCAACTTGAAAAACTGAAGCCCACCAGCAGTAAAAGTAGACCTGCAAGGAGGTGCAGGGTTTGCGCACGTAAGGGATTGCGCAGTGAGACAAAAATGTGGTGCAAGTCTTGTTGTGTGCCCTTGCATCCCGGAAAGTGTTATAATGATTACCACACAAAAGTGAATTATTCATTGTGAATAAATGTTTCACTATGTACATTTTATTTTTTCATATATTTGTAAATAAATTGTTTTGATAAAACATAACCTTTCTCAGTGTTATTTCTGTTTTATAGAAGTGAAAAACTATTTTATATGTTAGAGGTGTCACAAAGCAAGAAATATTAGTGTCAAAGGCACTTTTCTGCTTGAAATGTATTTTTCACAAAAAGCTCGTTTTCTCCCTTTTTTTGGTCAAAACAGGCATTTTTGGTGGAACCCACCTCTCTTCTACAGCTGATTACTAAAGAATGGAAAATGGTAGAAACAAGCTTTTTTTTGGATGAAAGAAGAGAGTCTGTTCTTCATTTTGGTAGGTTCAGCGTTTATATGATCATAACACAGTTTTCTGTGGCTCTTCAACAATGAGTAAAAATGCTCAAAAACCCTGGCAGTGGGGAGTTACCGGATTTGAAAATGGCTGGCAGTGAATGAGTTAACTGTGTGTGCATGTTTCAGCATTGCAGCCATAAAGGTAAAGGATGAGGCTCAAATATGTAGTTACAGAGTCATAAAGTTAATAAGTTTTTATTGATCTATTATATGCAGTGTAGGGACTAACGCGTTATTAAGTAACGAGCTACAGTAACTACATTATTATTGTTGTACTGTTATCGCTACGTGTTGGATACACTATGTATGTTAACGCAGGTAAACAGCAAGCCAAACTCAATTTTCATGAGCCAGGAAACTGAGCATCTTGCTCCTTTATTACAGTCTTCTCGACAGCTTACAATCTTTTACAACTGTGGCTTGAATAGCTCGATGAAAGTGCTGAGTTAAACTAAAAAATAAACCAGAAAATAAAATATCCTTTAGCTCTTTGACATTGTGAAATAAATGCACAAAGAAATAGTGACAGAAAACATGTATCAAAGTTAGTCTTAGCTGCTAAGTAATGATAAACAGTAGTTTTAACAATCCTCTGATATGCAAATTAGATCGCTAGCATCATTGCTATGTTAATAGACCATGCTCTAAGCAAAATCCACTTCTGAGATAAGGCTAATTCCTGGCACAAACACATTCACAAAACGATCTCTAAATCAGCTGTTATAAACATATAAAACAAACCAGAACATGTAATAAACTTACAGCCATTGCTTTCGATGGTGTATATAAAGATTCAGGCCACAGGAGATGAAGTTTAAACACAGATAGGCAGGTTTTCTGTACAATGCTTTTTCCCAACTGACTGCAGCGTCCGCTTCCCACAATGCATTGCAAACACAGATTACTCCTTCAAAATAAGATACAGAAAAACTAATGCTGACTGTATAGAACATATTTTTAACTAAATGACTCTCTTTTTTAACATAAATTACCACAGATGAAATAATTTATCACTAAATTATTATGAACCATTTTTTAATCTTTTACTTGGGACAGAACAATTGTGGTAATGAGCACGGTAACTAGTTATGCCAAAATCAGGAACGCGTTAATCGTTACTGGGATTTAGATAGGATCGTTATTCGTTACTTCGTGTGGTGGCTATCGCGGAGCTTCCACAGATTCAGTAACATTGGGAAGTGGTGGAGGCCAGCAGGTGGATGAGGGAAAAGGGAGGCAGGAGGAGCAGAGACCCGAGGCGGCTGCCGGTCCGAGTGTCATGTGAACTGAACTTCAGGTAAGAAGTTATAACCTGCAGTCTCTCTGGGTCAGATATGAACCAAGTTTAGGTGGAGTTTATTTTTGTTGTGCTCACTTTTTCGTACTGGGTACTAGTTAGCATGACGGAGTTTCTATACAGCTGGGTGGTGCTATGTTACTGATGTTGAACTTTATTTTGTTCATAAGGTTAGTTAGTAGAGTTGCCAACCGTCCCCTAAAAAAACGGAATCGTCTTGTATTCAGAGAAAATATTTCGCGTTTTGTATTGAAGTGAAAAGGAACGCAGTTTGTCCCGGACTTCAGCTGCAATGAAAAAGACACAAAGCTGGAGTTATTCTGTGTTTACGCTGCACAGCTGCCTCTTCTTCTCTCATCCTCTCACCCTCCCTCTCCTGTTTCTACTTCAATCATGAAATTGATCAATGATCAGCTGATACATTGCTGATACATTGATGCATATATACCATCAGAACAGTGTACATCACTGTCACAACAGTGTTTGTTTTCATTCAAAGGCTTCATGATTTTTCCTATAATGGCGGTCCGGTCTCTAGTTAAAATGCCCGGGCCGATTTTTTTGTCCCAGTCCAGCCCAGTGTGCAGCTCATCTGCAGTCTGGTGTTACCTACATCTTCCTACTCGGAAGGCAGAATTTCCGAGTTCTGAATACAATCGAAAGCACCACGACTGCCATTTTCGTGTTGGATGTAAAAAGCGCACATGACGCTGTGACGTACGCTAGAATCATGGCGGCGGTCAACAATGGTCCAGGCGTGGGATTTCTCTTGTGGAAATACGCACATTATTTTTTCCTTTCTGTTGGTAGGTGGCACAGTGCACTTGTGGCAGGATAGTGCTAACATGTAAGCAAGCTAGAAGACTGGCAATCTTGCTGGGTATCCAGTTACGGAAGCAACACATTTTAAGAGAATTGTGAGTAAAACCAAAGTTACTTTCCCTAGTAACTAGTAATATAACTAAGTTACTAATTTAAAGTAACTTACCCAACACTGATTATATATCAATTACAATAGAATGAAAGCCAAAGAAATATCACAAGCTAAAACATATGATTTACAAGTATAAAATATATCATTTTGCATCAGAATACCAAAATAATAATATGCTTTACTATTTTTCAGCTTCTTTTGTAAAACAATAAATTTGAAAATCATTAATTATTAGCATTAAAGATATTTTGATGAAAGAACTTGCACATAGTGGTGGATTTAGCATTAAAGAACAATAAATAAATATTGTTTATTTACAAAACAGTTAATGTAAACAAAACAAAAAAACATACATGCTACAGCTACCCTAAATTAACAGTACTGTCAATTACCAAAACAATTTCTTATGTTTTTGTAAGTTTTAATGACTGAATAAAAAATGTTTTTCTGTTTTAGTTTTAGTGGTTGAATGTCTGATTAATTTTGTCTTCTCAGAGAAGTTCAGCGTGTTGGCTCAAGTTTGAGAGGAAAAATATTTCAGAAACGTTTCTAAAATACTTATTATTGTATGTGTCAACGATGCACATGTTACATAAACGTCACGTCATCATTCACATAAACATAACATAGAGGTAATGCTGTTAAATTTGAGGTCAGCTACTGCACACATTGTTTATATTTATTAGAGATGGACCGATCCGATATTACGTATCGGTATTGGTCCGATACTGACCTAAATTACTGGATCGGATATCGGAGAGAAATAAAAAATGTAATCCGATCCATTAAATATCAAAAAAGCACCTCACAAAACTTGCGACATGGCGTAACTCGGCTCATAACCGTAGCACGTCAAGCAGTATGCATCACGTGATAGAGCGGCTGTGTGTATTTGTAGAGTTGCTACTAATCCGGCATTTCGTCTCCGAGGAAGTTATCCCAGAGAGAAGTAAAGCAAGTGTGTAAGTTCATCTCTGAATGTTTGTAAAGCATTCCCGCGTTAAGCTTAACAACCGATATATGGAGCGACTGCCTCTCTCGCCCTCCCTCTCCTGTCGTGAAACTGATCAATGATCAGCTGATCGGCTTTTCTGTCGCGAGTCTGTCTCTCTTGTTTATCGCCCACTTCGCGCCAGAAAGAGGAAACCAGCAGCTGAACAACAGCAGCACGTTTAAGCTTGATAATCTGTTGTTAGAATTTATTTAATATTACTTTCTACACCAGGATCATTTTCTACGTAGCTGACGGCTGGTAACTGTGCAGGGGTGGATCTAGCAAAGTTTAGCCAGGGGGGCCGATAGGGCATTAACAGGGAAAAGGGGGCACAAAGACATACTTTTCTTTCTTATTCTCATTTAAAATGTCGAGCTTTTAATAAATAATTATCTGAATCTTACACCCAAAGTTTTAATCTGATGTAAAATGTATAGAAGTCCATTACTGTATATAGTAACTACTAAGTCTAATATATCCTAGTAAGCTATAGTACTTTTTCCTTTGGGAAGGTACCATCTGTGCAGTCTGCAGTTCTGTTGAAGAAAGATGTTGAATCTATTTAATTATTCTTGAAAAATAATTAATTTCTGTGCATTTTTTTCACACTGCATCAAATTAAAGTTGACTTCATCGATTAAGCATCATGAGGTGGTGGGTGGTTCCCTATTATTTTATTTTTTCGCTGGGAGTTTTAGAGCCCTATTAGTTAGGTTGCTTACTCTTTAAAATACCAGAATAGGAAGGATGGAGTAGGTTTAAGTTTATTAGATTCATCAGTATTGCTGAACTATGAAACATTTTGGGTGCAGTGTATTTTTTGCATACAGAATAGCTTTAGTGGTTTTGATTTTTTTATAAACTTGAGTATGAACTTATACAAAAAGCAGCAAAATATAAAAAAACCAAAAACAAAACAGTTTTATTGATTAAAAACACACTATATCGGATTCATATCGGTATCAGCAGATATCCAAATTTATGATATCGGTATCGGACATAACAAAGTGGTATCGTGCCATCTCTAATATTTATATTAGATTAATACTGCAAATATCAGAGTTAAAAGCACAATCAGCTTTATTGACCAAGTATATCACCTGAGGCCGAAGCATCTAAACCCCTCAGTAGCAACATTATGTGGGTCATGAACACATTTTTCTATTTATGAAACAGAGCTTCTGTGTTTCTTTGAAAAGTAACACACCTAACAGAGTTGGGGAAGTTCTCAAAAAATGCCAAGGGACACACTATAATTTCTGAAACATCTGAAGAGCTGAGTAAAACCTCCATCTCCTCAACAATCCTGTGTTTTATACCTGCAAGTGAAGCGTTTTCCTTCTTGTAAAAAGAAAGAAAAAAGGTTGTATAAATAATTCGATTTCTGCATATCAAGGCGATGAAAGAGTAGGTAAACTCATTGCTATTAATCCCAGAGTCTCTGCAAGTGCGCAACTGACGGTGCTTTTAAAGAGTCTTTAAAGCAGTTTCACTCACATCTCCGGGGAACTTTAAAGTCACATCAACCGCTGCTTTTATGAGCCCTTCTCAGAACAAAAACGGATGACATTGAACGCGCTAAGATCCAATATTCTCAGAGATGAGTGTACATAAAGACCAATGCTCATCCGCGTCTGCTTATTTGCTCTTACAAGTATTAGTTTTTGTATTAGATTCCCACGCTCAATATGGGCTCGTTTTGAAGTTAAATTCCCCACTTTTTAGAAGCAACAAAAGTTGGAACAAAAGCACAGGGGTGATTATTATTATTATTTTTTTCCACCCCTACTCAGATCCGCAGAGTTCATTAGCTCTCTCATAATGTGCCGATGTGGCGATAAAAAATGTGAGCCAACAAAAAGCGCAGAGCCTTTTTCTGACACGCCATTAAACTGTGATGCATTACCGTCGCTGGGAGTACTCCGTCTAAGTTTTTCCAGTTGAAAGGTCAATGTGTAGACATGACAGCGCTGCGAAATGGTGTGCTGTACGTTTTCTGATTCCCCCTGTAGTTAATATCTGTCATTTTGAGCAAAGGTGGAGACGTCTGATGAATAAAAGGAGCACAAGTGTACTTCCTTGTGCCACTGTGGAAGGAGGGTTTGGGTTAGCCATCTTTAATTGACATAACCTGTTTATCTGTAATAGTCCTTGAGCTCCTGTAACCTCACAATAAAACAGCCCGCTCATTTTTCTAGTCTTTTATCTGCAAAACCGAGTTGTTATCACAATATATGAAGCGTCGGCCAGTATCTTCCATCATGACTACTTCTAATGGCTTTTAAAGTAGTTACCTGCGAAGTCCTGACATTTATTACGATCATTTTCGAGGACCGACACGGCACAAAGGTCTGCTTGCTATCAGGAGGCGACATCATTATGAATTATTGTTTGCGGCCAAGGTAGAAAATTGTACTTTGTGGCTCAGTTTCCCCCGTGATAAATCAAACAGTCACTTTTCACATCTCGGACTCTCAAAGCTGCTGAGCGTAGGACTTTTCTGCCCCCACCTCTCTCTCCACTCACTATTTACCCGTTTTTTTTCCTCATTTCTCTACCGCCGTGAAAAAGCCTTCTGCAGGTTGCTTGCTGCTACTGCTACTTTCTGCAGATCTTTGCTCATTCCTGATTATTTGAGACGTTTTAAATGTTTATCCTAATAGCCAGGAAAGGAAAAAATACACAGGCGACAGGAAAATAACTAGACAAAGAGAGGCCGTATTTGTCAGGCGCTATCTGATGGCTGTTAACACGCTTCCTGGACTGTCTGTCAGCTTCGAGAGAATGAGAGGTGAAGCAGCACAACTTTATCCACTGGCTACATCTCCTCTGCTAAAGTAATCCTCTGTGTGGCGGCGGCGAGATAAGGCCTGCACACTTGCTCACAGCCTCAGTGAAGCAGAGTCCGAGTCCGGGTAAAGTGAGGTGATCATTGCTCACCGGGAGGAGCTGGAATCTCTGGGTAGTACACTGATCTTCTGTCAGAGCCAGGGTCACAGAGACGGGGAAAGAGAGATGGACCGGAGAGGAAGAAGAACAGGGTTAAGAGAATTGCTTGGCAAAGTGTTATCTTAGGACTTTTCAGTGTAATTTGCACCAGGAAGACTTGTGTTGCAAGTTGTTAAGAATTGATTATGCTGTGAGAGTGGGTTGGTTGTTACTGCTGAGACTTATGACTCATTACCAAACTGTAGGACTTAATATTACTTATAGCTGTAAAAATACAGGGCAAAATGAAGAGCCAGTGGTGGTTTATATACTAATAGTCAAGTCTAATGGAAACCAACGTAATAATCACATTAAATTCATCTGTAACTCGGTACTATAAGTGAATACTGTGTTACAGTAGTGTGCAAAACTCTGGAAACAACCCTCATTTCTTTATATGTTGCAAGGAAAATAGGAAACATTTGCAAACATTCATGTAAATATAGTATATAGGGCAAAAAAAAACAAGTGTTTGTTCAATTCTTACCTGCTTGAAAGTCAAAGTGTGACCACCTTTATTCTTCAGCACAGTCTGAACTCTCTTAGGCAGCTTTCTTCTCATTTCTTTAAGCAGTCTTGAGAGAACAGTTCTCCAGGCTTCTTAAGGGACATTCAAAGTTCTTCTTTAGATGTTTCTGCCTTTTGTTCTGTTCAAGATGACCCAACACTGCTTCAAGAATGTTGAGGTCTGGGCTCAGGGAGGCTGATCCATGGCTGATAGTGTTCCACTGTGTGTTTTTCTGTCCGGGTATGATTTTACTGCATTGGCAGTGTGTTTGGGACCATTGACATGATAAAAATAATGCTGTTGACAATCAGATGCTTTCCAGATTGTAATACATGGTTGATATCAGAATCTGACGGTACTTTTCTGTGTACACAATTTCATCAATTTTGACAAGATGAAATTGTCTCCACCATGAAAGAGCCTCCACCGTCTATACAGATGGCTGTAGACACTCACTGTTGGACCTCTCTCCTTACCTTCTCTGTACCGTATTTTTCAGACCATAAGGCGCACTGTTGACAAACGGGTCTGTTTTCATACATAAGATGCACCGGATTATAAAGCGCATTAAAACAAACAAAAACAACAAAACAGTCAGATAAGTCAAACTTTACTCAACTCATTCCTCTTGCTTCCTCCACTTCCGTACCATTGATTCATTAATGTTGAATTCTCCGGTAGCTGCTCTATAAACGATGTCCAGCCAATGGCCTGGAAAGTGGCCGGACAGGCCGAGGACGTGCAGGCCAGACAGGACGTGCAGTAACAAAACAAATTTCCCACGGGTGGGACTAATAAAGGTTATCTTATCTTACATTAATGACTAACCTCATATTGTGGCTGGATTATCTCAGTTGTTCTCCCCTACTGACCCATATGGAAAAGAAATAGTAAAAACTTATATGTGATTACTCATGAAAGTGGCCACTTTCTCATTACTTTCATACATTGTTTTAGTAAGTATCCAAAACATACAAGTTTCATTATATAATTTTTCAAGGGATCTTATATCTGTTTTCACTCTTATATGCTTTTCATACAAGTTTCACACAAGACAGATACAAACTTTATAAGATTTATATATATATCTTTTCCATATGGGGAAGTTTGGTCCATTTACAGCAATTTTCCATGCGATTGCATTTGTCAAAAAAACAACAACATCGGGAACTTTTATCAAGTGGAAAAAAGTTTGTGTTCATTCTCCAGGTTCAATGTGTTGTGCTTTGGTATGTTAACATAGCTGCATCACTAGCACAGCATTATATACCATCTAGCCCAACTTCAGTAACCCTACAAACGTCACTATTGTGTAGTTTTCTGTCTTTATTCATGTTGGAAGTGATAGCAGAGCTGTGCGTTTTATTTTTTTTTCCAGAAATCTCTCAGTCAGAACATGATATATCATGTTTAGGTAACTAGTGAAACTAGCGAGCTAACTTGCTGCTAACTTTCTCCTAACTTCTAACTCCGATAAATTTAATAAATTCTGTTTTCATGGATGCCTGGATAATGAGGCGATTGTGGCTCAAGAGTTGGGAGTTTGCCTTGTAATCGGAAGGTTGCTGGTTCGAGCCCCGGCTTGGACAGTATCGGTCATTGTGTCCTTGGGCAAGACGCTTTATCCGTTGCCTACTGGTGGTGGTCAGAGGGCCCGGTGGCGCCAGTGTTTAGCAGCCTCGCCTCTGTCAGTGCGCCCCCGGGGTGGCTGTGGCTACAACGTAGCTTGCCATCACCAGTGTGTGAATGGGTGGATGACTGGATGTGTAAAGCGCTTTGGGGTCCTTAGGGACTAGTAAAAGCGCTATACAAATACAGGTCATTTACCATTTAAGCTTAATTGTTACACCTGGTAAAGCAGCAAAGCGGATCATTTTATTAAAGATGAAAGAATTTAGAAAGGCTTTAACTCTCAGTGATGCCGCAGTGTTCGTGTGACTTTAGGACCTGAAGCGAACAGTTTTGGGCCCACTGAGTTATGCTAAAATAGCTGTGTCGCTAGCGATCACTATCACAGCATTATATACCAGCTAGTCCAACTTCAGTAGCCCTACAAACATCACTGCTGTGTAGTTTTCTGTCTTCATTCATGTTGGAAGTGATAGCAGAGCTGTACATTTTACTTTTGCCCAGAAACCTCTCAGTCAGAACATGGTATATCATTTTTAGGTAACTAGTGAAACAAGCGAGCTAACTTTCTGCTAACTTCTTGCTAACTTATAACTCCGTTAAATTTAATAAATTCTGTTTTCATGGATGCCTGAATGTTAAACGTAATTGTTACACCTGGTAAAGCAGCAATCATTTTATTAAAGATGAAAGAATTTACACAGTATTCGTTTGGGACCTGACGCGGACGGAGTTTTGGACCCAGATTACTATGAGCCGCGAGGCTCCTGACTACGGTAGCCATAACGCTCAGACAATGCATCAAGCGGTGCGGCTTCGTAGCTTAGCAAAGTCCTACTAAAACAAACATTTTTTGAGCGCCATGTACCACAAAAAAATAAAAATAAAAAAATTAATCGGTTCGAGGTCAGTAAACACAGCCAGAATTCATAGATAAGGTGCATTGCTGATTTTTGAGAAAATTAAAGGATTTTAAGTGCACCTTATAGTGCGGAAAAACGGTACACACTGATGATGATTTGAGGCAAACATTTAAATTTTGACTTCATTCCCCTACTAGATTTATTATGACTGATCTTCTTTAATTCTTTAATCTCCCTGTTTCCCTTCCTGAAGAATGGCTTGCGACCATTTCTGATGAGGTTTCAGTGAACAGTAGGTCAGATTCTCAGGAAATAGAGAAAATTTGTGTTGGTCTTTTCACACTTGACGACTGTTTGTAGACGTGCCAGTGTCTTCCATGCAAACTACAGGTGACCACAACAACCTCCCAGTGACAAAAGCAATCACAAGGAAGTTTTTTGGTGCAGCACGATATATCTTTTTGCAACCAATTTCACTTGGTGATACCCAGCCTCCACTTGCAACTGGTTAAGTAAACATGTTTACATAGCGACTGGTGGTTGTCACAAGGCACTTGTTCTCTGGGTCTGCATGACTGAAGTCTTTAAACAACTCGCAAAACTAGAAGGGTGTGCTTGTTATGTGATTATGGGAACTAGGCAACACTACACATCTCAATTATTGATTGACTGATTATTTTGGAGCTCTAATGTTTAATTTTTATCCTGTCGTTTTTGATTAAATGGATTATATTATTTTTGCGACCAATAATGATATTTATTTCAATTTAAAGTCTTCCTATTATATTTTTAATGTGTTGTTTTTACTGTGATTTTTCTTTCTCTTTGCTTTGTGCGCGTTTCATTTAATTTTATTTTTTTTATCTTGCTCTTTATCTCTTTAGATGTGTATTTTTCATATACTAGGATTTGCTTTGACACTGGAAAGCACACTGGACTAACTGCTGTTGTTTGTAAATGTGCTATATGAATAGCCGTGACTTTACTTGAGAAAGATGGAGGAGGAAAAATGGGAAGACGAGGCGGCAACACAGAGGAAAACAGATTAAAAAGAACAAGTGTGGAAAGACAAAAGAACAAATGAAGACAGGAGAAGAGAAAAGCAAAATAAAGGGGGTGAAAGAGGAAAACTGAAAGCAGAGGGGGCCAAATTAGAGCTGAAAAGAGGAGAAAGTAGGAAAAAAGATGGATTGTGTGTGTTGCGTGGAGAGAGAGGAGGGAGGGAAACTAATTGCTACATACTCTTCTTCTTCCAATAAGGAAGAAAGAGTTGAGCTGTAACAAGAGAAGAAGAGGGAGAAACATGTAAAACTGGGATTGAGTTTGCAGGAAGCAGAGAGAAAAATGACAAAAAAAAAAAAGGGGGGGGGGGGGCGAGGTGGGGAGAAAGCTTGTTGGAGTAAGGAAATTAAAAAACTGAAGAAATAGAGGGAAAAAGGTAAGTTGGAGGAGTAAATACACAGGAAAAGTGAGACAGGAGGGGAGGCCTATTCCTCTAGACTCACTACAAAGAAGGTAATTAACAATAACAAAAACCTTGCTTCCCTCACCTACTTCAAATAGACCGCCGCGGGTTCCTGCACAGCTTTACCTTGATGTTCTGCAGCAAGCCAGCGCCCGTGGTGACGAGTTTTACCTTCTTGTGCATTCTGATCACTCCGCCGCTCTCCAGCCCGATTAGGTGGATTAATATTAATGACTTGGCAGTTTTCTCTCTGCTGATCAGAGCTCTCGGTTGACTGGTTCCCAGCGTGGCGCCACACCTTGCTGTAGGTGACTGTCAGGTTTGATTACGCCCAGATTAAGGGCTCTCTTTCCCGCTGCCGTTGTTCGACATACCCAGATAAGCTGCATAAGCGCCAGACGATTATTCACTGTCGGAAAGCATCGAGAGGTGAGACTGTGAGGTTTGACAGCGCAGGAGATTGGCTTGCACTGTAAAAAGTGTCCGGCCAGTTTTAATTACAGAAAGAACCAGGTGAAGCTGAAAGTAACGGGGAAGTCGCCTTTTGCGGTTTAAAAGATGCCACAAGCGTTTCTTTTTTAGTTTATTTTTAGATTGAAGCGCTTTACCATGAACCAGTCGTTGTACACTCCAGGTGTTCCTACTTGAAACAACACTGTCATGGAACGGCCGTGTGCAGGTAGGAACGGTAGTAGGAGGACCCAAAGTGCAGACACTCGGAGGTGGAAAGTAACTCAAACAGTAACAAATTTACAAATAAACTTACACAGACAGAACACACAGCAAGAAGCAGGTAGATCACAACACAGACAGATGAAAACACAGGGCTTATATACACAGAGGGAGCAATCAGGGAAGGAGTAACAGGAGGGAAACACAGCTGGGGAAATCAGGCCTAACGAAACAGGGGAAGCAAAACCAGATACATTAACATAAGACATGGGCCTTCAAAGTAAAACAGGAAACATAACACAGACTGAACGTTGTCATGTTTAAATGATGCTCAGTTGGTAGTAATGGGCCCAAAGTGTGCAAAAAAATATGCCCCATACCATTAGACTACAACGAGTCTAAACCATTGATACAAGGCAGGATGCTCTTATGTTGTTTATGCCAAATTCTGGCACTACCATCTGGATATTGCAGCAGAAATTGAGACTCTGTCTCTAAAGTCTGGTGAGTCAGTGTAAAGCCTCAGGTTTCTGTTCTTAGTTGACAGGTATGGCACCTGGTGTGGTCTTCTGCTGCGGTTGAGATGCTTTTCTGCATACCTCGGTTGTAACGAGTGGTTGTTTGAGTTGCTGATTCCTTATCAGCATTACGCAGTCTGCCCAGTCTCTTCTGACCTCTGGCACCAACAACCATGCCACAATTAAATTCACTAAAATCACATCTTCATGTCTAAATGCACTGCGTGGCACCAAGTGATTGGTTGATTAAATAGTTTTGTTAACAAATAGTTAACAGGTGTAACTGCTAAAGTGGCCCATGGGTGTATATTGTAGTGGAGCATTACAGCTTTATTTAAGTGCTGATTGCACCAAAAAGAAGAATAGAACCCGCCAAAATAAAGTAATAATGATAATAATAATTTTAAAAAACAAAACAAAACTGAGAACTCAACCAAATCTAATCTGAAAGAATGAAACCCCACAGCATTGCCACAGAAAAAGCCTATAATGTGATAGGCCTGCGCAGTTGGTGCAGTGATGGATGGAGCAGCAAGGCTGAAAGGTGCCTTGAAAGGTAAAAAAGCATATCCAGTGTTGAGGGTTGGATGAGGGGGCGCAGTGCATCCACACGTCGCCGTTACAGTCATCTGTAACACATTTAAGGCTGATTCAGCACTCCCAAGCTCCAGATAGTCTTTTTTTCTATTTTAACCTCCTTCACATTTGTGGATTTTCCGCTCAGGAGGGAAACATGAGCTGAATCAGAAGACGATGATCCATCTGTACCCTGGGTTAATCTACTGAAGACCAATATAATACTGCGTTGATTATGGATGCTCTCTCTTTCTTTCTGTGACTATTTCTTGTCTTGTACTTGCTCCTACTTAAAGTTGGTACCGCTTATCTGCCATTTAACAAAATTGAAAAACCAGATCATAACAGCTGCCAAAAAGTCCCCAAAAAAGCATAACAAAAATGATGTCCACACAAACGACATCCTACGTAGGTAGAAAAAATAAAGCCAAAGGCTTCAGTTCCTCTAATATCCACTTGATGCTGCCTCCAACATGTTAAAATGTCCAACTTTACAGCAGAAATGAACATCTTTACAGCCTGATAGCAAAAATGATTTTGGTCTCTTTGGATAGTTTCAACTCTCATAACAACAGTTTTCTTGGCAAATGTTTTTGTAACTCATCCATTTGGATTTTGCTAAGCCTTAAAGTTGTCTTAACATGGGCATACCAGTTTTGATTGACATGAGGGACTAAACTGGACCTCTGGACCATATCCTTTTGGAATATTTTTAATGTAATTATCTGACAAATTATGATTTGTGTTTTTAGTCCCTTTGCCACAGCTGTATAAAGTCAAGCACCTAACCATGCGGTTAGGTTTATTAATGAATAGTTTGTTCTACCCAAAGCCAGTTTCAGCTAACACTAACTTGGAAAACAGTGAAGTATCAAATGCAAGTCATGAGACGAGCATTACTGTCCTAAATTGAGGAGATGAAGTATTTGGGGGTCTTGTTTCTTGAGTGAGGGGAATGGGAGATTGACAGATGGACTGAAACCAATGTCTGCAGTTGATCTACTTGCAGCCATCAACTATGATCATGAACTCTGAGTAGTGACAAACAGAATAAAAACGCGCATTCAAGAGGCAGAGATGAACCTCTTCCAAAGGGTGGCTGGACTAAGTCAGATAGATTGAGGAGCTCGGTCATTCGGGAGAAGCTCAGAGTGAATCTTCCTACACATTGAAAGGAGCCAGTTGAGAAGTAGGCCCCCAGGATAGATTACGTCTCACGACCACGTACAGTTTTAGAGTGAGGTCACCGGGTGATGAGGTGCATACTCCGAGATAGTTGCCAACGTTCTGCTTGAATCATTGACTGCAGAGGTCCAAACCTCCTTTGAGATTAACATTAGCACAAAAACTGTGTGCTGTGAGCTTCATGGCATGTGTTTCCACAACTGAGCACCATCCTGCAGGTGTAATCTGTAGGTGTCAGTTAGTACTAATTGGCAAGCAGGTATCTGCCAATTAGTACTAAGCAGGTCTTTTCGTTGAACTTGTAATACTGATTTTATCCTGGGTTTTGTGTACATGTGTAATAACTAACAGAAAAATCCTGTTTTAATTTTAATCTCTGGGATTTTTTGCTGGTGTATTTCAAATGTCTTTTACTTAAATAAATCTTATCACCATCGCTGCTTAATCAGTATTTCTGCATAATTTGTTTTTGTTTATTTAACAGGGACTAAACATATAGTTAGTCAGGTAAGATGCAAGCATCAGAGCCCAATTTGCAGACCTTCTCCTTAGTTAGATTTCAGAAAGAGTGCTTAAATGAAAGATTTCAACAAACATCAAGATTTATTTATTTTTTCTTCTTAAATCTTATTCCAAGTTTGCAAAACCAAACCAAAATCTGAGACATATCACCTTCTGTGTGACAGGAAATAGCTGCCAATGGGAAAATGGCGCCGCTTCGTTACAGCACTTTGTTATAGATATGAGAATAATTTTTGAAAAACATCCCGGATTATTAACTTAATACCCATTTCTGAGAGGAATTACCTCCTGAGCCGGACCAGTAATCACACTAACGTTGTGTTGCGGCGGACCGGCGTTAATCATGTGCATCATCAAACCCGTGGCTCCTCTGAGAGCCAATCATGTATCAGATTGCTTTGGGAGCAAAGCAACAAGGCTGTGCGAGCGAGGTGTCTGGCCACGGCGCCCGGCCTCATCTGTCTTCTTCTCAGCAGGGGGGTCTACCTGACCCCTAACCCCCGCAGAGAGCAGCAACATCCATCACGACATGTTAGGTAATACGGTTAACTACCTCCTTCCCCTGTCAGGACCTGCAGGGGACTGTGGGGCCTGTTTGTCTCCAGGTAGACAATCTTTCTTGCTGCCGTGTATGACAAAGACATTGGGTCATAATAAAGTGATCTGCAGGAGTCGCAGGTGAAAAATGAGCCTCTTCCATCATTGGGTGCTTTGCCAGTTTAGATGTTTTATCCTCCCTCTGAGTGTGTTGAGCTGCTGCTGTCATCTAACGTGTTAAATGGTCTGTCAGGTCTTTGTGAGAGGGAAAGCACACACAGAATGAAAAACCTGTCCTAGAAGTGATTTGTGACTTTATGTTTGTGCATGTAAAATTTTCAGTTTGATCAAATTGAAATAAAGATAAAAAAGAGGTCTGCTTGACAACAAATGAATTTACAATGTTACGTGACATATGTTCGTATGTCTGTTCCCTATCTCCTCCTATTTGTGTTAATACACTACATCTACGCTACATGCGTGTGTGCTTTGTTGATATTACGTGCATGTTATATTTAGGTTGTCATTTATGTTGTCATTACGTGTACGTTAGTTTCTTAGTAGTGATGTGCAAAGCATGAACGAATCGTTCAATACTCGAGAATCACTTTACTGACTCGTGAATCATGATTCACAAGCCCAACTGACTCATCCCTGTTGCTGTTATTAACTAATTCCATTAGTAGAAATATATCTAGCTTATAATTAAAATTGTGGGGAAAAAAACAACAGCCAGTTTCTTAACAAAAACATTGCTGCTCTGAACTGGAAGAAAAAACCCTGAGTAGTAAGCTCACATCAAGACAATAGCTTCTTAGTTCACAGTAGCATCGCTCTACTAGCAACACATTTGAGTTACTCATCCCCTCCCTTCCTGTGCTGAATCGTAGCGTCAACGAATCACTGGGGGTGTCCATATTCATAGGCTGCATCCTCCTGAGGTCGCATTTGTAGACCGATTACATCACAACGACGCGCCGAAGGCTGTCCAAATTCGTAGACTCCTCCGAATGCAGCCGATAAATGTGTCCTTCATTTCCCCAAATTTGAAGGATGGGTCGGGTGTGTCCTTCGTGGCCCACCATATCCCAGAATTCATAGTGCGGCCCAGCCAAACTCCAGTTTCCAGCAATGGTGGGCGCTACTAAGTTTTAAAATTACTCTTAGTAATCTTTCTGGGTCACAAAATAAACTTTTAACATGTTTTCAGGTGAGAATGCAGCTGTGTAAACTTCAAATATCTGCTGGCTTTATCAAGATATCACATATTTGCAAAAGTGCTCTGACGTTTTCGGAGACGTCTGTTATCCACCAGCTCGATAAGTAGCCGGGAGCTCGAGGGTCACTAGAGCCGCCGAGAACGGCACAACTCCCGGCACATCATTTTCAGATCGCCTCGGTCTTTCGCGACACAGGTTAAAGGTAATATATAAGTCACTTAGACAACCTAAAAATGTTATTGTTTGGCTGAGATTAAAGTTATTAGATTAGATAAAACTTTATTAATCCCCCAGGTGGTTTTCACACAGCTGAATAAACATCAAACAGAAAACTGATTAAACAGAAGTGTGAGATGGTCGAGAATTTACACCAGTGTCCTGTTATATTTTAGATAGCAAGGAGCAGACAGCTGAGTTCATTAAAGTCCACTGAGACAGCGGTGATGCTAATCAGAAGGCTAGACCGTCCAATTTCACAGCCGTTTACTTCCGGCCTACCCGACCTTCTGAGGACCCGGCCCACGTAGACCGCGAAGGGCGGGTCCTCAGGAGGATGCAGCCCATGAATTTGGACACGACTACTCACTCACTCACGCACCCCCCCTCACCCATCCTGACTCACAGCTTCTTCTTCTTCTTGGTTGGCAACCAATGTTAAGGCACATTACCGCCCCCCGGCTCACAGCTCAGTGGACATTTAGATGAGAAAATATATATTTGACACATTTGAGGAAAATGCTAATAAAATAAAATAACAATAAATAAAATAAATGTTCCCTTTATAAGTCTTAATTTTTTTGCTCTTTTTTGCTCTACAAAAATAGTTGTTTGTTTTTTTCAATCATCTTAGCAGTAGGATATACATGAAAAAAGAAACAAATTAAGTTTAAGTGAAAATGTAAATTTTTTGCACTCTCTGGCCAACTGACTCAGTGACTCAAATGACTTAAAAACCACAATTCATTTTGGTGAGTGACTCATTCAAACTCGATTCAGTAAAAATAATCGAATTTACCATCACTATTTCTTAGTAGTCGTAATGAGAGCCTTAGGATTTTGATTTTATCAATAGTAAAATTCATAATGGTAACATTAGGTAACATGGCTAGCATGACATTACTCATTGGTTCGTGAAATCCAATTTAAAATTTTTGTTGCCATTTCCTCCTTGGTTTTCATGTTAATTTCATGCGCAACACATGGTATGTTCATACAGTAGTGAATTGGTAATCACAAAAAAAGCCCCACCCTTAAGCATACTGCTATATGGTCAGTTTACTTAATTGTCTAAATTTAATTAGCCAGAAAAAAATAACCAACAAATTTCTGACGTTACTCATGTGAGAAACGAAACAAATGAAACTAATTTGTCTGTCATGTCGTGTATCTTAATGATACAAATGGGAACAGGTACTGTTGGTGTTCTAACAACATTTTTACTGAGTTATTGAAACCAGTAGTTCAAAAACTTATTTTCTGAGTTTTTTCTTGTAACATTTTGTCGTTCTTTTCTTGCAAATTTACCCAGCATTTTTAGAGTTAGCTATTTTTTTTCTCATAAATTCGCAAGATTGTTCCTTGTGATGTTCTTGGAATTTTTTTTAAATAGCATTTTTTTTAATTAACATTTTTACTTTTTAAATTAAGAAGCTTTTAGTAAGTTTACCAGTTGTTTCCATACATTTGCTAGTTTCTTTCTCATTCATTCGTTTAGCATTATCTATGTAAATGTTTTATTTTCTCTCATATATTCTGTCAGTTTTTTTTTAAATTTACCAATTATTTTCATAGAAATTTGCAGGTTTTTTTCACATAAATGTTCTATTCTTTTCCTCATAAATTCACACTTTTTGTCATAAATGTTGACCTTTTTTCCTTTTAAATTTACCAGTATTTTTTTTCTTTGGAAAATAGCCACTTTGTTGTGTTTTTTCTGGTTGTTGTGAAAATTCAGAACTGGAGGTCTTTGACAGCAGTTTTTCACTCATAGTGACTCAGATTAGCAAATTATTGCAGCTTGAAGGACAAAAACAACATATTGTCACCCAGTTCTGTAGGCTGTCCTCTAACTGGGAGTATATTTGCTTATTCGGCATGTCAGCTCATCTGTACAGAACAGGTCTGTGCAACTTATGGTGTCAAGAGCAAACGGAAGAGGTCATTTGAGGCTTAACTAATGTACTATTTAGTCACTTTGGCTTTTTGGGCTAATTGGAGACCTACTTTTAAAAACTTTTTTTTTCACTGATTGTTTGTGTTCTGTCACCAGTGTTTGGTTAGTCACAAATCATCACTAGGTCTGAAGCTATCAGTGATCTCATTGATATTTTTCCCAGATAAACATATCTGCAGCGTGATGCTACAGTATGCACAGAGGACTTTAAATTGATTGTGTGCAGTTTCACTGGCTTAGCATCTGGCGCTCGTGATAATCCCCCTTCTGTACTGCATCAGTCGCACGTATTGATGAAGCACTCAGGGCTGTAGTACTACATTTACTCGGCACATTAGCCCATTACAGTTATGGGCAGGCGAGTAAGTAGAGACTCTTTACCTGAAGAGGGATCATTTGTGTGGAGAGAAGCTGTTAAGAAGCACGTGAAAACACAGGCTCAAATATTTATATTGATGTGGTGATGGATAGCCACACATATATACTTAGATAAAATAAATGATTGTTTAAGGTTGCTTAAAAGCAGGCTAAAAGAGATTTGGGTGCTTAGCAGCATGGCAAAGCTTCTCTTTGTGCTTAATAATACTGTAAAGGCTTTCACTCTGTATAATTTACAGTAATTATTTGCAGTTCCTACATGTGGCCTATCACATTGAAAATCATCTTGGAAAGGTATATAAGCTATACGTTAAACACCACAAACATGTAAGTGATAATATGGATTTCCTTGTAATAAATCAGTGAAATTGGAAACCTGTTTCCAGACATTCACATTAAGCAAATGTTTACAATACCTACTTACACTCATAGTCCAGCCAGAAGGTTGGAGACTTGAAACACAATTTCCTGCATCAATAGCGACACAATTGCTGCGCGATGGAAATTTAATTCCAAAATGACATAGATTCTTGATAACCTTGCTTTTATCCAACCAGAATTGAACCAGTTGGTATCCAGTTGAGTCGAGCCGCCTGTTGCAGAAGTGCTTCACGGTTGAGTTCATCATCGATTGATTGCAACATGTTGGTAGTCTGTCTGCGGTTAAAAATTAGATAGCAATTATTTGCAAACCTTCACCGGCCAGTCTGAGAGTGGTTATGGGTAGTCAGAGTTGGACTGTGATTGTCTGGAGACAGGTTGCCTCCCAACTGTGCAATCGCCTTGTGATAGGAACTATTTGCCGATAGATTGAGGGTGCTGCACATTCAGGCTCTGGGCATTCAACTGGTTGCCCCAACTACTTGCAGACTTGCAATTTGTTGCTGAATGCAATAAAAATAAAATAGATAATTAATGCAATCACTTGGCAACCATAATTTTTTTTTCTAGTTGCAAAGAGGTTGCGGTTTACTGTGACAGAGTTATTAAATAATTTGTGAAACTAGCAACTGAGACCATAAACCTGCTAGGAAAGCCTTTGCTGGGGTATTAATGGTGGTAGAAGTTGACTTGTATCCAGCTGCCTTTCTCTTTTGCTTCTGGCTTTCTGCTAGAATGAAGGTTTAAGGCACCACAGCACCACCTTAACTCTTTCCTTCATTTTTCCTTCATTCTCTCCTGGCTGTGGCTCAAAAGATAGAGCAGGTCATAATCAGAAGGATGGTGGTTTGATCATCAGTCTGCTTACCTGAGTATTATTATGTGTTTACTGCAGTGTGAATGTTAGATAGAACGCACTTAGATTTATGACCTGTTGTATGTGAGTGCTCATGAAGATTGGAAAAGAGCTGTAAAAGTTACTACTGTCTAGACCCCAACGCTTCCATCTTTGAAATACAAATATATAGTAAAATAAATTAATCTGAGTGGACCCATACATACTTTTATCAGCATATTTTTTTCATAGAGAAGTTGGACCTCACTGTATCCTGTATCCTAAAAAAAGGTTGAGTTTTTTTAATATCTCTAATTTCGTCTTTCAGAACAAACATCACTTAAAAAAGTGACCCTAGACGACCTCAGTTTCATCTTACGAACAGCATCTTCTCACTGATAACAGATAATTTTTTCCTGCGGCGCTCCTCTTCCTCCAAATAGATACATAGACTGTTTTGACCTTTTCAAATATTAAACACCATCATCTTTGCACAGATTTCTATAAATTGCTATTTTGATGCATGGTTATGTGCGCTCAGGGGCGTCTCGCACTGAAATGTTGTGGAAGCGCGCTCAGTCAGGGGAGTCTTTCCTGTTTGTTGTGTCAATAAACGGGCACCTAAGGCCCTTCAGGAATCTGACTAACACCACTTGATCTGTGGAGCGAAGACCATTAGGGGCAGGTATATTGATGGCATCGCACCACTTCTAGCGTGAGGCAGCATCCATGCCAAGAGGACACTTGTTCGCTGTGTGTTTCCAATCACTTGCAGGCCGTGCCGAGACGCCTAATGGCCTTGCACTCGGCCTAACGGCGCATGCGCCACCGACGCAGCCTGCGTCCCATCGGGTGCAGTTCGGCGGCTCGGGGCAGATGGGATACAGGCGCCGGGAACAGAGAAATAGGGGGAGGATTCGAAGGGGGCAAGTGTATGCGCTGCTTCTGCCCATCCGTGCATTCGACATGCCATCCAGAGACCCCCTTTTGCGAACTGCCCACACTTCATTAGGATGCCAGGATAATGGCCAACAAGCACGCGCCGTGACACCCCATTTCCTGTGCACTGAGTTCTCCAACCACGACAGATGTCGGCAGTCCTGTCACCGCCGCCGCTACCAGGGGCCCCTCCACTTCCTGTCTGCTTGGCCGCGCCACCGTCCCACCGCCAGTGGGAAGACGGGGCAGCCGGGACAATCGTAGACAGGAGGAAAAAAAAAGAAAGTGCACTGCTGCCAGCTCTTAATGAAAGGGAGATGCTGTGTGTCGTTTTTTGTTGTGTTTTAGCAGATAGTTTTCAAATCTCCCTTTTGGAGTTAATAGCTGATTTGCTATTCACGCGCCTGGGATTACAACACAGCAAAGGATCATTATGCTTCGCCCCCCACACCCCCGTCTCGCCGCCGCCACCCCTCCAAAATCCAAATGATGTATCTGTAGACAAAACATAAACAGATGTTTCAGTGGCTGTTAGGTGTCCTCACCGGGGATGTGGACAAGCAGGAGGAGAAGGAGGAGGCGGAGAAGGGGGTGATCAGTCGACATGTGTGGGGACAATGCCGCTTTAAAAGGTGTTATTATGGTTTTCGTGGCGTGTGCACCGGTAATGACGGCGGGGCCGGATTTTAGAGTGCTGTCACATCGGGAGAGAGGGAGCAGGGGCCGCGGACCGAGGCTAATGGAGGCAAAACAACCTCCAGCTCCTGCCCCTGCTGTCCAAAAATCGGCTTTTAGAGGGAAAAACAGGCCACCTCTCGGCGCTCGCGCAACACGATACATCAATACAAGAAGCAATTTAACCCCCCCCCCTCCTCCTCATTTTAATATGCATCCTAAAAAAAATAAAAATACAAACCTCTCTTCTTCCTCCTCCCTCCTCTTCAGAGTTTTGAACCCCAACCAGATTTCAGCAGCACGGGGTTGGTTTTTTCCCTTTGGGGGGGGGGGGGTGTTGAGGATGCAGGAGGAAATTGTTGTACATTTCCTGACAAATTGAGTTAAACGGACATTAAGTAGGGCTTTAAGAAAACAAATGGTCGTCTTTATCACAGGTGGACACTGATGGCTTAATGGGGGCTTGTGAGCTGATCGTATCACCGCCTAATGGCTTGACAGGATGCATTAAGGTTTTTGTGTAAAGAACCGGGCGAGCGGGGGCCAGGCGGGATGGCGAAAATGCAGACCTGTCAAGTGCTGCGTGTGTGCCCCCTCACTCCTCCTCACCCTCCTTTTTTTCTGTGTGTGCAGGGAAGCAGATGTTTGTGTATATACGGTGGACTGGCAGAGGGAGGCCGGCAGCAGATGCCTGTACCGGTGCCAAGGTTCAGGATTGTACAGACGGTACATGTTCAGCGAGAGAAAGCTGCCCTCCCTCTGCCATAGGTGCCCCCCACCCCAGCTGAACGCCACCCCCCCCCCCCCCCCTCCTGCTGCTTAACCACCACACAGTCCGACCCCTTTTATTTATTCATCTATTTGTTGAATTATTTACTCATTCCATCGTTTGTATGGCCATTTAACGACCCGCCCGGAGGCACGGGAGACGATGGAGCGTTTACTTTGGGGACAGATGACCATTTGCTTCATTTATTGGGGAAAATAAAAACAAATGCTCGAACACTATGGGCCTTTATGGTGTGTGCTAAAGAGGTGAAGAGCCCCGGCCCAAATTATGACCCTCAGTTGTATTAATGAAATCCCCCCGAATTACAGTCCAAACCGCTGCTATGACTGGATATTTAATAGGAAATAACCAAAAATCAGAGAGGAGGGACACCTCTTTAGTCAGTTTTGGTGACTTTAAATGAATATTTCAACTCGATACATTAAAAACACTAAAGAAGTGTCCTCTTTCTCTCAGTTTCTTTAAAAACACTTTAAGATTTTGCGTTTTTACGTGTTATTTTGTGAACTGTAACTCATTATCAGTCTGAGTACAGCATGTTATTCATATCTGGATGTTATCAGCTCCATTTAATGTCCACATATCAGCTGTTATCCATCCCATACATCTTGCCATTAGGAGCCTTCCTCTACCTATTAGCCTATCAATTTGCACACTCTCACCCTTAACCCAGACTAACCACGATGCCAGTGTCAGATTAACAAAGAACAACACATCATTTAAATCTGGTGACCTGATTGCTTCCATTTTCATACCCAGATCTGGGTTGAAGAGGGCAATGGTCTCAGGAGAGATGTCAAGGCCTCCTTCTCAGTCACCACCTCTTCCAGCTCTTCTGTGGGGACACTGAGGTGCTCCCAGGGACTACCTCGGGGTCTCCTTACAAAATCAAATTAAAAAGCTTTTGTAATTATTTCTTGTAACCACCCTTTCAGGGCCTTACCTATGTCCTATGTTCTCTGATGCACTCATGTCTGATCATGTCCAGCCTGGTCACTCCAAACCAAAATCTTAACATCATCAACTTTACATCCATCACACTCATCTCCACCCACTGCAACCTGCTGCACTGTCTTCTGCACTCTCATTACATTGGACGGTTGACCCCAGGTATTTAAACTCACCTCTTTGAACACCTTCCCGATTAGTTTATGGGCTCATTCACTCGTTTTGGGCCTTATTGTTATTTTGTTCCTAAGGAGGACGTAGTATACTCTCTATGTGAGATGCTGTAGATATCTAATGTTCTTTGAATAAGTGCATACAAATCTCCATTATATCCTAGTTCACGCAGCTCTGTGGTTTGTCTGGTGAGGTTTTTCTGACAAGCTTGATGCTTAAATGTAACCTAACAGCATGTGAAAAGGTAGGAAAGTCCAAAAAACGCTAGTGTTAATTGTATTACACAACTACAGCCTCCTAATGTGGACTTTTGTTGCCCTTTTTAACCTGGAAAAACACCATGTGTGGCTTCCTGTAAGAAGGGTAGATCAGCTTGGATTGAATCAGGTGATGAACTAGCTGACAGTAACTGGAGGAGGCCTCATATCAACTGATAGCAGCCATTTAAAGCGTATAGAGGCAGCTCCTTTATTTGAAAGTATTTATGGTTTTTAGGGAGAACATAATATAAATCAAGCACGCTGGAATAAAGCTTTTGTTCGGGTCTAGCGTTCACCTTCACCCACACAAGCATCTTCCACTGCGGCAAGGTTCATCTCGTCTCCTTATTCTTTTGTTATTATCATCTATTGAATGAAAGCACCAAAGTGTCAGAGCAATAAAAAGAACACCTCAGCCTTTCATTACGAGACGCTCCTGCACGTGTTAAGGTGGCGATGCGTTTTGTTGACACTGATAATCCCTCTGAGCGCCTCTTGCTCGCTCTTACACGCCATTTCCCAACACGGCGGAGGATCACAGCCTCTCCTCAGACGCCTCCCTGTAGTTTTGACTTGAAGGAGGAACTTTCTTTTTTTCTTTCTCTGCCTTCCCTCCCCTCGTCTTCCTCTTCCTCTCCCCCTCCCGTCCTTCACTCATTTTGCTTCCCTGCTTTGGAAGGAGAGCGAAGGTACAGCTTGTTTTATTAACATCAAAAGCGCCTGTGGGAGACGGTGGTGATCAAATTCCCCTCTAATTAAAATGAACCTTGGTTGAGAATGTTGCGCTGTTTAATATGTACAGAATGGTGCTGATTGCACAAAGCGGCTCCTCCTTTTGTTGGCGCAGATAATGCGGGCCCCTTCGAGACGCCGACGTGGGCGGAATGAGCGTACCTAGCGCATCCTCTCAATATGGGTGATGTCCTCATCGCAGCGTGATGTGAGTCTGATGTCAAATCGGGCCGGTGAAGCCTGAGCCTCACCTCGCCTTTAATTTGCAGGGTGATTGATGGACCTGGAGGCAATGTTGCAGAGCGATCAACTCTCGTCTAAGGTTGCCTCCTCGCCCTTTTACTGAGCCAGTGCTGCTTGGCAGCCTTCCCCTTGTCCTTCGCTCCCAGGATGCTTCCAGAGTTTCAGAGAGTTCAAGTTCACTTTGCACTTTGTTCTTGTCTTGTGATGTGAATATCGCCACAAAGGGTGAAGTTGTACTCCTGAAAGCTTTGTGTCGTTTGAGCTCAAAGACTAGGCGTGTCGTTGTCTGAATTCAGGAGTAGGCCGCGTGTTTTAGAGAGCATTAAAAGAACAAAACTAATCTACAGGAGGTCGGGAAAGGCTGGCCATCCTCTAGAATTTCAAGTGATGGCTTGAGGAGCTGTCATTTCCTGTTGTCGTGCTGACATTCTGAATGTTTGAACTCCGCTACGGACAACAGAAATCGAGCACTGAAAAGGCCACAGAGTCAACAGATCCGCTGAACTCTGTGCCAAACCACATGTGACGGCTAAGTTAATCTGATTGTAGGTGATGTCATCCAAACTCAGAAAAGCAAAGAGGTTAAAAATCCATATCATTTCAGCTCCAGTAAAATGATCAGTGTGGCTGTTCTGTCAGGTGTTTCAATGAAAATATTCATGGAAACGAGGATTTACAAGTTTAGCAGTAGGCTAACTAGGTAGCTACAATCTAGAGGTGATATCAGCATCAGAATATTTTATTGATTCTGAATGATATAGCACATTATGACTGACTTCTCTGATTAGAAATGAGTGCCTCAGAGGGAGAGCTCAGGTTCAGCAGTTTGTAGACAAAGCAAGACTGAGATGGTTATATGTATGTATACTGGACAAAGGGTGATTAAGATGGGGATGCCAGGCAGGAGGAAAAGAGGAAAACCTCCAAGAAGGTTCATGGATGTAGTGAAGGAGCACATATTGAGGGTTGGAGGATGCTAGAGATAGGGTGAGATGGATGCCTGATGATCCGCTATGCCGGACTCTAAAGGGAACAGCTCAAAGAAGAAGATACACGTTTAGACTTCTCGAGCTTGCCTACATTTAGCCCAGGGTCAGCATAAATTTCATATGTTCATGTTCATGAACACAAACTGAGATGCTTTTTTACGACTTACTGTAATATTTCTATAGGAAGTATATTTTGCATCTTCATCCCGTCTGTTGTCCAGATTCTGAAGCTGGCACGTGGCACCATGGTAACTGAGAAAACTGAGTTGGAAACGGAGTCGAAAAAGTGGCAGTCACTTTGTTTTAACCTAAACCATGATGCCTTTTCTAAACTTAAAGAAGTAGTTTTAAAGGTGTTTATAATGTTTCTGTTATGTGGAAGACTCAAACTCAGTCTGTGGTATAAGCTAGGACACAATACGTTTCCGTGTCAACCTCTCAAACACCCAGATTGGGACATTTTCACTGGAAAGTATTAATTTTGTGTCCAGTCACACAGTAGATTAGAGGTCAGTCGCACAAATTTCCATGATGCAAGACTGCAAGCTGCTTTGCAACCCAGTTCCTGCTTTTCATGCATAAAACTCAATCTTTGTCATGCTTTCTGCTCTTGATGTCTGCTTTGTTCTGTGCTGGGGTCTTTCTGCTCTTCAACCCCTAAACAGGACAGAGCCAACCACCCAGATATTTTGACTAAAGCAGCCCTGCCTGAACAGTACTATGAGTATGAAACCAGTTTGATGATAAGTCTTGCAATCCTCTCTGCATCATTAATTAGGAGTCGTCATCATGACATCATACAGTCCTGCTCAACTGTGGAGATTTTGATCTCTAAGTCGGTTCTTGCTTGTCCATTAAAGTCAGTAATTGTGATGAGTCACTTCGGGTCTCAGGGAGTTTCTTCTACGCCTGCAGTTTGCTCTACGTTCACACAGTTTAGCCGCTCCTTGTGACAAGAAAGTTAGATTTTTTTTGGACTGAATATCGATGCTCCTTCATCTTTCTGGACGTCACCTCCTGCTCAGGGGCTTAAGATTCAAGTTTGGGGCTCTAGTTATGATGGTGCAGGGTTTGCAAAGGGGTGAGACGAGGGATACAAATTCAATTTAGGTGTTGCTGCCGATCAATGACAGCAATCCAACCTTGATCTCAGGTTATGAATACCTGAGCAGATGTTGCATGTGACGCATACAGATGACGCGCACAACAAGTCAAAGAAATCCAACTCCTGGTTTGGAGATTTAGTTGCAAAGCATCGAATTAAAGTATTTTGTTATGTAAAGTTAAAGGCACAGCGTGGCCTTTGACCCTTACACTGGCAACAAAAAACACAAGAGGGGACACTGAGAGTATATATATACATGTATGTATATAGATATATATCTGTGATATGCAGGTTGCTGTCAACCGATATTGATCAATCATCTGATCATTGGCACACATATCAAGGTTAATTATTCCAACAAGTACAACAAACAAATTTCCCACGTGTGGGACTAATAAAGGTTATCTTATCTTAAGTAACAGAAAATGATTCTACTTTCTGGGCAAGTCCTTGTTTATAAGTGAAAAAAAAAAAGTTACAACTAGGCCCGAGAGTTAGAAACAAGTCTAAAAAACATGAACTGATAGGAATACCAATATAATCTGACAGATGTTTACTTTACCCACATCATTTTAGGCACCATTTTCGCGACTGGTATGATCGAAAGCCTTAGAGGACTCTGACAAGCATGTAAACACACACACATGGTGATTTACACAATTTGAGGTCAGAATTATTTGAATTTTTAAACATAATTAGCCTGAAAACTCCACTAGAACCTCCACAGACACCTTCATCTGGTGTTTACATTGGTTTTTTTTGTTTTCTTTTGTTTTCTTTCTTTTGTTTACAGAAAGACAAATAATTAAAGGTGCCACACAACTTTCAAAAAAAAAATGTACAGAAAAAAGTGTAATAGAGGAAAAAGCAACACCAATGACAGTCTGATGTGTTAGTGTTTACAAACTAAGACCCACATGGAAATCTACCGTGACAACTGAGGCAATACTAATCTGCAGCATAGACTGTAAATAAAAGATGGACAGGTGTTCAACTCACTGGTTGAACACCTGCTCCAAAGCTTCAAAGTTAGCATTCTGGGCACCTCTAAGTTGGTTTACTGGATCCAAAAGTGGCCACATGTGGACTTGAAGGTACTGCACTGAGTTATCAGCTAGTGCTACCCACCACATGGCCCTCACCAGATCAGGGTTGGCATCCATGTGGCATGGGTTCCAAGCCCTTATATGCTAAAGTAAGTGTCTTCCTCCACGCTTTGTGCCTGCTGAGGTCTTGGTTGGATTGCTCTTCGTCAGGGTCCTCCCCTTTGACCTTACTGCCATGGCTAACTCTACCAGGAGCATAAACACTAGACTGCATTCCTCCTGGGATTTCAGGACCACACAAGCTTCTCCTACACAACAATTAGCACACACTATTAAAATGCTGGACTTTTTCGCACTTTAAAGTACAAAACTTTTTCGAAGCCACAATTGGAGCCAGAATCGACTGTCCCTAACCCTAACCGGTTGAGTGCTACCATTATTTGACAGATATTACTATCACTACTGTTAAAATTGTCCAGAATGCACCAACACCACGAACATGGTCATAAGGTCCAGTTAAGTGACAATCAAAATCAATCAAAGCCACACCAAGAACAAAGTCCACTCCATGTAGTGCTGTAAGAAGAGCAGATTAACTACAGATACTCTACTGTAATGTGGGACATTTTTTGGATGTGGAGTTTTGGAGCCAGCCTCTGCTAGACACTGGAGGAGCTGCAGTTTTTGGCATTTACCAGGCCCTAGAGGCCCACATAGAGGTCAATCCACAGCACCTGGGCTCCGTTGCACGAGGAAAATTCAGTGGCTTGCTCTAAAATCCAGAAGGCTATAGACTCAAAGGGATCCATCGTGAAACCGCAGAGAATTTTAATGTCAGAAACCAGCAGCACAGCTATCCAAGACACAGATTGGACATTCTGTATTTGATTAGAAATGAAGGATAATTTCCAGGTCATCTAGAATCATTCTGGAAGAAAACTCTTTGTTTGTGTTTGTGAACATTTGTTAAATGTGCAGCACATAATCAGCACACATTCAGCCTGAGTGGATTCCTGCAGCCTCAAATCCAGGCTTTGCTTTTTCTTTTTTTCTTTTTTTTTTTACAGCCGTCCCACCCTGCTGTCAGACTCTGGAGCAGGTAGCCTGCACTCCATTAAACAAACACTGTGGCCCCTCACTTTTATTTGACATTTTATTTGGCTGTGACAAACGAGCAGCAGTTGGATTATAACATAATTTGTCTCCTCTTTATTACCGGCACAAAGGACACCATTCATTAATTATTCTGCCGTTGCCGCTCAACACTAACTGGAAAGGTCCCTCTTTGGACAGATGGCGAGGACAATGTTATTTATATCAATCAGTCCAAAATGTTCAGCGAGGATTACTATTCCTTGGACCGCTTTGATTTATGTCTCTGCACCTCACCCCATACCCAACCTCACCGGCTCCTGCAGGGACACTTTAATCGAATGGGAATTGAAAACAGACTCGCGAGGCAGCAGTGTGTTTCGCCATGTTTATTTATACATTTCCCTTTTCTGGTTTTTTGCAGCACAAGTCTTCTAAACTAAACTAGCCTTTCTGTGGTTTCTTATCAGGGAAGAGGTACTTTTAACCTGCACAGACTCAGCGAATCCATCACTAGTACCTGCATGGGGATGAATAGCAGCTGTAGGTAAGTGCTTTTTATTTATGCAGAGGCGTTTGTTTATTTTAAAAGATATTAAAATGCCTGTCACAAAACATTAATTCAATTTAAATATGATTGACATCCAGGGCCATACTAACTAAATTCAGGGCCCTAAATGGCCCCCGCACCCACCACACCCGAATCTGGAAAGAAACAAGGAAAAAAAGAAACCCAAAAAACAGGATACAGTAAATTTACAAAGTTATTGTTGAATTAATGCAGAAATGCCTGAGATTGCAGTTGCTTTAATAGAACCGCTACCTCTCTGCTATGCTTCACATTTGCTAAATAATAGCTTTTCATGTAGCGCTGGTGCCTTTTGGACATTTTAATGTATTTTACATTTAATATGTTATGATTAATAATTAATTAATATTAATTGTAGTGAAGGTAATTGTGCTAATAGAAAGTCCAAGAAGTCTGAGTTCCAGTTTTACTGAGCGCTTTTTCTTTGGACATCTGGAAACTGCAGTTCCTCTAACAGTCACTTGAAGCTGCTTCCAAAAGTGACGTGATCCCCACAAATCCCCATTTTAAAATGTTCACATTTACAGTAGAAATAAATAAGTTTGCAAACTGTTGTTGTAAATGTTTTTGGCCTTTACAGCTAAATTTATGACAGTTGTACTGTGGGTCGATTTTGTTAAAGATTAAAGTTAAGTGCGTAGCCTGGTCATGGAAACTAATGGATGCTAACCAGACTTAGCATCCCACCATTTCTTCCAAATATAGTTGCTTCTGAAAAAGATTTTTTTGGTGGCAGCCAAAATGCTAAATAGATCTGACTTTGTTACATGAGTGATAAAAGAGATAAGATAAACCTTTATTAGTCGCACATGTGGGACATTTATTGGTCACAGCAGAAAGTGGATAGTACAGTAAGTTAAGAGCACCAAAAATTAAGAAAAAAACAACTATACAAAACAGAATAAAATAAAATACTATATACAGTAGAATAAAGTACTATACAAAATAGAATAAAATACTATGTTGTACACAGCAAATCCAGCATGTCCAAATTAACACTGTCGGATTTGATTTCAACACTATTAAAGTGTCTATATGGGTCCACACCAAACTAAAACTAAAATACTCAAAGAGTATTTTAGTTTAACTATGTAAGAGTTATCTTCTAATTCATTCTAAAAAGCGGGAATTTTACTGTTCTGAACTTCTAGAAATTTCTTTTGGAAATAAACATTCACTAAAATGATGCAATGGTTTTTGAAAAACATTTATTCTGAACTGTGCACCACAATTTCAAAACATTTTCTGAAAGATGTAACAGTATACATGTTCTCACTTTCATTAGAATTTTGTTTATCAAAAGGTCTGACATGGTAAATGCAAATAACAGCATTCTCATCACTTATTTCTTCAATACAATATGCATGTCCTTCATTCATCCCTTTGTGGAACTTCAACGCACTTCTGCTCTCCCCCATATTCCATCTTCACAAGCATATCCTGTGCGGAGATTGAATAAAAATTAGTTGACACTAATTAATGGCACAAATAATCCAGTAAACAATTGCAGCACAGTAAAAAAAAAAAAGGAATCCTCTTTGAGCCATTACTTGTGTAAAGTACTTTCCCAAAAGACAAAGACACAGGCAACAGGTAATACTGAACTGAATGTAAAACCTCAACCTTTTCAATTTTTACCTAAACCATGTGCACAAAACTGTGGAGGGATCTATGCTAACGTAGAATCCAGTCAGGACGTCTGCTACTGCTGTTTGCTCGTTTTGGGTTTTTTTTTGTTTGTTTTTTATGGGCGATTGTTTTCAGGCTTCAAGTAGCACCATTATACCAACATTTCACATTCTAGACATTGTTTTAGGTGTATTTGACCAAAAGTTTGACTGAAAATTCACATGCAAGCTTTTTTCAAGGCTGTGGTATTTGCCCGCAAACAATACCTTTCAGCTAGCTAAAACAGAATATTATGCTATCAGCGAGCAACATGGCTAATGCCTTTCACACAGCTTTGTCTCAACTCCAAAGAGCCACAGAAGTAAAAGCTCATAATAATAATTGAAACAATCTTTGAAAAAATGACTTACCAAGCATGGCAAACAACTCAAATATGTAGAGCAAAATGTTCTGAAACGGCTTCACTTCAGCTTCGATTGGAGCCTATGGTGCTGGAGGCGGAGTCTGTGAATTTACTCTATTGGTGTCATAGCCCCTGTAGGAGTTCAGAGTTAAGAGGTCAAGAGTTAATGTTTCCATTGTAACACCTCCAGATTTGACATAGAAACACTCATTTTTTACACTCGATTTTAACTACTATCATTTTACACCTCAGAGTTACATTAAAAGAATGTGACTCTGCTTAGAGTAAAATTAACTCTACTTTTGCAAGAAGACTACTAACACCAAAACATTTAACACTTTTGAATTTGCTGTGTACCAGAAAAACTGTACTTGATAATATTGCATATCAGGGAGAGGGGGTGAAGGTTATCTTTGTGTATTAGATATGTGTGTGTGTCTGTCTGCACATGTGTTGTCATTTGCAAAGCCTTTGTTGTAGAGTCTGACAGCAGACTCCATAGTGACATCATGATAGGGGTGATGTCGCCGTAGTTATGTCCATCTTTTATATACAGCCTAGGTTATTGTGTCAAGAGTGTATGTTTTGTATTCTCAAAGAGATGAGGATTACCCACATTGCAATACTTCACGCTCTCACTTTGATAAATCCCATTTACACTGACATCTTTTGGATGATTTGCATTTCCAGGCAGCATTTTGGCGGGTTTTCACTTGGAAACGCACCACTCACAGAGATTCACAGAAATGCTATCCTGATGATTGTTGTGCGTTTAGAGTACCTTGTTTTGTGTGCTTGTGCATGCAGTCATAGCAGCTGTCATTATGGTTTCTCGTACCAGATTCACAAATTCTTGTTTTTGCGCTGTTGACCTTTTCTCGCATTTGTCAGGTAGCTGTATCTGATTCTGATGAGTTGAAATGTAAACCCACACTCAGCAGCTTGTAGCAGTTAGAATAATAAATCTCGGCTGAATAACGTGCTCGTCGAGTACAAACAGAGACAGCCAGGTCTGGCACTGACACCGCCTCCAACAACTCATCATTACCTTTCTTCTCTGCATGCAAACCAGTCCCAGAGCAACACTTGGTAGCTGGGCGCCGCGATTTACGTGTCTGTGTGGAAAGAGAGGAGAAAAAAAACTATATTTTGTAATGAATACCATTTACGGAGTAATTAGTTTTATGCAAACTAGTGAAGATGAAAGCAAAAATCTTTATAAATTATGAATCATGTTATAACTTATCAGGGGTGCTTATCATCGAGTTAACGCACCTCCCCGTTAATTAAAAATGTTCACACAGAGTCAAAGGAGGGAGATAGTTTGCCGGCAGACTCATCAGGTAGCTGCATCTCCCAGAAAACCAATTCTGAAGGAAGTCTTTGTTCTTGCTGCCTTTCAAATCTCAGATCAGGGCCAGGGCTGGGCCGAGAGAGGTAAACAACAACAAGGCTGCAGGACGGGAAGACCATCGCCGAACACTGGCGAAGCGTGGGCAAAATTTCAGCCTGACAGAAGCCATGAGCTCTAGGTAAAAACCACCCATTCCCCCCCCCTCCCACGCCGCCTCCCCAAATCGACATTCTTCCAAACATTTGCCCATTGACTAGAAAAATCTCCCCGGGCCCCTGATGGTCCCTGGCTCGGTGTGAGGATGCCCAGGCGCTACAGCAACGCTCATAAAAACTCAATTCATCAAGACGAGTGTAATTTGCTCCGAACGGAAAGCGCCACAAAAGGGGGCGAGCTTGTCAGCGAGACAGGTGGCTGGAGATCTCGCTCTGATACTGAGCGATATGAATAATAGATTCTGCTAAATGTACGCCAGGACCCGGGCTGTAAACACAGCTGCCTCCTTTCCCTTCCAAAAGAACAGCTTGGCTGGATGAGAAGCCCGAGCGCTCTGCCTCCACCTGAGGACTGGGAGGTGGTGGTGGGGAGAAAGGGGGGCGATTAACTAATCAAATGCATGGGCTAAATAGGAGGCAAGGAGAGAAAAGAGGAGACAGACAAAGGGAGGATGTCGGGGGGGAGAGAGGTGTAAGTCAGAAGGTTTGGCCTCGCCGGTTTTGTTCGAGCACTGAGGAGCACAAAGGATGCTGCTTAGTGGGAAATTGATGTCAGTCTAAACATTTAAAGTATGAACTCTGTGTGAGTGAACAATGGACTGTTTTACTTTAAAAACTAGACTTTTAATATGAGCTGTCAGACCCCTGCAGTGTCCCGTCTGATGTCAGCTTTGTAGCTTTCTTGATTAATCCCAAACTTCTGCCACACAGAGATCCACAAACTGTCGAGTAAACACTACTATTAAGTCATAAAGTCAGATAATGAGCAGGAATCCTCCTCCACATTCAGTAGGTCTGCGTACCTTACAGAAACTAGCAGGTCATTAGTGCCATTCACTGAGGAAAGTACAAAAATAATACAGGTGGGAGAGGCTGTAACATTCAGAGAATAAGAAAAATTGTCAAGATTAAAATGATAAATTGAAGAAGAGAAAACTCATATGTGTGAGGACAAACTTGAATATTTTGCTAAATTATAACAAAATATTTCCAGAAAAAAGGGGAAAAAAACACACTTTACAATTTGTTTTAATCACATTAGAGTGAAAATAAGACGGCAACTCCCTTGCAACGAGGAAAATTGAGGGTTGCCCGAGGATTGTGTTAAATTTCTTTACATTTGACAAATGATTACAAAAGTGTCAAAGAGATGACTCACTTCAGTTTAGTTTTATTAATATAGCACAAAATTGCAACAATAGTCAACTCAAGGTGCTCTATAATGTAAGGTAGAGAGAAAACAGTGGTGAGGGAAAAAAACCCCTTTTAACAGGAAGAACCAGCCGCAGAGATGGTCCCAGGATTGGTTGTTTGGGGGGGGGGAATAAAAGGCACACTTTGGGAAAGAGAGGTGATTACTAATGATTAAATGCAGTACTGATGTATAAAACACACAGAGAGTGAAAAGAGATCCATGGAGAAGAAACAGTGCATCATTGGAAGCACCCCAGCAATTAAAGTTTAAAAACTTTATGATATTTATATTTCCTGTCATTAGTCTATCGCAGGGAAATAGACCATTCACATCTATGGGCAATGTAGAATCCCACTGACTGCATGTACCCAGAGAGACACAAACAGGGAGAACATGCAAACTGCACAAAGAAATCGTTAAAAAAAAAAAAAAAAAAAAAAATATATATATATATATATATATATATATATATATATATACATAAGACATTACATCTCTGTGTTATGGGCAAAGACACAGCAGTTTAGACCAGGGATGACAAACTCATTTTGCATTGTGATTCATATTGATCATATGTGGGCCAGACCAGCAAAACTCCTCTTTCTGTTAGTGTAAAAAAGTTTGACTACATACTTGATCCATGAAAAAATATAATATAAGGAGAAAAAAAAGTGAAATTTCAGTAATACGTGTCAGTTTTTTCTGCATGCTGCTTTGGGTTTAATTGTAAGAAAAAAATGTGTAAAATTACAGAGAAACTTCTGTTATTGTAATTATGAAATGTATTTTTCGTTAACTGACAAAAAGCCTTTTTCTTAGATACTGTAAAAATCATATATTTATACATTATACTGTGAAAAAATTGGAACTTTCTGTTATTTAATTGTTTGTCTGTGCTGATTCTGGACCTAGGGCCTTATGTTTGACACCTGTGGTATAGCCCCATGCACAGCATGATTAATCGTGTTTTTATACACCTGCAGCACATTTACACATTAACTTTAACTGTTTGTGGAAATCACTTCAGTGTAGAAAGACTAAAACAGACAGCTGACAGTATTTAAATGTAAACTTTATATCCAAATGCCCAGGCCCTGCAGTATTTTACACTAAGAAACTGTTTATATGTCATGACACCAGTTTACAGAGTCTAAGGCAGAACTAAAGACTTGACAGTTTAGACTCTGCAAAGGTTTTTTGCACAGACTTAAGAGTGACAAGAGAAACTTGGAACAGCGGAAGCTTGGGGAAATTGGTCAGGCCTCTCAAGCGGACAACTCTGGGAGAGAGGAGAGGATTAGTCTGGGCCAAGTTTTGAGATGCTTAATTGTACTGGTGAGAAGTGTTACTAAGAAGGAGTTGAGATGGAGATGATGGGGGAGGAAACTGGTCAGGTTTCTGTGTGAAGTTGGCACCGTTGGAAGAGGAACAGACATGTGAGTCTGAGTGGTGAGTATCATCCAGATAAAATGGACCAGCTCAACAGAAACAGGTATGTGGGTCTAGGAGGGAGTGTGCTCTTCAGCCGTACAGAAATCACTGGAAAACAAAAGAACAAGGACAACAGCACTGAGTGAACTCCCAAAAGCACTAAAGCCATGGAGAAGCTTGATTACCTCTCTATTCCTACATAGCAAGCAGGTCTGGCCTATTTATGTTCTATTAGGAACATACAAACACTATTTATGTTCCTATTTTCCTATTTTAGTCAGAAGACCCAAATGCCATGTTGCAATACTATACTGCTATGGTAGCCAACGTTTCAAATGAAGGTTTAACAGGTTTGTGAGTGTACACTTTATCCAAAGCCTAGTGAGGGTTTACTCATGTTTCCTGCTGGGTGGCTGTAGCTCAGGGGGTAGAGCAGGTCACCAACTTATTAGAAGGTTAGTGGTTCGATCTCTGGCTACTCCAGTTTGCATGTCACAAGTATGAATGTAGTTAGGAAGCACTTAGTTTAGAGAAAGTGTGTGATTGGGTCAATGTGGGCATGCTGTATAGAGCATCCAGGAGAGTAGGAAAGTGCTACATAAGAATCAGTCCATCCACTGTCTGAACAGAGTTTCGTCATGTTACTTTTGCACTATTATGTTCCGGCACATGTTGTTATTACATGGCTTGATTAAGGTACACATTAGGCTGGGGCCAGACCTGAAACTGTTCTGGGCCAGCACAGGGCCAGCAGTGTGTCTACAACTGCCCCGTGGGTGCACACAACTTACACATGGCCCACATACTGCAAAGAATGATGGCCCTTTGGTGGCCCAGATCATGTTTACCAGAGGTATTCCAAGCATGGGCCAGCACAGGACCACCAGTGTGTCTGCAACTGGCCTTGTGCTGGCGTGATGCTGTCACGTCAAAATCTCTAAATGTTTCTAGCAACTTGTTGAATGTGTGTAAAGAAGAATTAAGGCAGCTCTGAAGCCAAAAGGGGGTCCAACACAGTACTAGCTAAGTGTACTTTAAAAAATGACCTTTGCTCCTTTAATCTTGCTGATCTTAAAGTGTCAGTTCAGCTACATTAGAACAAGGAGAGATTTTTCTTTACAAGATAAACAAGCAGACACATTCCAATAGGAAAATAGTGAGATAAATGATTTAGGTGAGCTAACTCTTTACAGGTCTGTCCTTTAAGCTGATAACATGACAAAGGAGGAAAAAGGAGGTATTAAATGTACTGCTCTAAGGACTCCTGTCTTATGTTGGGGATTGTTTACACAGATTAAAGGATGATTACGGCATTTATTCAAGAGGAGAAAGTAAATCTTGACTTTTTCCCTCCTGTCCTTGTGTTTCATGTCAAACGCTGTGAATAATGCGGCGGCGGCGGCTGCTATGAATGGTGTTTGTTTTGGCAGGGACTTTGCGAGCCACAGTTCTGCGGGTTGAATTCGCACGTTGTGAGGAACATCGTAGCGGTTTACTCACCGACGTGTTTACTCATGAATTATCATGTGCGTCTCGCCGTTGACTCACTCGGTGGACTACATTTTGCTGCTGATGTAATTTTCCTGCGCCAACCACCACCACCCACTCGCTGACACTTCATCGACGGCTGCTCCTCTGCACATTTGATGACTCCCCAGATGAAATTTAGGAGGATTTTGCCCAGCTGAAGGTAATTAATTCTTCAATTAAAATGTTGTTAAACATTTTTAATGAGTAATTGGCACTGGGGAATCGGATACAAAACTATGTTTAACTAGAGACGTGCAGACAACACGGATGTTTCAAAGTTGGATTCTGCAAATCTGTTCATTGACCCACTTCTTTTTCCTCCCCGAGTATCGTGCGGCGCAGAAATATAAATAAAAAATCAAATGTGAAGCGTCTCCTGGCACAGAGGATGTGTCCTTCATCTCAGGTGACTACTGCTTCATTTGGCTGTCTCTCACTCTTTCTTTTTTTTTTCTCTAATTAGGACACGAGACGGCACACAACAACCTGAGATACAGAAATATGGCATCACAGAGCAGGAACATGATCCACTTAACCTGATTTCTCTTCAGTGTGAACAAAGAAAAGGACACGCAGGAGGAACAGAGCATGTTTCATTCATCACTAGCAAATGACACAAATAAAAACCATGTTTTCAGGATCTTTTTTTCTTTCTTGGAAGCACTTGAATATGACTTTATTACATTTTTGTGTGAGCTATTTGAAAAAGAACCCTCTGATTTTTGCAATAACACTTACTCAAACTGATAGTGAAGGTACTTGTGAATCACTGTCTCTTTCATCCTTTGTGCAACTAAATTTAAACTTAAAATCATATAATACCATGATGGGATAACGATACGCAAATCTTCTCACAACAGCAGATGCTTTGCAGAGTAAGGTAAACATTTCAAGTGATCAGTCTCCTGTAGAGGCTTAAATAGTTAAGGTCATGAAGGTGGCCAACTTTTTACGCTGCATATCCAACCTGCTCTGAGATGAGATATCCACACATGTATCACCACACCATACTGACCAATCAGCTCTCTCAATGTGGAGATAGTAAGAGACTCTGAAGTCTTTGTCCGAATGTGAAAAAAATCAGTCCAATCACCAGGCAACCACTGATTTTCCCTCATCACAATCCTAGTTTTTACTCTGGTGTGTCATAAAGATATTCTGGCTATGTTAAACGTCATAGTATAGATGACCCCTTAAGAGCAACAATTGGTGATGGTTCCGAGGAAGTGACGTCCAGGAGAATCAGGCTCTGGGAGGGGAAGCCAGCAGCAGTGATGGGTATGAGGGGAACGAGGAGATAGAAAAGAGTAGCATAGATTTAGGACTGCATTGTTTCCTGGTATCAAGAATTAGCTTGTTGTGTTTGTATCAGTGATGTGATTTTAGCAGGAATCAACGTCAGGCAAAATACATACTGCCCCAAAAAAGGCTTTTATTTAAAATAAGCATATTTGTGGCAACTTTTATTTGTAAAATTGTTGTTAGCTTGCTTCAGATCACCAGTGTCAGTACTTAATCTATTTGTGCAGTAGTGCAGCGGTCCCCAACCCCTGGGCCTCGGACCGGTCCGTGAGTTGTTTGGTGCCGGGCCGCAAGAGTTGAGGCTCAGGTGTGAAATGTATTTTCAGGGTTTTTATTGGTTTTCAGCTCCAAATAAACTGTTTCTAGTTCATATTTGTTTAGTTAGAGGGGTTTTTGAAACATCTCATTGCACCTGCTCAGTTTGTTGTTTTCAAACTACTAGAGCTTAAAAAGCAAGAGGCCCAAGAAATGAGCCTTGTGGAACGCCACTTATAATTCTTTTTTATTTTGCCATGGAAAAATCTATCCAGTTGTCTATTATTTTTTATCGTTATGCTCTTACATCTAATAATACCAAGACTGGAAGAGTCTTAAAGATGCATTTAGCCAGAAGGGGGTGACTTGTCTAGTTGCAAACTGAAGACATTTAGAAACAGAGTTCTCTACAGAATAATGTATCTATTTCTTGTCTAATTATGACCTCTGTAAATTCTTTCCTGATTAGCTTATAGCTTCAATCACAAGTTTGAGGTAATCATTTATATACAGTGTGTGTTTCCCTCCCTAAACTTTTTTTCACAAAGATGCTCTACATTCTTCTAAGATTTCATTTTTAACATTGATTTTGCTTAAAAATTACAAGCTGACAAAAATGTGATTCCTAAACCATCACTTTAAACCATTTACATCAGAGTATTAAACATGCATCCTGTAGCATCTGATGTGTTAATTCTTTAACGTACAGAGTGATATTATTAAGCACATTCTGCCAAATTAGACTGAAAATGACACATCCTGTTTCAGCTGCTTGAATAAATCCACTTAACTGGAATCTACAGCAGTTTTTCCTTCAGCCCTCCACTTCAGCCTGCTGCTGTCTGCTTTCCATAATCCTCTGTAAATCAACACAAGCACATCTGTATCTCGAGGAGTCCCTCTTCCTCCGCAGCCAGAGTGTTTTGTTGCGTATTCACGAGCCGCAACGTTAGCTAATCATGAAGCTAGTTCAGGGAGCCTCAGTTCATTACAGCTCTGCACTCTCTAGGTTCCTGGCATTGTTCTCTCAATTAGAGACTTGTAAATGTGTTGCTTGCTTAATCACCCAAAAACTGGCCCCTAGGACTTCCCCCTAATGCAACCCCATTAAGAGGGGCCATCAAAACAAAAGATCTGCCTCTAATGGCAATAATCCCTCACTGCTGTCACTCCAGAGCCAAACTTGTATCTTAAATGAGCGATGATGGATGAGAGCAGGCCCTTGTGTCAGAGAGCTTTATTGCTGGTGATGGATGCGCCGGGCATGCCGCACACCAAAACTCAACCGGGCCCTGTCGCCGTCAAAGCCGGCCCATCCCAAGTGTGTCCATCCCGACGTCTCTGGAAGTCAGATGGCCGCTTGTGTCGCTGAGGGGTAATGGTGGAAGGAGTAAGCGCTTATCCAAACAAACTCATTAGCACAATTAGCGTTCGTTTCCTGCCGATGGACCCCTGGAGCTCTCCTAAAGTTTGACGAGTGCAGGGCCGGGGAGGAGTGATGAGCCCCTGATTTTACAAGCCACAGATATGTGATCTTGAAGAGTTTGGAGAATATTTTAATTTAATGGCAGTGCGTTTGGGTCAAGTGGTATTTATGTGCTTTGCTGGTATATTTACTGGCTTTGGCTTGAATGCTGGCGTGTTTCCAGACAGGCTGTCTGAGCATAATTGGACCACATCAAATCAGAGTTAATCAGAAGTGATTCAATTAACTCTGTCATTCATTTTGTTGTCTTCTCTGCTTTCAGTGTTTCAGATCTGAAATGCACCTTTTTTTAAAAAAGTCTGCTGTTATACAGCTCCAGATGCAAAAAAGTAAAACCAGTCAGACGGCAAAAATGGAGCCATAGACAGAGAAGTGATGCCATGATTTACACACAGAACAGAGTTCTAGTCAGACCATTTGAGAAATACCGACTGTATTACTGTAATGAGGGGATTAAATACATTTGTCTTTTTTTAAACAAAACAAAAGGTGTTCAGAAATTTAAATGACATCTTATTTAGTTACAAAGTGGTTGAGAACCAACAGTCAGAGGACATCCAATCCACAAGCACAGACATGTATGATAATAATTATTAATACAAACAACAATTTTAAGTTATTCAGTGTTTGGTCAACTTATATGGTTAAATGGGATTGCACAGGTTGCCTGGTAACAGAGAACCTTTCTCCAAATAATTGCTGTGGGGCTCAGACTGACTGCAACCACTCTCAGACAGATGGGTGAACGTTTGCAAGTATTTGCCCTTTAATTTATAGTCAATCTGAGTCAGTCTGCACTGGTTAGAACAACTTGTCTGTGACACATGTCTTTGCAATAAGGGACTCAACTATTTGCCAACTGGTTGTATATAAAAGTGAGGTGCTGAGCACCTGGAGTGTGTCATTTTACATGTTTCTGTCCTGCAGCAACTAAATTACTATTGATAGAGGAAATTTTGATTTCAAATGTATGAGCTTCTGAGAAAACTATCTAAGTAGTTCATGTGAATGTTTTTTATTTGAATTAGGTAGATAGCAACAAATTTGCATTGATTTGCACAAACAGATTGCACATAATTTCTAACTTGATGGTTAAATCACAGTCCGTCTTGTTTTATCACTGTCTTGATGTGCCAAAGTTGGGTTGAAGATGGCATCTGACTCCAAGTGGTTGCAACCATTTCAAATGCAACAAGATTGGAAGTTCATTACAAACAGTCATTCTAATTTTGGTTGTACTGCAACCTCCAGCCACTGTTTTACCTAACATGACCCTTACAACCTGCAGTGGTTTGAGAGGTGTAGTCAACCTTGTGACGTAGCCTTTTCTTTCTTGCTAGAAAACAAGAACATCAAGGTGACCCCCAAGTGCTTCTGTCTTTGATTTAGAATCTGTTTTTCAAACATGACTACACATTGAAAAAATACTGACAGCTGATGGTTGGTTGTTAACCATTGAAAAGTTTGCTGGATTTTTTCCACCTGCCACTCATCAGTCATACCAGGCCTATTTCAGTATTTTCCTTACTTTAATCCTTATCTGGGACTTTTTGGAGGCTCTCCTGACTTTTTTCTTTCATCTCATCCCTGCTGATGACCTCTGCATATAGATGCTCATCTCCATGCTCCTGCTTTTGGGTCCTCTTTTTGTGCTGTTGTGGCCACTCCCGTCTCTTTAGGTTACCTTTCTTTTGATTAGCTGCTCTTCACAAACAAGCTTTTGTTGCCACGGTCAGAAAGAGCTAGAGATAGACAATAATGAAAAGCATAACTGGCCTACTTTAGCAAAATTTTAAAAGACACACACATCAAAAAAAAATCTTGACCTTATTAATTTGTTGCGCTTCTCTTTTCTTCTGTCTTAAACCTTTCTTGTGTTCTCTATGACCTTTGACCTTTGCTGTATTCACCACTGGGCCTTTTAACCTTGTCTGTCTATGAACTGGATCTTCCCTCTGCAGTTGCACTCCATGTTCTCATCCTGTAAGAAAACAATCTTAAATGTAAATGTTGCCCGTGTTGAACACTTCTAAAGAAAGCCTCCTCTTTCCCCGTGTGTCGTACACCAAGCTGCCACCGCATTAAGGTGCAGCACAAAGACACATAAGGCCTCTAACGTTGTATTCTTCTTAATTATATACGGAAGCCATTATATTCCCCAGATGGCCCGGTATATTTAAAGAAACCAGAGTCCTTCCAACACTTCTCCTCTCAGGGATCTCATACTTAACAGGCGATCTGCTCTTAAGGGAGCCTCCTCTGGGTATGCAGGCTGCAAAAAGCCAATCACAACCCCAGCACTGCTACACTGTGCCAACGCCGCCCCAGCACTCAGGCTCATTACATATATTTGAAGAGCGACTTCTGCAGATGTGCAGAGAGAGCTTTCTGTTAACATTCAAGGCAACGGAGGATAAATTGCTATTTGAATTGCTAAAATGCCCAAAAAAACATGATCGGTTTGAGGTGTTCATTACTTTAAGGATGGCATTCAGTACTTCTGAATGTACTTTAAAAGCTGCCACTCGCCAAATTAGCTTGACTTGGCTACTGGCCAAATTAAAAAATTAAAAAATTCACAATAAATTCAGTTGATTTGAGGCCTTGCAAATGAGATTATCCTGACTTCTGCTGCATATTTGGGATATTACACCAAACACAAGTTCACAGTGTTGTTTCAGCTCTTTATATTTTGAGTTTTACACAAGAAATATCTAAAACTCTTGGGAATAATAAGCAGAGCCTACACTCTGTGCTATGCTTTAGCTTTGGCGCATAGTTTCTTATTCTTAGATGACAGGAGCTGCACTTTGTGTGTGTGCTAATCTGCTGAAACGGTCAGAGATGCTCTTCTGCATACCGTGGTTGCAACAGTTCTTTGAGCTACTGTTGCCTTCTTTTCAACTTGAAGAAATTTAGCAATTCTCTTCAAACCCCTGAGCAGCTTGTAATTTTCTCTCAGAGAACTACTGCTCTGAATAATTCCTACATTTTTAGACCATTCTCTGTAAACCCTAGAGATGGTTATGTGGGAAAATCAGTAGATCAGCTATTTCTGTTCTAGTCAGGAACCACGGCACTTTCGGAGTCGCTTAAAACCTCCATTCTGGTGTTTTGCTTGAGCTTCATTCATGTATACATGCCTAAATGCATCTAGCTGCCATGTGATTAGCTGATTAGATATTTGCATTAATAAGCAGCTGAACTGGTTTACCTGATAAAGTGCCCGTGAATTTTGGAGCAGACAGAATTTAAAATCTCGGATTTTAAGTGACCAAAATGTGCACTTCTTGTCTCAGTTGTTTCGCCTCAACCTGCCATGGAAGATGGCTGCAGGTCTCTTCCTGTTAAAAGGCAGTTCCTCCATACTGTCACCAAGATACACTCATAGTGGATCACCGGATTGCCTGGTTTCTATCATTAATGTTTCAGGCCTTTTACTTTATAATATAGAGCACCTTGACATGACTAGTGTTGTGATTTTGAGCTGTGGAAGTCAAATTTAACTGAACTGGATATCAGCTGGTGATGCCGGAAGCTTTGAAATATTGGCTGTCGCCCCCAGAGGCCAAGTCATCAGACGATCTGGGTTCCCAGTTTGGCACCAACATAATACCAGAGAGACCGGAACGCAAAAGTCCTGGCGACAAAAAAACTCAGACATCCTGTTCTGACCCACTTTGATGTGCTCAAAGTCATAAAGAAAGTTAGACCATCTTTGTCTTTATCAACACGAGTATAGTGACACATTTCGGAGCGAAACAGGACATGAGGAAGGACTTTTAACTAGATCGTCCAAAATGCAGATCTACAGGTCATAAATTAGAACTAACACTTTGAAAATGCAACGTTTTTGATTACTGAGATCCAAATAAACACCTCCTGTTATGATGGAGGTGAACAGTCACCCCAAATTGCATTCATTTTAATATAAATTAAACACATTTACCATGTGTTCTCTAGAAATCCAGAGACTCTGAGCTCAACTGTGGAGTTTCACTTGTAATTTATGTAAGAATTCGTTCTAATACGCAGCTTCGTGTGAGCCAAGATAAACTGTTTTCCCTTTTCACCTTTAAAATCAGCCGAGAGTTGGTTCAGATCCGAACTTCTCAGGAAGACAGACACCGGATGAAAGGTAGGAAACCCCTCTCCTTCCAGCAGGAAGTGCCTCCACACCTCTCCCACTGTAATTAAAGACGTCGCAGAGCGGGGCTTTCAGCCGCATTAGCAAGCAGTGACAGGTAATAAAGCACATCGGTTAATTGCAAATGAGCGCACACACCCCAGTTCCATTAGGCATAAATAATTTGGCCACTTGGGTATGTGCCTCCCAAATTACTTATTCTTTTTGTGTCTCAAATTACCTATTCTTTCTGATGTTGCCTTTTAGTTGATTAGCGAGCTATGCGCGCACCAGTCGCCATTGGCTTTTTCCAGGTTTTCAGCCCGTTTTTCATTTTTCATAAGGTGAAGAAGAGCTCAGATCGGTCCGCCATGGATTTGTTTCTGCTTTTGTTTGTGCACACACGCTTATATTACCGGCGCAGATGATAATTTATGCAGTTATTCCCAACTTTTGCACTTGTGGTGTGATTCTGTGGCGGGCCTTTCTTCTCACACCTTGCACAGTTCTTGCTCGGGGACGTAGGATGAATATTAAATACAATGGCGGTGGGTTTATTGCTTTGTTTTCATCTAGCACACACATATAGGCGCATTTCACATTCATGAAAGATTTATTTTTCATGCATGTCTCCGGTATACATAAACATTTTCAGGACAAAGGGAAGTGCTTGTTTTTGTTACTTGCAGTTGATCCTGGTCATCTTAAAGCCAGAGTTTATGCTTCTCTCGATGTCATTAGATGTTTTTTATGAGATAATGAATGTTTAATTTTAAACAACTCTGCCTTTGAAACTCATAGATATTCATGGTTTGTATAGACGTTGGGGAAAAAAAGGACCTTATGAGTTCCATTTTCTAAACTCTTGTCCTTTCCTCTCTGGCATTTTAGGGCAGATCTCATGTTATTTTATGAGTTTTGTCCACTTTTCATAGTTTTTTAATCACTTGACTTCACAATATGCAAATGGCTTTTAATAACCTGCAGGCATGGCAGAAAACTCTGAAGTCTGGAACATGCTGCGTGTCAGCAATGTGCATGCTTGTCATTCAGAGATGTTAGCCATCTCTTCTACATTCATGTGCAAAGGCCTGTTTTTCCACCTTTTGATACCACAGGGGTCATTCCAGGAAATAAAATAATCTGTGGCTCCCACCTGACCCTTTTTATGTACAATTACTTTCATGAAGCCATGCAAAATTGTACCTTGATACTGTGACTGTTTTCCAAGTTACTGTCCCTTAAAGTGCAGAGAGATGCGTTAAATTTGGTGTTTTTAACCACTTTTTTCCCAGAACTTTTATGCCTTCATAACTTCATGACAGGTTTAAGTCTGATTTACCATCTGACAGACGCTCAGCTCGTGGCCTGCATAATGCATGCTGCAGACATTTCAAGTAGCATGGGTAAAGAATTGAAAAAAATATACACCCACCAATGAGGCACTATCAGTAATGTGCTTTTGCATGTTGGTCATGTGGTTGCAGCACCATGTGATTCTCTCTCATCCTTTCAGACACTAGCTGTTGACTAGCACTAAATCCCTGGAGCCCAAAAGATGATTTGGGGAACAGTCCTGGATGTCCCATGAGACTGATGTTGAGCAGCAGTCTCTGTGTGGCTTGAGGCACCTGTATTGCTTGGAATGCCATTTTAGACATTATCGCAGGGCTGGTTTTCATAAAAATCCTGTCATATTTATGGTTTGGACGTTGACATGAGTGGTATTTACATGTCAGAAATCGGGAACTAGGGTAACTGCCTGAAATGCATCACAGCTGGACTTTGTCCTGGTTGGCTCGTCTTGCTAACGGCTGACTGAAATCGCTCCAGTCAGGTCAGTGTGTAGCTTTTGAACTGGAGAGCCTCCACTCAGCACGTTCTACTAACTTGGACTGGAGCAAGTGCTCCCCAAACACCCGATGAGCATTGTGATGACTTAACATTCGTTTACTTTGCACTGCTCCTATTTTAAAGAGGGAATTATTAAGAAAAGTTCAGTGTGTGATCCGCCGTATTAGAGCCTTCTGTGCAGATTTAATTTCACCCCCTAAATATGCAGCGAGACTTTCACCAGTCAAACTCCCAGGAGGTGTGATGGTGACCAGGCCACCCTCCCGTCCTCCCACTCGCCCCCCACTGTGTGAGCCCGCATGCCGTCCCCAGGTTGCGACAGCCCTAATTAAAATGTCCTTCCTCATTATCATCGATTGCCCCGTGCATTTTGGAAAACAACTGCAGCGCTGAGCTCTGGCAGTGGCGGTGACGCCGGCCAAATATAGACATGTGACACTGGTCTTTAGCCCCGTCAGATGGTCCCGGTCCGACATGAGAGCGAGGAAAGTGGGGCAGCAGCCGAGTCTCCCCAGTGGACGCTGGACTACAGCTCACACACACATACACACACACACACACACATAAGACCACAGATGGCCAGTGCCCCATTCCAAGGTTCATCAGCCACAGGAAGAAAAAACACACACAAGAAAAACAAAACTTGCAGTCATTAACGGTATGATTTATTCATTAACAAGTGTGTGTGTGGACTAGAAAGTTTATCAAATCTGTAACGGTATTTAAAAATGTTGCTGAAAGCAGAAACAGTCATGGGTCAGTATCACTCCCTTGTGTTAAAGTGCTTTGTTTTAAATCTTTAAATGACTGAGTAAAAATGTTGTTAGTGAAGAATTCTTCCTTATTTTAAAAACTGAAAGATAGCTTAGATAAATTTCCATATAGACATAAGAGCTTTTTTTTTTTTAAAGAGAGAATTTAAGGTTCGTCTGTCCATCTGTCAGCAAAACAAAAAACTTGCCAAGCTGAATTTCAGAAAACTTGGTGGAGTTGTACTGCACAGGCAAAGGAAGAACCTGTTAAAACTCGGCGCAGATCGAGATCACCTTCTTAAAAACTATGAAACGAGGGATTGGGATTGGCAGAGAAGTGTACCAATTTACATATAGAGCACATTTAACCCGCTATACCCCTATTGAATTCTATTACAATGTTCCAAAGTCCTGATAATTCTGAAAGAACTACAAAGTCATATATATATAATATACATATAAACATTCTACACAACTAAAAATAGCTTTTAATTATAAGTTTAATTATAAGTTTTAACTTAAAGATCACCCTCCCAGACAGCTGACAATGAGCCAGCTAAACAACAACAGCTGGTTATAAGCTAATGTTATGGCGGATAATGTTTGGCAGGTGTGTCCTAAAAATCACACTTTCCCTCTGATAAACAGTTTGATTACATCCTCACATTGTATGAAAGTTTATTCGCAAAGTGTCCAACAATCCTAGATCTACTTTGAAGAAAGTAAAAAGCAAAAACAGCAGTGCTTACTGATAGAAAAGTTCCAGAAATCCACAACAACTCACCTTATTCTGGCTGTCCTCCATCAGAAGTGTGCTTGCTTGTGTGGTGTAAACTTGTGATTTCATTGTTTCCGAAATGGTTGTTTCGAAGACGATGACCGAGGTTGCGACCACTAGTACTCAGCTGCCATCTTCAAAGGAACTATGGTACATGCAAGACTATAAAATAGCAATATTAGCTTGTGATTGAATAAGTTGGCAATTACATGCAATCCATCTGCTAAGTAATTCAGTGCCACTGGAACCAATACTAATGAAATGCTGATTCTGAACTAAAACAGTCAAGTTATAGACCAGAAACCCAAAACACTCAGCTGGAAGGCACGAAAACCTCTAACCTTTGCAATTTTCTGTACATGAAGCTCATTACATATTTCTTAAATGTCTTTTAACTCCTTTATGTAAAAAATGTGAGCTTTAAAATTAACCGGGGTTTCTAATTGACCCGTACATACAGGTCTTAAAATATCCAGAAACTGTAGAAAGGCTCAGAACAGCAACATGTTGCCATCAATCATTCATCAGCCAACGTGGGCACTAACACACGTCACCCAGTAAATGATTCATGGGAACATATTGCTTTCCATGGACCGTTTTCCTCGTTAATTTTAGATATTAGTCCTATATTAAGAGCCTGCATGTTGTTTAAGAGAACAAATACCTCACTGCCCCTTTAAAAACCAGTGTCCGTTTTTATAACTGAGGCTTTGGGCTTCTCCTGCTTGACGGACAGATGGACGGACGAATGGACAGACTGCGATGGGCAGACAGACACACAGGCATGTCAGAGGAGGCACGATGCCGGCTGGCGAGGCAGGAGAGAGGGAGCATCTGCCGGCGGGTTTGAGGAGCAGCCATGGCTTCTGTGAATCAGGATCTCCCCTGACGCCGGTGGCGGGCCAAGAATGACCGCATGAGTGCCAGTGGGTCAAGGGAATCACAAACGGTTCAAAATATCATCACCTAAAAGGGATGAATTATTGAGACCCTCTGACATACATTTAACAAAATAGTTTCCTTTAACTTTTAAGTTACCTAAGTTACATTTGTTTTATTCATAAAATACACCATCATTTAAAGGCATTTCCTACTTGGTCTGTTCTAACTAGACAAATCATTTCAGATTTTGAAAAAAAAAAAGTTCTAAAAATCTAAATGAATAGAAAATTGTATTAGTGCTTTGTATTAGTTGTTATAAGTTATCTTATTAACCAAAAAATGTTTGCCATTAATGCTACAGTTCCTACACATGGCCGCTTTAAATGCTTTCTATCATAAAAAAGTCTCATTCAGGTGATTTGACCTTAGAATCAAGGCAACCTGAAGGTCCAAACTCTGTAATACAGTGAGATAAACCAGGTCTGACAGCCTTAGAGCTGCATTCTACCAGATGACCAGCAGGGGGCAACTCCTGTGGTCACAGAAAGTTCAATAAAAGCATGAGCTAATGGGTTCAGTCATAGATTTTGGATCAGATTGAATTTTTTAAAAGTTAATTTTGTTCATTTTCACCGATTTCTTTGCTCTTTGTGCTTCGTTTTATAGTTAATAATTGGTTGCCAACGGCCTTTCCGGGCTCTGGTCACCTAGGCTAGGTCAAAGGCCTGAGTTCAAGTTGACGACAGATCATTTCCTGTATGTTTTTCCCTGCTTTTCTATCAAATCTCTCTCATTAAAAAAAAATTGTAACTCAGGCCCTGCCCACTTTACATCACCAGCAAATATTTTAACTGTAGTCACTTTACAATTTAAAACTGTGCAGGCTGCAACGAAGTCCACGTCAGGTTACATAGCTTCAACACAGATTTATGAATAAAAAAGTATAAATCCAGGTCAAGGTCCTGAAGCAGCAAAGCCTTAACCTTAACTGAGACAAGCGAGGCCTGAAGTTCTTTTGATGTTGTTCTGGGTTTTTTTCCCCACTGGGATGAATCTTCAATGCGCTCTTGGAGTCATTTTTTGTAGGCCGACCACACAGACTGATAGATGTAAATTACTTTGTTTCTCAGTTTTTTCTTTAGATCTGTGGGATGATGTGTTGATTTTTTAGATCTTTTAGGCTACATCACTTTGTCAGACAGCTTCTACTCAAAGCTGCATCCAGATGTATTCTGGTATTTTAGGCTTTGAAAAACTCCTACCAGGGTGAATGTTATCGAAAACTCAGTTTCTGTATTTACACCTGGTCAAGGGAAACAGAGATTTTGTCTCACAACGTTGAAGGTGTGCATCTTTATCTTTATAGCTCTTGAGATTTTTTTTTTTTTTAAATGTTCACATGGATAGTTTTCAAAATGAATGTGGGGAAAATCCCAAGATTCACAAGCAATACCCATGTACATGTGGAAGTAGCCTGATTTCTTGATTCAGCAGGTCTGACACTAATCAGGCCTGGGTGTTGAACTCCCCTCTATTTTCCAAAGGAAAACTGCAATTAAGCCCAACAAATGCATGATTAACAATATTTAACAGTTACCTTTTCACACAGGCCCAGGTAGATCTGGATAGCTTTTTTCCCCCTTAATATATAAAATCATTTTTTTAAAGCTGTATTTATTCGGGTTACCCCATTTATCAAAAAGTCTTATCATTATTTTTTTATGAAACATGTAAACGTGACAAATATACAAAAAACTAAGAAATACATAAATACGTATACGGTATTTGTTCCAGCTTCCCCATGCACCTTTAACAGGTAGTCACGATGCCCTTCAGAGGCAATAAAAAGATCTCTCACACTTCCTCTTTAACTGAGGAGACTTTCTAAAAGGAAGCCTTTAAGGACAGAGTGCACACTCGTCTGAATTCCCCACACCCGATTGCCATAGCTTGCCCGAGTGCATCTCCTCCTCCCTGCTGGTTATCTACGGAGAGCTACAGAAACCAGAGCAGTGGGGGCTTACCAACCAAACACAGCCTCAGCCCATTTGACCACAGGGGAGGCCTGTCAATGGCCCAGATAGTTCTGGTAATTTCCCAGCGTTGACTTCTGCTTCTGCTTTTACATATTCAGAGAGGGAATCAAATATGGAGGGACTCCCTTTGTTCTGGCATGTTTGTGTGTGTTGGATCGCCGGGGCAGGGGCCGTGCTCTCCTCCGTGGAAATGCCTTGAAGTGGAGAAAGGCGTTAGGTGTATTTGAAATACTGAGGAGACAGGGAAAAGAGAAGTAAACAGGATTAGCGTTATCAGGCGCACTTTCGAGGGGACACGCTCACAAACACACATGTATCCGTATATGTCTGAAAATGCACACGCTCACACAAGGAATTACAAATGAAACATGAATAAGTAAAGCAATAAAGCATCGTCTTGATACGCTGGCCTCAGCCGGAGAAATATTACCCCTCTCGGACCGTGTGGGCAAATAAGTGTTTTTCTTAATCTGAGTAGTCGAGGGGTGATTTCTGAATGGAAGGATAATTGACCTAAATGGTCCCCCTTTCTGAGCGCGGCGACATCGACTCATGGCTCATAATGGCATGAAAGCGCAGGAGGGGAATATGAGGGAGGCGCCGATGCTTCAATTGCAACCAAACAAGCGATCGGTTAAAATAAAAAAGTGCACTCGCCACTCCAAATGTCAGGAAAATGAGTGGGGTGGAGGGGTGGGGGGAGTGCGTGTGCGCACGCCTTCCCCCCACGGCGCGCTGAAGAATGAACGTGATTTCCTGAAACTTGTTTCTGCGTGCTCTCTGAATATCACATATTAGCCGGGCCGTTATTTTGAAAATCTGCCCTTCCTCCCCCTCCTCCTCCTTTTTCTCCCTCTCCTCTCCAGTGCAGTACAAGCGGCGGATGGTGCTAATTTCAAAAACATCATCTCCTCCACGCCGAGTTCAGGAAGTTGATTTATAGACGGTGCTCGCGGAGTTAATTGCGGTGCGCGACACCAATCAGTCTTTGGGGAGATTTCTTAGGCGAGCGGGGATTAAATCGACACCCAGCACAAATAAACAAACAAACAAACAAACATATTCATATGCCCCGTATTTATTTATCAATGTTTTAGATTGCACTCTGCCTCCGAGATTGCCCCCTTTTTTCTGTCGAAGATTCAATAAGTTGACAGAAACATTGTCAGCACCAGGGTGTCGCTTTATATCGCCGCTGCCAACAAATCTGTCTTTGGGAAAATGGAAATGTATGTGTTAAGCACGCCCAAGTGATACAGGAGGGGCCCGCCACTGCCACCACCACCACCGCTGCCGCCGCCACCCTCCCAGCACCCCTCCCTTGTTGGATCCTCGAGAGTTGCTCCTCCACAAAATGATCGTCGTTGTGCTCGGAAGCATTCATCTTGATTATACAGACAGAAATGCTTTGATAATGATCTGCGGGAGACGGTCGTCAGAAGTTTGTCAAAAAACACTAAATGTCAAATCCCCGGCGGTGGTATCTAACTATCTGTTGGTGTGACATAGCCTGTCACGCACACACACACACACACCTTCTCCTCCCCTCGCAGCCTTAGCCAATGAGACGTATGCCTCTTATTGCCTCCCATGCCTCCTCACTGTATTGCACTGCCATGGAGTGGAGAGCACACAGCTGCAAACCAACAGCAGCAGCAGCGGAGAGAGTGTGCATGCATGTGTTCACATGTGTGAGGTCATCTGGCAGAACACGCGTGTTCAATGACTCAAAAACACTGCAGGAAAACCGAATCTGAGGCATTAGTTTGCGAAGCCGTCAGAGCTGTTTGTGTGGTTATTGTTAACATTTGTTAGCTGTATTTCTGTCACGGTTTAGTGTGGGAAACGTGACAGTGGTGCAAAACGGCTTTTGAAAGGACTACATTCAACAGTATATGAGCTAACGTTTCAGCTGTTTATCCATGCCTTTAGCTTACTGTGAAACTAGAACTGAATTATACGGCTAGCTAACAAAGCTGCACATAATTTACCGCTAAGAATTTCCAACATTCTTTATAATAATTCTAAATATTGAAACATTTTTCAGCTGCTATATCCACTCATCCATTTTACATTAACAATTAAACACTATCTATACTTTTTATAAGTAATTTAAGTTAGCTAACCTGCCGCTTTTAACAAAAAGCTAACAGTTTCTATTCTACTGGATAACATCTTAATAATTTAATTTGAGTTTTAAATTCACAATTTTAGTTAGCTATTAGTTTCTCAATTTTTTTCTAATAATTTAAACACCTTATTAGTACTTTTAGCAACATTTATAGTTTCCATAGCTAGCAAGCAAATTTTAACAATTTATCTACATTATTTGCTAACAAATTAGCTTCCTAACGAGTTTCAGCGAAATTTGACGCCTTTATAAGTAGCAGTTACCGCTAAACAAATTTTAACAGTGTATCTGCAGCGTTAACTAATGACTTGAACTGTCATGGCTTTTTTCTTTTGGGGGGGGGGGGTTATAGTTTCCATAGAATTAGCTAAAATTTAACTGCTAGCTATACATTAAGCTAGTTACTTTCTGATTTTCTCAATTTTAAGTATTTTAACCATCGATCACTTTTTCGAATTTTTTTTAAGAATTGTCAAAAATCCATATATTTATTTTAACTCTTAATTCAAAACTTTTAGAATTAGTTTATTTTAATTTTATTTGTTGGACTGTATATACTTTAGTTTAAATTAGCAAGCAAGTTCATATTCATATCACATTTATAAATCCATATTAATTCTGTTTATGTTTAGGTTATCCACACTTCAAAAAAATTGTTCTGAAAAGTGCCATTACTATTTTCTTATTGTCTTTCTATTATCATTACTACTGGTTGTGTTGAGTTGTTAGAGAGTTAGCGAGGCAAAGCTGAGATGGTTGGGAGAGGTTAACAATTCTGTTAACAATTTGATTTATCTATCCGTGTTTATAGATTTCAAATGCCAGCTATCAGTTTAGAGAATAATCTTTTTTATTTAAAATAATCTTTCTCCATAGGCTATCCCCCAGTCACTGCAGACAAACCCCAAGGGATCGCTACTTGCACCCTTAACTGGGACTCACTGATTGACGGTTACTGATCTAAACTTTCTGCATTAAGACTAACCTGAGAAAAAAATGTGTCCAGAGGCATAGGTTTATATATATTCATACATGTAAAATACAGCTCCATCAGCTTTTGTCTGTCTACAGAATCACTTTGTCACACACACACACACACACACACACACACACACACACACACACACACACACACACCGTGGAGCAGCTTTATAATTTAAATGTTAATGGCATCACAGGTTTCACTACCTCCGTCAGTGGCTTTAGGAAGAGGCGATCGCACTCACAAATGCCGACTGGCAGGTACTAAACGGTAAACGAGTGGAATTCCTCTTTAAAATGCTAATCAGTGCCAGCTCAGATCTGAGCGTGTGTGTGAGAGAGAGAGAATGAATGCACTTCACAGTCAGGCAGCCACTGTATATGCATGAGTGCTTGTGTATGCATTTGCAGCTCTAAATGAACTGCCAGCTTTCAATACTATTATTCCTTGTGACCTTTTACAGCGACTGACATAACGCACAGGATTCAGTTCATTACTGAGCACCTCCACACGACCCGTGCTCTTATTGTTGACAAGCGAGATCTCAAGAAACCGCAAACAAACATGTCAAGTCGAAGTTACAAATCTGTGCAGTTTCTCACGTTATTGTGAATTTGTTATCATGACATACCCCCCCCCCCCCCCCCCCCCCCCCCGTGTTTGTTTTGCCGCCACATATGGCCAGAGCGGCCGCGCCTGCCGCCATGCCCGCTGCCGCCGCCGACAGCCTCCCTGGTTTCCCGGTGAGCAGGCAAACATCTTGAGCGGGTACAAACGTGGACCGACCCTCCCTTTGGCTGACGTCCAAACTCTGTCTTGCGTCTTCTGGGAGAACAAGAGGAGAAATGGAACAACTGGTTTTAATGAAACAATTACAAGACACTAATTATTATGTTAATGTTTTGCTACTATCATCAGCCACCGCTAACAGCCTCCTGCACCTAGAGGTTCAGAGCCTGCTGTGTGTGAGTGTGCATGTGTGTGTTAGTTTTCTTTTCAGCTAGGTGGGAAGATGGACATTTTTCAATAGGCAGCGGCAGGAATGTGTTGAAATGTAAAAAGGGCCACAAAGCGCCGGCTGTTGTCATTGAATGTCAGGTACATTAATTCCCATAATTCTCAGCGCAAATAAATTAGCAGCAGGGTTGCCAGTGATTCAAAGCCATCAGTTTTAGGTGTCTGTGTGTGTGTGTGTGTGTGCGTGCGTGCGTGCGTGCGTGCGTGTGTGCATGCGTGCGTGTGTGCATGCGTGCGTGTGTGTGTGTGTGTGTGTGTGTGTGTGTGTGTGTGTGTGTGTGTGAGAGAGAGAGAGAGATGAAGAGGAGGAGGAGGAGGAGGGCTCAGGAGACAGGCCTGGAGGCGAGAACACACACATGTGAAGCACAAAACACACACACACAGACGTAAATAAACACATGCATCATGCAGACGCATGAATACACACATGTAAACACATGCATCACAGGCTCCCTCTCCCTCCACACACATGATAAGCAGCAGCGTGCTGCCGAGGCCATTGTTAATGCAACAGCAGTGGTACATGTGTCGTGCATTAAAGGATAAATCCGCCTTCCTGCTGTTCAAATAAGCAGGTAAAAAAAATCTTCATATATCATGTTTAGATCTGCATAATAACATTCATTTTCACACTAAATGGGATTTAAAAAGTGATTAGTTTAGTAAAAGTTTTCCTTTTTCTCTCTTAAGGATGATGAGAAGTTCCTATGTGATGTCCTGAAAAAACAGTAGAAGTCCAGCATGGGGGTCTGATATGCTAAGACTCTGCAACAAGTCAGAGAAAAGGTTTATATTGGTAATATACTCATCTCTAGTGCCATCTGGCAATTGATACCCCCAAAAAAGCATCCACTGCCATACTCCCAAATTTGGGAGGCCATTTGTTTTGCCAGGTTGTTATGCTAAGTCATCCTCCACTTAAGACACCCATAAAAAGGCTTTTTAAATTTGTCAATATTTGTTTAGTAAGATGTGGAGCCTTGTGCAAGATAATAATTAAATGCAACTTGATATGATAGTTCACAACCTCCCAAATGCCTGCATCAGTACTACTGAGCTATTTATCAGTCATGCCTAGTTTACTTCCCCAAGCGTTGATCAATTAGAATAGATCTGTCCTTTTTGCTTTGCACAAGCGTATTAAGGTCCTTTTTGATTATGGGAAATTTAAGGTGTTTCACTTCACCATGCCCTTTTCACATCCAATAGTTCCTTGTGCTTGGATCAGTACTAAACTGAACTTAGAGCACTGTAATCTTTGTTCTTTGCTTTTAAGATTTACATGACATGGTGTCATTCAAGGTTTTTCAGCAGTAAAGAAATGTGCACCATGTCTGACAGAATACAGTTGCTGACTGGGTGACTAAGTGATTGGATAACTGTTTTTTCAAATGGTTTATGAGGCTATTCCTATTAAATTGTAGGCTCATCAGTTATTATTGCTGTTTACAATTGTGCTTCAAATCAATAACTTCTATGAGGCAATGCAAAGATTTTAAAGCGAACTAAATGTACTTGCCAATATGGAAAAGAAATAGTAAAAACGTATATGATTTACTCATGAAAGTGGCCACTTTCTCATTACTTTCATATATTATTATATATATTATGTATATTATACATTATATAAGTATCCAAAACATACAAGTTTCATTTATATAATTTTTCAAGGGATCTTATATCTGTTTTCACTTTTGTTTCACACAAGACAGATACAAACTTTATAAGATTTATATATATATTTTCCATATGGGTGGTTTAGCCTTTAGCTTACTATTACAACCACTCGTCCGTTTCTGTAGCTTTTATTACATTTGTAGCTACTCATTATGTTTTGTGGCCAATTTAAAGAATTTATTCGTTATTTATTGTTAGCTAACATTTTAACTAATTGTCCACTCATTAAGCTAGCTGTCCCAGTTGTTAATCAGAAATATGGCTAGCATTAAATTGTTAGCCAAAGTTTCAACAGTTGTCATGTTATTAACTAACTTAATATATGGCTAGCAGTTTAACTAGCCATACTTTAAGCTAATAACTCTACTTTTAACTTTTAATCTATACTTTGAGCTAACAGTTTAAACTGTTAGCCTTACTTTTGGAGAAATAATTTTTAATGCTCTATTTATAATTTTAGCTAGATCATTTACAATGTTCATCTAGTACGTGTAGATAATTATTTATTTATTTTTTAATCCTTTCTTATAGTTAACAATATGTTAATAAGTGCGAGCTATTGTTTTAGTAACTGAAATCACTAAACGTTTTACCTAAAATTTTAGTTAAGTGATCAATTATTTTTCCTAGCTAATAATTTAAACAGTTTAGCAATACCATCAGCGAACAATTCAAATTGCTAAACAGACTATTCAAGCAATATTTAATTTGGTTCCATACTTTTAGCTAACAATGTGTTATAACTTAATTGAAAATAAAATAGTTAATAACATACCACTAAATATTTTGAGAAAACAGCATCCATAATTTTATTAATAATTTTTACCAAGCAAGTTTAAATGTTTAGTTGATATTTCCATTGCTTTAAATTCAATGGAACTATTTAGTTAAACTGTGGCTAACCAAACTGCTAGCCACAGTTAAAGGGAATTTTTAGTTAAATTGTAGCTAAATGAGCTGTTTACTGTTCAACTGTCTGTCCATTGAATTTAGCAATTTTTTCCCTTTATGATCAGATGTATGGTATATTTCTTTTGGTTGTCTATTTGACTTTTAATATCTGCTGAAATACCCTCTTTACTTCTTGTACCCCGAGATAATCAGTTGTTTAAGGCATTCAGAGTCTTAATTGTGAGAATTTACTACTAAATTTCATTTTGTTTATTTTGTAAAATACATCTGTTTCTTACTTCATGAAGTACAATTTTCTTTAAAGTTTACCATATAAAAGCAGTTGTATCTGAATTTATCTTTATTGCTAAGGGTAGGTGAGAGAAAGTTTTTTATTAGTGTTGATCTGACCCTTTAATTACATTACTTAACTTGTGAGACGTACATTGTTTGTTGCAGTCGTTGCGCTCTGAGCCAGGTCTCCCTTTGAAAACCGTTTCTTATTCTCGGTGGGACTACCTGGCTGAATGATGGGTCCATGAAAGGAGCAACAATATCCCAGACTGTTTGCCATAAGTCAGTGAAAGAGGTGATTCATGAACAGTGGGCAATAGGTCTTGGCTCAGACTCTGTGATTGAAACCTGTTTAGTAACAACTGCTAATTTCATTACATGGTGTCAGCGCACACTGAGCGGCTCCGAAAAGGCCCGCTTTGAACTCTCAAGGCCCAAACAATGACACGGGGCAGTCAGGGGGCCTGACGGGAGTGTGACAGGTCGGTGGTGGGTGTAAAAACAAAACATACCCCCTCCTTAAAAGAAAAAAAAGAGAGCGAAGGTTTTTCATAATGCTGAAGTCTGTCAAATATTTTGATATGTCCCACACACCATGGTGCAGCTCCTCCTGAGCTTTTTGCCTTTCAGCGGGGGAACAATTGACTTTCTTCACGATCAAGTCGTTCGCCTCCCCGCCTCCAGGCGAAACCTTTCATGAGGAGCCATGGCTTGCCGTTGCAGCTGTTCCGCTGGGGTTCTTCCCATGGACACCGGGGATAAAAACTCTTTGAGGAAGCTACTTCAGTTGTGTGGCCTCGCAGGTTTCTCTTTTTTCCCCCCATCAAAATGTTGGCTCGCTAGAAAGTTTTGGGTTGTTTTGTCTTTGTTGGGCTGGGGTTGGACTAGGGTGAGCTTTTTTTTTTCTTTTCCTTTGTCTTTGTCTTTTCTTTCCAGATATGTTCTCACCATTAGCTCTGTCATGTTTTTTTTTTTCATTTGACATATCTTTAGTTAAGCAAAATCTTGCTCCAGGTGTTTTCTAGAAATGAGGGTTTCCAGAAAAGGCCAGAAAGACGGCTTCCAGTTTTAAGGATGAACCTTTTTTTTTGCAGTGTGCACAGCTTTTTACAGTGATTGAACTCAGAGCTGCAGACTTTCAGAACATGCACCATGAAGGTAACTTTGTAAAGTTCACTGCGGATAGAGGAGACGTATGAATATTCATGAAAAATTACCCCAGCTCGCCGTCCCTGATAGCGGGCCCTTTTCTGCCATGGTATTAGGCCTGTAAAAGAGATGAAAGGCTTGTGAACCATCCCCACTTCCTTGGCCTTATACTGGGACACAATGGCCAACCAGCCGCTCAATTAGTCTGCCATCTTAGACTGACTGTTTGACAGGTCTAGCTAATTGTTAATCCCGCCATAACTGTTGCTCAGAGTAATTAATCATGTAACAAAAGGGCTCTCAGTGAGGCAACCCCACCAGTGCGGATGTGTGTCAAACCAAGAAGCGAGCACTAAGAGGGAGAAAAGGCATCAGTAAAGGTTGTCCAATTTACAGCTGAGGTTGATTAACAAATATTTAATCTTCATTTGCGGCACCTTCGCGGCAACGAGCACCCGCGCCCTTGTTTTTCCCGGATGTAAACAGTCGAAAGCGTGAGATCTCCTGGCTTTATGTAAATGCCGTGCCGTGTGAGCCCCACAGGAACAGGTTCCAGGGGTCAAGTACCATTCATCATGAGATGGAGTGTCATTTTCTCCACTTCATACGCAGGCAGCTGCTTAAGAGGAGGAAGAGAAAAGGAGGTATTCTTTGAGGGGGAAAGAAAAGGCAGAGCCGAGCACAATCCAGGCTTCAGAGACAGGGGGTGGTGGTGGTCGGGGTGGTGGTGGTGGGGTGAATAGAAACACAAGGTGCCACTGTGTCAGAATTCAAATGTGAACACAACCGGTGATGTCATTCACCTCCCCAACCCCACCTCGAGTCATAAGACGAGCCACATTCCTGGGAACGGGAAGTGGACACAAAGAGCCACCGTGTTTTGCAGTTTTGCAATTCTGAATCATTTTGCTGTGACCCATGAGTGATTTTTTTTTTCTTTTCCCCTCGGTGTGTCCAAATGATGATTAATATCTGTTTTCTATCTCTGTGCCGAATGGTTCCAGCAACAAACAAGAGCATCTCTTGTTCAGATGAAAAAGGAATTTTAGGCTCCCGGGCTATGGGAGCTCATAAAGGGCAAGTTGGATAATTTCAGAGGAAAATCGAGAGAGGTCAGAGCTCATCTCCATCTTTTTTTTAAGAGAGGGAAAAACTTAAACATAGTCACGCAAGAGATATAAGGTTCTGACACCTTTTGTAGGCCTTGAATTAGAAGATCAAGCACCAGGAACAAAAGAAAAAATCAGAAGTCAAGGCCGATTATTTGCCTGATTTTTTCCCTCACAATCAGCAGTCCAGCACATGAAAAAGGAGAAAACCTGACGATTCAAGGAACAAAACAAAAGCCTCCGGGGAGACCCTGGCTGCCCCGCCGGCTGGCCGACCCACCTCCGCCGCCACGGAGGACCAAAGCACAATACCGCACACAGAAACCTGCAGACAATAAACAGAAACAGTAGGAATCCTTCCCTAATTTGACTTGCTCCACAGGTGGTCACCAGCTGCTTGCGAACAGGTTACTGCGGGCCCCAACGGAGGAGCTGAGATTTTCATTTTAAGTGGAACAATGGGCAACTGCACAGGTCCCCAAAACCAAGAGGTCGTTTCTTTCCCTTTCTTTCTTTCTTTCTTTCTTTCTTTCTTTTTTTTTTTTATTTGGCAGTGCCTGGAGGTAAGTCGGAGCTCCACGGCAGCAGACAGTGAGGTCTTTTGTCTCAACGTCTGCGAACAGAAATGGGGGCTATCAGAAATTCCCCCTGTCTTAGTTCACATGATTCAATGAGAGCCCTGTGTGCCACTCGGAGGGCTGTTCTTTTCTTGTCTATTCATGTCGTACACCGGAGGGAAAGACCCGGCTACACTGACGGCTGAAGGCCTGCTTTTACTCATTCGACAAGACAACACCCTCTGCAGAACTCCAAATTCATTTAACTCATAATTACACGGCTCTTCACACAGAACGGCCCTTCAGTTCAGCCAGATATGTCTGAAATGGACATTGGTCATGCATGAATCCTTGAAATGTCTTAATGTGCGGCCAAATCCTTTCGTGCAGATTGCTCTTATTACCTCCAGTGTCCACAAAAACAGATAAAATAAAAGCCTTCTGTCTGTGGGCTTAAAATGAAGATTCAGAGGCAGGCACGTGGTCAGATTTAGAAACCCCAATCCTCACAAATGAAAGATGAATGTGGGCTGAGGATGTCTTGCAGGCAGAAAGGGGTTTTTCCCAATAATCTTTGATTAGATCGTCCTGAGACGAAGCAGAAGCCTGACCACCAAATAAGAGGAAGCAAGTTAACATAAGTAATTGTAATTTGAGTGCAACTTCAACTAACAACATGGGAAAATGCTGGAAGGAGAAAAACAAATACAAAGAGATTTTTCTTCTGAGGATGCTGATTTTTAAATTCACAGCATTAAATACAACACATCCAAACTAAATCTACTCGCAACTTCTGGGATTGCAGAACCAGTACATATCTGGCACTTGAGTGAAACAGGCAAAAATTTGTTATATGCAAATTTGAGCTGATATTGTCCAAAATTAGAGGGACAATTGTTGAATTTGTCATTGAAACAGCCTTGGAAAGAAACTGTTTCTGCTGGCAGGAACAAAAACGGTGGTTGCTGGCACTTGGGGGACTCTTCTAATACCCATTCTGCTTGATTTAGAGCAAAGTTTCTGTCTGATCAAACCACACATATTTAAAGAGTGAAGGAAAACAAAGGGGAAACCAAAGATAGCATTCCTTAAGCTGAATGAATTTTATTCACACAAGTTGTCTTACTCTGTCTTACATGTGAAAGGGTGTCATTATATTTTCCTAAACCTAACCAAGCAGTTCTGGCACCCAGTACCACAGAAAGTCAAGAGATATCAATGGCACATAGGACTCAAACCATCATTCTCTTGTATAAAAGTCCAGAATTTGACTTTTGCCACCATTTTCACCATTCTCCACCAAGTCTGAACTTTGGTTGTAGAAAAGATGGATATAGTCTCTGCGATGCCACCAATCAGTTCATGATGTCCCAGTTTGATGCTTCAAACTCATTTGAACAGGTATCATAATATTTTCCTAAACCTAACCAAGGAGTTTTGGTGCCTAGTACCAGCCATGGTCTGGAGATATTAATCCCACATAGAATGGGAACCCAATTGTCTTGGTTGCCACCACTTTCATCATTCTCCACCAAATCTGAACTTTGGTTTTATAAAAGATAGATATAGCGACAGGATTTGAAGTTTCAAATTAAGTATTTTGGTCCAGCCATCTTATCTTTTTTTAAATTGGATGGGAAACCAAGAAAACTGGATGTAAAATTGTGACAACCACTCAGTCGATGTTTCTTTAAAGTAGAACTCAGTTTTGTTTTAAAGCAAAGAAGCAACAACAGTTCGGAGGCCAGTAGCTACTTTAAATATACAACAGAGTCAATAGGGACACCAATGTCAAGGTGTCCTACAATAGTTCTGTTTTTCCCATAAAGGTAACATTAAGATTTATAAATGCTTTTTAAATATTTCAGTTCTTTTGTTGTAAAAGGCTTTTAAAGGGTAGAATTGGCTAACAGAACAGCTGAGCAGTTTCAGTTGTAGTTTAATGTGACCGATAGGCTTTTTGCCAAACTTCACATTGCCACAACAACTTTAAGGCTTAGATTACGCTCTATCGTGGACTTGGACAGCTGGAGGCACCACAACCAAGTAGTGAAAACTTATTTGTCCAGCACTGGGGTGCATGCATAGTTGGTGCATTGTAATAAGGTCTCTGCAGGCGAGTCCATGTGGTTATGCAGATTAAATTCGCAACACTCGTGCCTAAGTGGACCTGCAGACCAGTTGTGGAAAATTTAACATTATTGCTTCAGAACTTTAGGCTTCTTGGGTAAAATTCACATTTGCTTGACAACAAGACCTCAACTTTTTATGTATAATTAGTCAAGTCCATTCACATGTGGCTGTAATGATCTTTGGAGGTAGTGAACAAATGTTAGTCTGGATGGAGATTTTTTAATAAGACAAACTTTGTTTATTAAGTGTTTTTGCTTGTAGATAACACAGAGACGGTTTGTAACATAGGAGGAGGGCTGCATGACTGTTCATCTGCATTATTTGGATTACTTGTGTTACATGCTGGAGAATAACCAAGACATCTCAAAGCAATCAGCATGAGACCTCAATGTAAAAGATCTATGATTATGCATGTTCCCTAAAAACGCATGGTTTAAACTCTTAATTTATGTATTTCGTTTTAATGCACTTTTATTGGCGCCTGTGCTCTCGGTGCCCTAAAATAAAACTTTCATCTCCCTCGTCATTACATCCTGAACTTGCCCCCACGTCCCTTCATTTACATTCACACAGCTGATGTTTGTTGTGAACAGGCGCTGTCAGAGAGGATAAAGAAAGGTTACCTGGTGGCTGGGATGCTTTACACCAGCAGATTTATCCACACTGATGTTTTGATGTCACCACCGGCCGCTCCGGGCGCTTTGCTGTTGCAACAAACCAAACCCAATCAAATCTTTGAAGTAGTCATGTATGCATAAGTGCCGTCTACCTTAATGCTAAATAATTAGCAAACGAGCGCGTGGCTCACTGGGATTGCTACCTCAGGGCTAAACTTGCTTTTCCTGCTTTGATCATTACGTTAATTAAATCTGGCTCCCTTGACAGGTCGAGGGCTAAAAAACAGGTAGGTGTCATAGGCACCTCGGCGCAGACAGAAGCACCTGGTGTGTGTGAGCGCTCCAGCTGTCAGCGGCGATGCCTTGAGAGTCAGATGGCGCTGGTGTTAATTTGAACCGATGTCCCAAAAGGGGAGGGAGGGGAACAACTCAATCGTAAGACACCCCGATTCTCCGGTCTGGAGGCGGGCGAGGCTGCAGCTTTGGAGCAGCTTTGGCCAGAGGAGGAAAGAAGTCATGTTGTCAGACCTCAGTGTCAGCTCGCGTCATAACCAGTGCCTGGGGGACAAATTAGAAGTGTGTTTCGAGAAATGTGTCAAAAGTGTTCTCGGTCCACATCACAGCAGAGGAATCGTGCGAAGAGGGACCTAAACCAAAGTCAAACGCCAAAGGGAGTCAGAGGAGGGACTCACCTATGATTTATTTAAATCAAAATGGCTCCAAACTATGAATAATTACACATCGGTGGATTCATGTGCAGTCTCTTAATGCAATTATTCATGAAGAGCTCTGCTGGCAGGTCAAGACAGACTGTAAGCACCTCATGGAAGAGCACTAATCACTGTTAGTGCACAAGCAGGGCAAGAAAGGTCAAAGGTTTAATGCAGTATTTTAAGTCAAACTCAACTATTTTCAAGCAATTTTCTGCACATTCACGTGTGTTTCCATGTGATTGTGGCCATGTCTAACAAAATAACTGTTGTACACCTGCCTGACCTTCACTTTTATCTTTCAATTTAATTTTATTTATATAGCACCAAATCACAACAACAGTTGTCTTAAGGTGCTTTATATTTTAAGGTAAAGACCCTATAATAATACAGAGAAAACCCCAAAAATCAAATGACCTCCTTTGAGCAAGCACTTGGCGACAGTGGGAAGGAAAAAAAAACCTTTTAATAGGAAGAAACCTCCTCCAGCAGAACCAGGCCCAGGGAGGGGCGGCCATCTGCTGTGACAGGTTGGGTTGAGGGGCAAAGGCTGTGGAAAAGAGCCAGAGATTAATAATAGGTAAAGATTAAATGCAGAGAGGTGTATAAACACACAGAGGGTGAAGAAGGTGATTAAAGAAGCAACACTCAGTGCATGTAGTAAGCAGCCATGATGCACTGAGTGTTGACCTATTGCAGGAGGAGTCACCTGATCCTGCCCTAACTATAAGTGAACTATAAATGTACATGTATGTACTCACAGCAACAGATGACTTTTGTAACTATTAAGGCCTTGCAAAACATAACACAAAATTCCAAAGTTTTCGACGCAAACTTGGGGTGTAATGTATACACACAACAAACACGTTGTGTTTTTGTGGAATTTGTCGTTAAAAAGTGCACCATGAAGAAAATGGAGTCGACATCAAGCAATGATGAGCTGGTCCTGATGTTTCTAAGCAAGAAAAGGAAGAAATTAAGATTTTGAGTTTATCCAGTTCTCGCGAGAAGGCAGCAGCAGGGAGAATTTCATAGTTTGATCCAGGAGCTGAAGCTGTATCACAATTTTCAGAATGTCAGTGTAGAAATTTTGGCTGTTGTTAGCAGAGTTGGGACCACATCTGAGGAGACAGAGAAATAACGTGACGCACAAACAATCGTAAACGACTCGATCAGCGATATAAAACAACTTGGTTATTAGCTAGCAAGTTTTTGCAGACCGATCCATGTAAACTATGGGCAACCATGACCATCTGCTAGAGACCAAAGAAATCACAAGGAGGCTGTTGGTGCAGCACCCTCTTTGCAACCTTGGTTCACCTGTGAACCTCCAGGAGCCACATTTGTCCCTAGCAACTTGAGACCAATCTCTATGCCTGTATGACTGAGGCCAAAGATTTAAAATTAGTTATTGAGACCATAAATTCATTTAAAAGGGGATGACTGAGATGACAGGGCAAGGAAGTCTCAGGGTCTTTTTTCCCCTTAGACCACTATATAACTGGACTTCTATGTACATCCAAAAATCCCCCCCCCCCCCCCCCCCACCACCTCGTTGCCCAGTAAAAAGAATGCAGGTTTACGAGCACAGACGATTCCACATGAATTCAGCCTATTGTAATAGCTTGAAGCATTTTTATCACTTGGACTCATCTAAAACATGACATCAGATTAAATCTGCTTCATATTTTAAATGCTGAAAGCCATAAAAATGCATTTATTTAAAGTAAAATAAGCTTTAAACTGGATGTGGTTCTCCCTGACAGTGGCTGCAGGGGAGAAAAGACTCCCCATCCTTGATGAAAATAAGACAGATGACATTAATTTCTTATGAAATAATCTAGATTGTGTTTGTTGGATCTGCTCAGATTTTTAAAAACCACAAAAAGAAAACTTTCTGCCTGAGCCCAGCGGCCTTTCCTCCACATCCTCATCCAGCGCCCCACACCACAGAGCGTTCAGTAGTAATTAGTGTCTTCAATATGTTTAACCATCCCACATACCTGTTTAATCAAACCATTTTCTGGGCATGTATTCAACCTTCAAAGGCAACGTTTGAAAAGGACTCGGGAAACACAAAAGCGACTCGTCTCTGAAGCTCCTTTTGATCTAGATCATTAACGTTTTGGAATCAGAAGTTGACATAAGGCCCGGTTTTGTTGCCGCACTCCTGGATCCGTTTCTGTGCGGTGGAAGTTGAAGATGTTTGGAAAATTGCTCCGATTATAGTGTTCATGTGCCATTTGATACTGGTTCCAAGAACAAGGGGAACTGCAGCCAAACCAGACTACACCAATAAGAGCTGGCGGAACTGGCCGTCCTTTCATAGACCACATGGTCTCTTTACCGAGTGGACACATTTTATTATCATGGTAATCGACTTTGTAATTCCGGTGTGAGCAGCCCCACCCTGCTGCATTTACAACTGAGAGATCTCAACACCGATGAAAGCGGAGTGCATCAAGCAACAATGGTTTACTAGAAAGGACAAATGGAGTGGAGTGATTGTTTTTAAAGGCTGCGAGTTCATCAAAAACTTCACATCGCAGAGATTTAAAGGGTCAGTTCGGTGCATTTGAGCTCGAGTAAACCTTTAAACTACACTGAAAATCCCTCTAGCGTTGGCTGTGCGCATTAGAGACCGATTCCACAGTGGAAGTTGTTGCATCGAGGGATGCATTCAAAGCAAGCCGATGGGAGTTCTTCATCGCTCTCCAATGGGGGAACATCAAATGACGACACAATACGTTCTTGGACTTCGCGAACAGACAGGGACGGGCCACCCTCCATCTCCAGAACCCTTTAAAAGTGAGCCCGTCCTCATCCAACCCTCTTTTTAAAGAAAAGTACTCATCATCTCATCATCACATCATCACGGACTCTCCTGCTCTCTCTCTTTCCCAGAGCATCGAAGCGGCGATGCCTGCACCCGCGGGCAGCGTTTCTGAAGAATCACAAGAAATTCATTTCCTCCCTGGATGGAAAATAACAAAGGAATTCCTCATGACAGGCCTCTCTTCCTGTCATCTGCCGGCCACAAGTCTAGTGATCTATTATTAGAACACCCCCACCCCCCGCCTCTTCTTCTTCCCTTCTTTATCACAACCAGACTGCAGAAGTCTCATCAGGTGATTTGATTAACAAATTACAGACAGACAGGAAGTCTGAGGGTTTGGGCAAAGGTAAAAAACAGACAGGGTACAATCAGTGTGGTTTTTGGGGGGGAGGTGGGGGATTTTGTGGAAGTATACACCATTAAATATTCAGTTTGATTACTCTTTACTCAGTAGCACATTTCTGACCTAGTTCAGAGTAATTAGGTTTACACTGTTCAGCCACTTTGGTAAACAGGGATATTTTCCTGGTGAGATAACTTCACAGCAGCTCTCTGTATCATGGTGCACGGTCCCAGCAGGGATTATCTTCGATCTGAAGGAGATACCTATCTGCTGTGTTGATATTCCAGTCTTAATATGAGCAGTCTGTCCCACCAGAGGAGCACAGAGCACGCTCGCTTGAGTGAGATTTTGCACCGTTTTCACTCTGCATAAACTTTATGTGGTGGAGCAGGTGCTAATTTCACCTCTTTGACTCAGTTATACCATCACAAAAACCTAAATGTCAAGCATTAATTAAGCACTTTATTATGTTCCCTTGTGCATTATGTGTCTTTTGGCTGGTTTCAGGGTTTGTTAGCCCATTGAATGGCAGTCATTGGTTGGTTTGGGACGCCCTCCTCTATTTTCTGGCAGGCCCGGTAGGCTATTATCATCCATTATACTTACTGCAGGTTTTTGCACATCAGTTCTGGACAATAACGGGAGAATCAGTCTGGGTTCAAGCGGAAACGTCTTACAAAGGAAAATTAAGAAGTACCAAAAACTGCAGTTCCTCTAGTGGCCACTTGAGGCATGCTTCAAAGGGGAGTCAATCTCCATACTTTCATGTTAAAGCTACTTACTAAGGAAAGTAACTTTGGTTTTACTCAGAATTCTCTTGTTAATGTGTTGCTTCCGTAACTGGATACCCAGCCAGATTGCCAGTCTTCTAGCTTGCTTACTTGCCACAAGTGCACTGTGCCACCTACCAATAGAAAGGAAAAAATAATGTGCATATTTCCACGAGAGAAATCCCACGCCTGGACCGTCGTTGACCGCCGCCATGATTCTAGCCTACGTCACAGCGTCATGTGCGCTTTTTACATCCAACACAAAAACTGCAGTCGTGGTGCTTTTGATTGTACTCAGAACTCAAAGATTCTGCCTTCCGAGTAGGAAGATGTAGGTAACACCAGACTGCAGATGAGCTGCATACAGAGCTGGACTGGGACAAAAAAATCGGCCCGGGCATTTTGACTAGAGACCGGCCCGCCATTATAGGAAAAATCATGAAGCCTTTGAATGGAAACAAACGCTGTTGTGACAGTGATGGACACTGTTCTGATGGTATATATGTATCAATCTATCAATCGTTTGTTGTAAGATTCAGATAATTATTTTTTAAAAGCTAGATATTTTAATTGAGAATAAGAAAGAAAAGTATTTCTTTGTGCTCCCCTCTCCCTGTTAATGCCCTACCTGCCCCCCCTGGCAAAACTTTGCTAGACGCCCCTGAACAGTACCAGCTGTCAGCTACATAACAAAAAGGATCCTGGTGTTATTTGTCTCTCAGAAACAGTTCATAACTTCCCTTCAACTCATTCATGTTAACTAAAAGGTAAACCTGTTTCTCCATCACCTGTTCAGCCCTGATGACATCTCCTGGTTTCATCTTCATGTTTCCCTATCACCACATATCCAAACCGATATCATGACCAGCAGCTTTACAGCTGTGGCTCCAGCAAACATCAGCCGATACTAGAAAGTAATATTAAATAAATTCTAACAACAGCTGATCAAGCTTAAACGTGCTGCTGTTGTTTAACGCGACATCCGCTGGTTTCTTCTTTCTGGCGCAAAGTGAGCGATAAACAAACACGAGAGAAAAGCTGATCAGCTGATCATTGATCAGTTTCATGATTGAAATAGAAACAGGAGAGGGAGGGGAGAGGATGAGAGAAGAAGAGGCAGCTGTGCAGCGTAAACACAGAATAACTCCAGCTTTGTGTCTTTTTCATTGTAGCTGAAGTCCGGGACAAACTGCGTTCCTTTTCACCTCAATACCAAACGCGTAATATTTTCTCTGAATACAGACGATTCTGTTTTTTAGGGGACGGTTGGCAACTCTAATAATTAACCTTATGAACAAAATAAAGTTCAACATCAGTAACATCATAGCACCCACCCAGCTGTATAGAAACTCCGTCATACTAACTAGTATGAAAAAGTCAGAATAACGAAAATAAACTCCACCTAAACTTGGTTTATATCTGACCCAGAGAGACTGCAGGTCCTAACTTCTTACCTGAAGTTCAGTTCACCTGACACTCGGACTGGCGGCCGCCTCGGGTCTCTCCTCCTCCTGCCTCCCCTTTCCCTCATCCACCTGCTGGCCTCCACCACTTGCTAATGTTACTGAATCTGTGGAAGCTCCGCGATAGCCACCACACGAAGTAACGAATAACGACCCTATCTAAATCCCAGTAATGATTAACGCGTTCCTGATTTTGGCATAATAACTAGTTACCGTGCTCGTTACCACAATAATAACGTAGTTACTGTAAGGCGTTACTTAATAACGCGTTAGTCCCAACACTGGTTATTACTGAAATTTTTAATTTTTTATATATTATGAGCCTACTCTGTGGTACAGTCCATTTAAGAAGTTTGTGCGTCAGTTCTGATAGGGGAAGGTTTCGATTTTCTTTTATTTAGCAATTGCATGCAACTGTCAACTTGACCACATTCAGCAGACAGACTCCATCTTATTGCTTTCTTAGCCCAAAAGTTCCTTTGAAGATTGCAGCTGACCGAGTGGTTGCAGACCCGGTCCCCATCTTCAAAGCAACCATCTCAAGGAGCCGGCAGGTTAACGGCAATCAGAATGATTTCAGGTCTCACATGTCTGAAAAAGGTATGAAAATGACCACCAAAAAACAAAAAACAGAGCGATTATGTAGCTGTGTGTATTTTCATCCAACCTGTGACCTACAGTAAGTGTTTTTGGTGCTTAGATCAAACCAAACATCTTGCGAAAATGAGAGAACCGGAGTAAAGTATACATAACAAATTTGTCTCAAACTCTTTTTGTACACAGTCGAGAACTGAAAGGATTAATTCACAATTCAAACCTCTAAATGTGGATTTGATAACAGTCATTCAGTGGGCTGATACTTGCGATCTGATTTGGTAGTTGCCTGTAGTGATATCTAACCGTGCATGAGTTACATCTGAGGGAAAAAAGCGCGGGTTATTCTTAGAAACAAGAGCATGTGGTTGGATTTTTAAAGCATTATTTCCATTGCTAACAGCAGTTTTATATTATGTTACAGGAAATTGAGGTCTTTTTTGATTTAATTTAGGTGAAACAACCTTTTTGCCAGTCAAATCAAAGCCAATTAAGGAAATCTGATTGACTGCATAACCCAATATGTGTGTGTGTGTGTGTGTGTGTGTGTGTGTGTGTGTGTGTGTGTGTGTGTGTGTGTGTGTGTGTGTGTGTGTGTGTGTGTGTGTCAAAAAAAAAAGTTCAGGGATGGCAAACAGAGATTTAGTATTCATATCCAAATGTGAAATTAACCAAGCTCAGCAGAGTGTGTGTGCTCTAATTTAAAGTCTTGCACTTGATAAACGACAAATCCAATCTGTCTTTTTCATGAGAAAAATGTCTGGGTTTTTTGCAGACATGCTTTCACCTCATTCTTTCCTGTGCAAACACACATGAACATGACAGAGTCTGTGCTGCAAGATGCTGCATTGCACCCATCACCCTCAGACATACAGACAGACAGTCAGTCAGGTCCATCACAACAGAATATTGTGCACTAATATCTCGGGGCATCGACAGCTATTCCAGAAGCATAACTAACAAGTTAAGCCCAAACATTGGGTTTGCATGGAAGCAGAGTTGGGAGAGGGGGGGGGGGTGTTAATGAATGTCTGTGTATTTGTGGCAGGAGGGTTGGGGGGGGCGCATGCATACATCAAACAGAGACGGTTGGTCAATATTGGGGTATGGAGAATCAACGCGCTTTTTTAAAGGAGAGGCTTATGCTCAAACATCAACAGTGCCAGTTGCTGGGCCCGAGCATTTCCTGAGGCCCGGATCGCCGTTTCTCATTTGTTGCATTAGCGGGAAAGATGGTGTACAAATAAAAATTTCCCTAAGCGAAAAGGAAAAGGTGGGGGGGGGGGGGGGGTATCTTTGCATACAAACAAGGCTGTGTGTAATTTTCAACGGGGGGAAATGGAAGCAAAAGAGCAAGAGGGGAGAAATATTCACCGTCGGCGAACAAAGCCGGGAAAACAACATTTAGGAAATAATTTTAAGATGCAAACAGTTTTCCGGGTTAAAAGTAGACACGAGAAACCTTTCTGGGCGCGATAACTTCAAGTTAAAAGCCATTTTTTGTGCTTGATTTTATTTAATTAATTTTATTAAATTTATTTAATTAACTCATTAACACTTTTGGTAGAATTTGGACCAGACATTGGGATTTTTCTACTAATTTTCTAATGCTACAACTGTAATTCAGTGAATTAGGACTGACTTTTGTTTTAGCAAAGAGTCTAAATACTTGCATCACCACTGCAGAACAGTTGATTTTCACCTGATTTTAGAGATTCTGGAGACGCCCCTGCTCATAATTAATTCAGAAGTGCACACATCAGTCGGTACCATTCAGTTTCCCACAGCAGAATAAAATGGCTCATCCAATCATCCCTCATCCATCTGAAGCAGACTCTGCTTTAACTCACACTTCATTTTTAGAAGCCCAGTTGAGCTTTATTGGCCATTCCCAGAAGCGCAAATGTACACAAACAGCCATGTCTCTTTGAAATATTAGGACTCTGCTCTGATTGCCACCACCTGCGTTATTACAAAGGCTACCAAACAGATGCAGGAGAACGATCTTGGTGTAGAAATCACAGCTGAGACGTGGCATGAAATCTGGCAAAATGCTAAAAGAATCTGTTTGAGCAGCAGCACAGAGAAATATTTCCGCACTGACTACACACAGTTGAAGACATGAAAATGCATCTCTCTCTGTCTCTGCCTGCAGTGTAAGATGAGAGCAGGCACCTACGTCCATTGCATGTGGTCCAGCCACAGAAACGCACACTGCTGCTCAAATATAGTGCAGGTTATGGAGTGTTTTTGGTGTCAGGTGTGGCGTGAATCATATCGGTCTTGTAAATACAAGATAAAATTAACATTTTTAGATATGTAGCATGCTTTCATGTTACACTGAGGTACAGTCACTGTGGTCAAGCTGCGTGTAACCATATTGTTCCAGTCTTACTTCTGAACCATAGACTGTATATAAAAGATGGTCATAGCGACCCGCTGGGCTTTGGACTCTTCAAATTTCAGTTTCAAATTGAACATTTTGGCTGCACCATCTTGTTTTGGAGCCATAAGTGTTCATATTTGAATGAGATGTTGGCATTCTAAGCTATCAGATAATGCTAGCTAGCTTAGTTAGCAAGCTAGCTTAGTTAGCAAGCTAACTAGCAAGCTACGTCAGACGTCTCCGAAAACATCGGAGCACGTTTGGATATAAGTGATGTCTTGATAAATAGATATTTGAATTTTAAACAGCTACATTCCCGCCTGAAAATATCTTAAAAGTTTCTTTTGTGACCCAGAAAGAGTAATATGAGTAATATTAAAACTAAGTAGCTGCCGCAATTGTTTGAAACTGGAATTTGCTGGGCTGCGCAATGAATTTTGGGATAGGTTGGGCCACAAAGGATACACCTAACCCATCCTTCAAATCTGTGGAAAAGGAGGACGCATTTGGAGGAGTCTACGAATTTGGAAAGCCTTCGTCGCGTCGCTGTTACGTAATCGGCCTACAAATGCGGCCTCAGGAGGAAACAGCCTCTGAATTTGGACACAGCTACAGTGCCAATGAGTGCTAGTTCTTGTATAAATAAACAGATAACCAAAACTAGAGTGCAGACATAATGAACAGTCTGCTAATAGAAAATTGCATAAGGATAATGGGAAATGGTAAAATAGGGATATTTGAAGGGGATAATGATATTACTGAGCACCCTTTTATCAGGAAATGCAGTCTGCAAGCAGCAGCATTTCATAGTGCATTCAAAATTAAAGTCACTGATGACGGACTACATAGTTTGAGGTGTGAATCTATTGACACACGTTTAGAAACAGCAGTTTTTGAATCAGTTGCGAAACAATATTTAATCATGTCACTAGTTGCTCTTTCTGTCATGTGGCGTGTAACTAAGAGTGTTCCAAATGAGTAATTATCTTTCGCTGTTGGGTTTGACTAACAGCCAGCATCTCCTCCTTCTGCCCCCTAGCCTGGTTTATCTTCACCCGCTCCACCCTGCCTACACGTTCTTCTTCACCTCTCTTGTGCTTTGTCCATTGCTTTCAATAGTTGACCCGGATATTTAAACTCGTCTACCTACACCTGTCACCTTGTCATTCACACATTCACATTTATTCTGTATCTACTGACTTCCATTTGTCTTCTATTCAAGACAAGCCTACACCTCTCCAGGCTCTCCCCCACCTGTTCCCTACACTCACTACAGATCACCATGTCATCTGCAAACATAATTAATCTACAGAGACTACTGCCTGACTACTGCCCGACCTCATCTGTTAGCCTATCCATCACCATTACAATCAAGAAGGGGCTCAGTGACAACCTCTGATCTAATCCCACCATCATCTTGAGCCCAGTAGTCATTTCTACCTCACACCTCGTCCATGACTTGTTCTTGATGATCTGCATGTTTGATTTGGCAAAAGATTTTATGCCAGATGCCCTTCTTGACGTAACCCTAACCATTTAAGGAGGCATGGGTCTGGCAGTGGCTTCTGTTGTAAAATTACATCACTTTTTGGAGGCAGCACAGTACCTTGGTCAGTACCTACTCAAGGCTTTTTTAGGGTAAATCTGAGGATCTGAAATTTGAACCCTTTCAACAAGCATGGGTTTAATGTAACATTGAAATAAACCTGGACTTTTTTAGATCCCTAAGTCGCCTTTTTTTCTGACTCTATATAAATTATATGTAACCTACGCCAGGTGTTTGCAAGCATTAGATTGGGATTCATCTGGGGTGCTACGGGTTGTTTAGCTAAGAGATTATTTTCCCTCATATCTGCATCTTGCAAACGGAGAAAAACCCAAAGACAGGAATGCAGGATGCATTGTCTTCAAAGAAAGTGTGGTTTCGGTTATTTTCAGATCAAAACCGAGCCTGATTAAACACGTGGAGTAGGTAGGACTTGTTTCATCAGGAAATAAAGTCATTCAGCTGCTTTTGAAACTGATGATTTTGACGTGACTCACAAGCAAACAGTGCATTCTTCTGCTAATTTTCTTCATTTGTCTTTTTCCTTCTCCGAGCATTTCTCTTTGAGTATTTTCCACCTTTCCAGCCTCAAATGAAAACAGCACAAAACAGCTCACAGCTACAACCTGTGGTGAGGTGCAGCGCACAAAGTTTGGCAACCACCTGATTACGTTCCCGCTGATGTTCAGCCAAGTTTTCCTTGGATGTGATTTGACCTACAAGCCATCAAAGCCTCAACGCGTAGCACACTGAGACGTAGGACTGATGCTCTTGTCCTACGTCTTCACCTCCTCTGTAACTCACCTTGCAGTCAGCTTTGGACACATAAAAGAGGAAAAAGTGACTCCTCGCTGTAGATCTGTGCCGCTCGGAGCTCCACTGCCCGTCTGAAAGGCAGCACGCTGCCATGAGTGAAACACTCTTCCTCCACCTCTCCCTCTTGTCGTGCCAAATTGTGTTTTACAGCATCTGTTCATTATAGATGGCCGACATGATGGATATGGTCATAATATTAATGTAAGACTGACACAGCAGAGACATGAATCATGGCTGACTTTATTTCAAAGCCGCCGTTTCATTGGACCACCACTAAAAAGTGATATATAAATGTCAGCGAATGGCAGCTGTAAAGCATTATGGAGTACATTTGATGGTGCATTTTCACCGTTATCAACCCGCTGTTATTTACTAATGCGTCTTCTTCATGTGACAGCCGCTGTGTCGGCGTCATTTAGCGCTTATGTGCTTAAAGAGACTACCTTTTGTCTCCCTCAGGTGCTGTCTCAGCAGGGAGGAGATGAAAAGGTGAGTGTCGACTAGGATGATCTCATATGCAGCGCTGGCCTTTGGCTACGGAAGTCAGGGGTGGCTTTAAATTGAAAGTGTTCAATCAAATAGAAATTTCATTTCCCGTATGTGCATGTGTGATATATGGCAAGTAGACATTATTCCTTTAATGTATATCTTTTTGCTGCTTTTTAAAATTGAAGGTGCCGGTTTTAAAAATACAGTAAAACAGATAAAAGGTGAAAAATGTGATGTAAATAAACATTATTTGGGCCAGAAACTGTAGGTAGTTTAAGCAGTATTTATTTATGTAGCTTAATTTGCATTTCTATTATTAGAAGCATGTATAATGAGCTGTGCTGGGTGCAAGTGGAGCTTGTTTTGCTCTTAAAGGAAACATGGCATTTACAAAATATGGATACATTTCCAGATGTCTTTTCTCCATCGTTCCACCGTCCTCCATCTATAAAACCTAAAAACAATCCCAAGATGCACATTTTTTAAAACATAATAATAAATAATAAAATCCATAAATAGAGAATTCTGCATCAAACTGCCAAAATGTATTTGAATTGAGCTATTCAAATGCTAATTCAAAACAAGTTTTCTTGTTGCATTTATGTAAGTCATTACCTTTTAGGAATTTACCATACCAAATTCAACTTGTGTTAGCAGTTTCAATATAATTTGTTCTCTTGTCACTGCTGGACTTCTATATGTGGGCTTCATATATATGAGCTCCCCAGTGCTGGGCAGTGAGCACAGGGTCCACTAGAGGACGTAGGGCCGCAGGCCACCTTCACAAAGTCTGTTTGGTCAGGGACATTCACACCAGGTTGTTTTGTAGCTCTGGCAGTCCTCATCCTATTCCTCCTTGCACAAAGGAGCAGATACTGGTCCTGATTATTGGTTGATGTCCTTCTACCGCCCTGTCCAGGTTTCCTACAGTAAATACCGGTCTCCTGGTATCTCCTCCATGCTCTGGTGACTGTGCTGGAAAACACAGCAAACCTTCTTGGATGGATGTCTCATGCTGGAGGAGCTCGACTTCCTGTGCAACCTGAATGGGCTGTGAGTTTCATACTTTTAGCAGTTAAAATTTCACAAACTTTGTGTTGTGACACTTGCTGATCGACTGTTAACTTGAGTTTTTTAAGCATTTTCAGTTTGGAGTCTATAGCAAGGCACCTTAGGCACCATTGCTGCATGTTATCGTCCTTTTATTTGAAGCCATCCGCTGTAAACCCTCTGCCAAATCAAACATGTAGAGCTACCCACTGTGGTGATTACTTCTTTCTTTTTTTGGACCGCACTCTATCAGTAACAGCAACAACAAGAAACACAATCCAGAGAACTATATTTTAAATTTAAGGTTGGCAGATCCAAATATCAATAGTATCGATACCAACACTAGTATTGGCTTTGGATCAATACTAGCACAATAGGGTCAATACTTTGTTTCTATCCTCTAAGTTCAGTATGTAGCACACTGAGTTGTGTTAAATACATTATTTTATTTTATTTCTTCTGTCAGGTCTATTTTGTTTATAGCCTGTAGCACGTTTGCAGCAGAAGTTGACTCAAAGTGTTTTAGAGACAAACACATTTCCATTCCAGCTCCCCAAAAAACTCAGTTTCTAAATACATGAAAAGCTGAAAGGTGTGTTTTTGTTGTGTTAACTAATTATTGTGTAAAGTAAAAATCACAGTGATTTAGTGGTCATTAAAATGTGTTCAGAATTAGAAAATTGATGATGACTTATCTCATAAATCACGACACACTGCTCTCCCCTACATAAGCGACTTTTATAGGTTAAAAGTATCGGTGTAGGTATCAGTACGATACCAAAATTTGCAGTATTGCACACCACTATTTTCAATAGCATCTTTTAAAGAGAAAAAAGTGTATTTAATTATATTTTTTAAAAAGTCCAAATGTAACAATAGAGTCAAATAACCCAGCATTCAGTGTTAAATTGCTCACTCACTGATTTGCATTTGATTCCTACTAATCAAATGCAAATTAAACCTCTTTTTGAGGAATTTAAAACCCCAAATAAACCTTGTGTGAAAAGCTAAAAAAGGAGGCCTTTAATGTTGTTGTTGCTTTTTCTTTATAAATCAGGTTTAAATAATTCTCAAATAAATTTCTCTCGTCACTTTTGGACTTCCGTACACGGCTGTCAGTGGTAGCAAAAAAGGAGTTGTTTTATGGGCTGAAGCATGCCAGGGGTAACTGTGTGAATCAGTGTCAGTGTGACTTTGCATTTCAACAACACTGAGGATGGTCTGTGCGTTGCAGATTTCCGCCTGCATGCTTTCAGCTTTAACAATCTGGACGCTTCACCTCTGTGCGGCAGCAGATGCTCGAACAGCTTCAGCTCCAATATTTGACACAGACTTTCCCTCGAGCCCATTTAAACTTTGCACCTTTGCTAATTTGAACCGATTGTTTACCTCACTGGAAAGGCTGACTCCTGTACCTTCTCCACCTCGCGAGCCTTGCCTGGCTGTGTGAGTGCGCCTCTTTCTGAACAAATCTGCACAGATTAGCGACTACCTGCATGTAATTGTAAGCAGGCATGTAATCCTCTGAAATAGTGACAGAGCCGTGGAATGCGATTACTTTCATACAGTTTTCATTTATTCTCTTCAGAAAAACAATCGGTTAGAAATGCAAGTTTGATTAATTCACAGTAACCCCAAAAAATATGCTTGATGTAGAGTCTTCAGATCAATTTGAATATGAAAAAACTGAAGACAAAAGGAAAGAGAACTCTTTGTATATCATCTAACTGGTGCTGAAATGATTAATTGATTATGTGATTTAATTAACTTACAGAAAGATGAGAAATGTAATGATTCTGGGTTATTTTAGTTGATTATTTAGGAATAATTTTGTTTTTTTGCACTATGAAGTGCAAATTTTATGAAACATGCATTTTAAACAAATCACTTTACACCTTTTTTTGCATTTTCTTTTTTTTTTTTTTAGATATTTAATCAATTAAACAGTGAAGCAAACCGGTGCTAGTAAAGTTCCTGCTGCACTACCTTTAACCCTGAAGTATTTCAATAATCTGCTCTGAGGAATTCGCAGCGATAGTGTGGTCAAACCTTAGCGCTTTCCCCACCCTCATGTAATGACAGATCTGGGGAATTACTAAGCACACGAGCAAAATTGAAGCCATATGAAGCGGTTACATACATCCCAACACCTATTTTTGCTTATTTTATGGTAATAAGACCACGAGGACTGGCTGAAAGTCTCCACATGGATGCTGACTGCAGATATGGGTAAATTAAAACAGGATTTCTTGTCCCGGTTTCATTCAGAATTGTCCGTCTCCCCGCTCGTGATTGGCTGCCTGTGCGTGACGCTGAGAATTGGCTGAAGGTTCATGTCAGTTAATGGCATAATCATTGCAACTTAAGCGGTCAAGTGGCTTGTGAGATATGTATGTGTACGTTTCTGTGTGAGTGTGTGAGAATTCCCTTCATCCTGTTACTGACTGTGGATAAAAACAATCTTCATCTAATATTTTTCCATGACATCAAGTAATGTAAATTACAGCGGGGTGTTGGTATGTAGTCTGTAATTACACATCACCCCCCCCCCCCCCCCCTTCCCCGACCCTCCTTCTTTCTCTCCTCCTCCTCTTCTTCACTCCGGAGCGTTTGTGGATCTTGTGTTCGGGCCTCCTCGGTCTGCTCTGCCTCCTCCAACCGCCAGCTCTCTCCTCGGCTCTGGCTCGTCCTGTTTGAAAGACGACTGCTGCACCCTACAGTTTAAAAAACGTCTCTCACCGTGGCTGCTCAGCCTCCAAACGCTGCTCGCACTCTCTGCTGTTTAAGATTAAACTGACACATGTTGACTCCCTATAATAAAAAAAAAATCACACATAAAGGCGCCTCCTCGAGCACCACAGCAGGATGAAAAAATAAGAAACCGGGATTTTTGATTCGATTTTAAACACGGATATGACTGAATACACAGCGTCACTGTTATTCTGTAGCTTTACAGTCCTTCCAACTCTTAAATAATTTCACCCGTGGAGGATTTTTAGTGTCCGACGATGGTATAAATTAAATATCAAAGCTTTTTCTGTCTTGATGAGGAAGAAAAACTGGGCTAAACAGTGAATACTTGGAATATTTGATGAAATTTAACAGAGCTCATAATATGTGAGCTAAAAATGAACTAACACCAACCCCAAAAGATGTGCTTTCTATCACCATTAAGACCTATTATTATAAGGATTATCTTTTTTATTTTTAAATAATAACTAAATACTATGATAATGACTTTAATGATGCTGTTGAGCACCTTAGAAAATTTTTTTAAGGTGCTTTGAGAGACAAGCAGAAGAAGGATAAGGTCATCAATACAAACTAGATGAAATGTAAACAACTGTCAATAAAAATACCAATACAATAGAAATAACAAGCATTGAAAAGTGACACACAGAAAGTCTGCAAAGGTTTTGAGATGGCAAATTAAATTAAAACATCCAGAAAAAAAATCTCAATGTTTTAATTAAATACCAATAAAATAACAGAAGCAATAAGCCAGTAAAAATTTTAAAAACAACAACAACACAGTGCCAGTCAGACGTTTGGACACACTCAGTGGAGTGTATTTTGTTGTTTTGCACATTTTACAGTAGCAATGAAACGACATCAACCTTCCAGAGTTCTTCAGTGACCGCTGGCACATCGAGCTTTCATTGTAGTACAGAACCAGTTGTTGAAAAATATCTTTAAAGATGGCAAAAGAGAAGATTAAGTTGAGGGAAAACATGAAATAAATATCAATATTGATTAAAAAAAATCAAAATGATAGTGATAGTAAAAAATAAACAAGACAACTGAGAAAGAAAAAACAGTAAGAAGATGTTATAAGATAAAAACATGTTAAAAAAAATATGTTTAACGAAGGCAAGAGGTAAGATTAAGTTAGAGCAGAGCCAAGAAGACAATAACATCAGTGTAAAAGAAAATGTCAACACAAGTCACAGTAACAGTCAGAGACCTTTAAAAATACACAAACTATAAAAACTCGATCCTAAAACACAACATCAGACAAAACATGTCTAAATTTGTTTTTTGATGGCCGAGGGTAAAAGTATGCAGCACAAGTACAAATAAAAAACAAGAAAAACAGTTAAAGGGAAAAAAAAGACTTGCAAATTAAAAACAAAGCTAAAAAAAAGATGAATAAAGACAAAAAGCTATTTTTTTAAAGAAACAACAATAAATAAATAAAAGTAATAGCAGCTTTCAAAGAAGGGAAACAACAGAACAGTAAAAAGTAAAACGACATTTGAGGGGGGAAAGCTGCTAACATAAGACATATGACCTAAACCCAAGTCTATAAGAATTTGTTAAAATTGGCAAAAAGGTAAGATTGTGTTAAAGCAGTAACAAGGAAGAATAAAAGCAATAGTGGTAATAAAACAAAAGATAAACAAGAAATATAAACAGAAATAAAAGGTAAAACCTGCTAAAAGACAACATCGGAAGCTTATAAAAATGTATTTTAAGGAGGCTGAGGTCACCCTCGGTGAGATCACCTTCTGATTTAAGACCCCTGGGGCCGCACCTGAGGCTTTAAAGCTGCAAGTTGGTTCACTTGGGGTCAATATTGCTGCTCTGTAGCTTGGAGCCAAACCTTGACGTGCTTTAAAAGTGATCAGTGAAATGTTCAAATCAATACAGGGAGCCAATGGAGAGAAGCCAGGAGGATTGTGGTAGTGATGCGAAGCCGTCTGCTGAAAACCAGTAAGAAGCCTCGCTGCTGCCTCGTGAACTGTTTGGAGGAGGTAGAGCGATTATGCACCAGCGCAGACTTGCAAAATTTCACTCTCATCATCATCTGAGTGAAAATCCACAGCCTTGCAAACACGTTTCCATATTCATAAGTGTACATAAGGATATTTACAGTAATAGAGTTTAATATAGAACGTGTTTCCTTCTCAGAGACATGTATATTATTTTATCTAAAAGGTTGTCGTCCCATACGATAGAGGCACGTGGCTCTACGCTGATTTTCATGGAAAGCATACACCACTTCTGAGGTGCAGTTATCAATAAATACAACAATTTTTAAAGTGAGGAATACCAACTTTAGCTTTGGGTTATATAATATTGTGATAAATGATGCTTTACAGGGGAACTGCACAATAAAAGCAGCCATAAAACAACAACTAATTGTTATTTTTTCTCGTATTTTCTTTTATGCGCACTCATTAGAGGTGCATACGAGTGCAATATGGGGTTATATGATGCATGAATGCTGCCTCTGGGGAAACAAAGGAACTCGCTTCTGACGTGTCAGGTGTGAGAAACCCAAACGCTGCCTCTTTGCACTCGTGCCGGTCAGTCTGTACGGTCTGGATCTCCTCCCAGCAGTGGCAGTGTCAACCAGGGGGCTTTGCCTCATAAATCCAACTTGAGGTAGCTGCCCCCCCCCTCTCCACACACACACACACACACACACACACACACACACACACACACACACACACACACACACACACAGACTCTTCCTGACAGCCAAGTCTGCTCTGAGCTGAATTTCCACCAAAAAATTGTACAGTTAGACCATCAAAATACAAAGCAGTGCAGGAGAGGAAGCAGCTTTAATTACCACAAAACCCTTCAGTGGTGGAATATTTGAGCTTTTATTTATTTTTGAAGGGGAGCTGTGACCTTAGTAGTAATAAAAATAAAAAGTAATAAAGTAATAAAAAGCATCAAAAGTTTTGTAAAATGTCAGATTAAAGCAGGTACTTTGTGTCAGTTTTGCCTGTTCAGTTGTGCAGGGATAATCAGTGCTTCTACACAGATTATATTTTACTTTATACAACCTTAAAATATTTTGAAGGAAGTGCTGAGTATTTCTACCTGGATTGTCTTCTCAGATTTGAACCATTTAGCCCGTTTTTGTCACTCTTTAACTTAATTGTGCATTAACTCATCAGCAGAGGCTTTAAACACCTAATCAATGAGCTAAAATGACTAAAACATCACTGGAAACATGCAGGAAATACACATTCAGACCTTTGGACTATACACCCACCTGTCAAACAAAGCAAAACAAGCACAACTCCATGTAAAGCAAGGAAAAACCACTGCTGTCGTCTTTAATCAGAAATAAATGATTAACACTTTATAAGCTTTGAGTTCACACATCAAACGCAATGCTTAATTTACAAAACCTGCAAATCTACCATGAAAAAACATCTATATTTATTTCCAAGTTATTATTTTTTAAATGTACTTTTAGGTACAAAAACGCATCGTATTCAAAACTATAAGCACATAATCCATAAAAGCTACATCTAATTGCACATATATATTTAAAAACATAATTTAATATTCAAATCAGTGACACAAATTTATTAACATATCGGATTATGAGTCATCTGCATGCATAATACGCACACATTATATCACCATTAACATACATATGTAGAGTATGCACTCATATGTCTGCCTGTGTTTATGCAAAGTCATTTATGTTTTTTTTACACGCGAGATTGCAGCGTGTTTGCTCTCCCCGGTTTTTTTTTTTTTTTTAAACTAGCCTACCTACCTGATGTCGGGCTTACGCCAGGGCTGAGACTTGGATTGAAACGTTGACGGGAGACGGGGTCAGGACGGGGAGGTTGCCACGACTGCTGCTGATATGGAAAATTCCAGAAAACAGAGAAAACAGCGTTTATTGATATTTTGCTGCTGGGTTTAGGTCGAGCTCATAATTAGAAATCAATTATGTGAAAAACAAATTAAATAACATACATTTCAAGAATTCACCAATTAGCAGCAGATTGTGTTTAGGAGTTCAGTCGTGTAAAATCAAGGAAATATCTAGTTTTAAAGGGAAAATAAAGCTTTAATATTTACCTCTAATCATGACATTATAGTTGCATTATAACCAGTGTAGATGGTTTTTTGTATGCTGCCCCCGAGGTCAAATAAATTACTGAGGGTTAGCTCAGTTTTACAGATCTCTGACTTGATCTCACACCAGGATTCAGTACCAGTCTTAGGATGGTTTGTGGTTTAAATTTATTATTTTGGTCCCTGTAGACTCTGGTTGTATTTAGTTTGAGTAAAAAAAACAAACAAACAAGATTGAATCAGTGTGTTATAAATTCTCAAGAAAGAAGATCATGCCCCCACATCCAAGAGTTTGTTCTTTTCAACATTTAACAAGAAATAAAAAAGGATGCAAAGTGAATTTTATTGAAGTAAAGTTTTGCAGAAATCTCTCTTTCGTTGAATTTTCCGTTCATAACTCACATTAATTCGACTTTCTTTCACCCTGGCGACTTCACAGACTTAATCTCCAGCATGTTACCTGCTAAATTGCCTCCGTAGGGCTGTTTTTATCTAAAATCACACATTTTTTAAGTGCTAAAGTAGCAAATACGAACTGAAAGACGCATTTATATGAGTGAGCTTCCTCCAAAATAAAAGCAGCAGCTTGTGCACAATCCCAGCCCCCGCAAAATGTGCTCTTATTTTGTTGATTCAATCACTGAGCCTTCATTTTTTGTTCTTTACTAAGCAGCTTCCTGTGATTACCTGTCAGCTTGGAGGAGTTTGGGGTTAAAACATGATCGTCTGCTTGTGCTCAAGTTTGAGTTTAATCCAGCCTCAGTGTCTGAGGGAAGTAGGGGAGGAGGTCGTTGAAGCACCAGGATGGAGACGCTTTGACTTATCTGTGGCCGCCTTAAGTGAAGCCGTTTGGAGATAGACAGAGTAAATAGAAAACGGCGATTGTCGTCTCGCTCTGCCTCCCTCTCCATAATCTGATTGGGCACGTTCCCCCGAATCGAGGGCAACGCCAAAACAAAAGATCACCAATCAGATAGAAGGGGCTCCCACTGAACTTCTTGGCATGCTATGAATGCTTTGCCCTCTCATGTGCGCTAGTATCTAGCAGCGAGATTCCCCGTGTCGCTTTTATGTGTTAATCGTCACCGCTCAGTGAGACCATTGTGCTGTCTGCATCGCTGGGGGAGGAAACCGCAAAAAAAAAAAAAAAGAAGAAGAGTTTATATGGGAATGAATGCGAGCAGCAGATACTGCCAGCACCGTTTCACACGAGCACAGAATCGCCTCATCCCCCTGTTGACGAAGGTCCAAGAGTGCAATGTGGTGCTCTGCCACCACAGACATCTCTAATTGGTGGGAAAGAAAATGCAGGAGTGAAGAGTTCATTTATACGTTGAGGAAGGAAGGGCAATTATCACCTGAAGTGCTCCCCCCCCCTCCATGTGTAGATGTAGAACAGTCAGATGTGAACACCGCTGACTCAACTTACCTCTAGAAGTGCCCTCGATCTCACAAATTTATACTTTAATGTCTTCAATTCCCCAACTGTTCAGCAGATCCTCAAATCAGCTGTTAAAGTTATGTTCCATTGCAGGAGCTTATAGTACTAAAATATCTTAAAACTGCCAGTCTGGGCCACACTTACACAGGCCTACATACCAAGGGGATTGCAGCAATCACACACAGTTTGCACAGAAGCCACTGGCTTGTCTGCGAACACTTGTTAGCTGCTTGATTCAAACTTTTACTTTGAAGGCACGCCGTCTCCACCTCTGATTATTGTCACATTTTTTACAGTTTCCCTATAACTTGCCAAGAAGTTAGTGAATGTTTGTATCAAAGCTGGAACTCAACATCAGTGGGTGACCGAGGCAGTCTGCTAGCAAACTCAGCAACCAGCTTTACCTACTGACGGCAAACTTTTTGGGGAATACGTGTTTCTTCTTAGCAACCTGTGGTTGCTGGGGAACCGCTGACCAGGCCTATGTGCCCAAGGCCTAAGGTACCGTAACCTCACAGTAGTAAGATACAGTATTTTATTATATTATATGATTCTTTTTCCATGAACAAATTTACCACATGTAGAAGTGCTTCCTGTTCAAAAGGACTAAGATAGTCTGCTTAAGGTGGCGGACTTCGAACTAAGGTTCAAATCCAATCCAGAGTTTTGTTTTCAGCCACTGTTTGGTGAGATTAGGAACAGCCTAATTTTATGAAAACAGCAGATAAAGGTTTTCAAGTATGAGATTTGCTGCACAGTTTAAGACTGCAGTAATGGATCTATTGAAGGGTCAAAGAAGTTGAAAAGGTTAAGGAGAATTTAAGTGCTTTAGCTGCTAAAAACAGAACAAACACACAGAAAGCTGCTCGGTTGCAGCTCTGCTCTGAATGCTAATATCTCAGCTGCGTGCGTGTGTGTAATGTCTGTGTGGGTGTGTAAAGCAGATGCCATTCTGCTGATCTCAGTCCACATCCATCCGTCTATAGCTTAAATCTTCCCGAAGGCCGGTTGGTTCAAGCCGTCTCTCCCCGCAGCCTTTTGTCCCCGCCTCTGCAGGTCGGGCGGCGTCTGAACCTTTTCATCTTGTCTCGCAGGTTGACGGCCGCGCGACAAAAAAAACATCTGCCCACCAAAAATTCACAAGCTGCCGCAGACACAAACGACAACAGTCGGCTTGTGTTCCTGCTGCCACACGGTGTCGTTGACAGCGTAGAGTGTTGACCGATCTGTTGTGCTGCTGAGTTAGCTGCACTTCTGTGTGATCTGCTGGGATTAAATAACAACAAATGGGGTTCATTAAAAAATAATGTTGTGTAATATACACTGTATTTATACAGTGTATAAATACAAGAGTATAATTTGTATGAATACAACGAGATACGTTGTGTAAATTTAAAGAGATACATTGTAAACATCAAAGAAGATTCACTATATAAATACAGGGGCTCTATTGTATAAATACATATTACAATATTACATATTTATAAATATACTGTTTTAATACAATGTGTCCTGTAATACTTGTTACATAGTTGTTGAAACTGTAATTTATTTTGTTTTTCTTTGTTTTCTTTTTTTTTGATAATTTTTAATATATGAAAATAAATTCTGAAATGTCATAATTAATTAGTAAAATTAATAAAATATTAATATAACAAAGAAGATTGTTGGTGTTAAATAATAAAATAAATGTAAGAAGATAATATGTTCAAACTGAATATGTTTTATTAATAAAAGGTCAATATAACAAAATATGGAAAAACACCGCTTGTTCATTTTTTTAAAATGCAGTTTTTTTCTCATATTTTTTGCAAGCTAATACTACAATACAAACTGTATTCATTTAGACTATTTTTTTCCTCCACAACTTAAAAAAACAAAAAAAACAAAAGAGCTCTTTAACCCTGATCCGCTGTGTCTGATAAACCTAATGATGATTTGGGTTTCTCAAAGCACCACCATGTTTTGGAAATGAGCTCTAAAAGCAGGATCTGCAGAAGCAGAACAAAGACAAGTTTGGAAAGGTTTAAAGGTTGCCTGGACTGTTCGGAAAAGCGCAGCTCGTTACGGCTCGAGCGGCGAGCGTGCTCATTTGCAGAAACAAGTGTGTGGAGGGTTTAAAGGTTGCATACATCGAAGCAGAGATGTAGTGAGAACATTTGACTTTCCTGGTGAAGTACAGTCAATATTGTGAGAGGCTTTAATGGTCAAACATATGCATAGTTTCTGCTCGAGTCCTTCTGCTGTGGTAAAGCCTCAAATACATTCGGTATCATCTATCAAACGCAGGGAGGGGAGGAGGAGGAGGAGGGGTGAGGAGGCTGGAGAACAGAAGTTGGGTTTTGCCACGGTACCGAGCAGTTATTTTATTGACGTGGGAAGACACAGGAAACGAGCTGCTTTCACTCTTGCATGTCGAGTCCTTCTGTTGGCGCGTGAATCCAAAACAATTTCAGATTTTGAGAAATACGGGGGCAGCTGGCGTTCCCACAGCCGTGCTGGAATTAGCCGTTTATGCGCTGCAACCCTATCTGCTCTGCACCTGGGCGGCTAGCATAGCCGCACCTTTGACTAGAGAGCACAGGCCACCACGGCGCTTGAGAGACAGACAACATGTGCTGCGAAGGAAGGAGAAACCTTGGCCAGCACCCTTCCAGCATGTTTTCCCACTTTCTTTTTACTAGCTGGGCGGTGCGTTTGGTGTCATTTAAGGTGGGTGTGCATGATTATAGGGCCTCAAAAATTGCTCCCCAGGCACAAATAATCTGGCAAAATCATACAGAAGGTTTAGATTCCCAGTGAACACATGCACATTTGCAATATATACAGTTGAGATTGTGACATTGTGTGAGCAGGAATTACAAATTCAACAAGTGAAAGGAAAAGAAAAATTGGTAAAACAGACATTTAATGCACTATTATTTTTTTTAAAAAAAGCTGTTACAAATGTTCAAACATGCAATGCATAGCCACACATTTTCATCATGACCGACTGCAGCTACACTGGAAGTCTTTAAAATCTCCGCTGAATGACTGTTTAATTAGCAGGACTTCATTAGTTTGAGCTCCTGTGGAATGGATTTGGGGCTGTTATACCGAAATCATTCCCTTTATTGTACCTTTCCCGAGCTCGTACCGCCGGGCCGGCGGCATTAACAGGCAGGCGCGGCAAAACAGCGGTGAGGAGTGAACATGTTGTCGCCTGTGTTGAACATCTGACCTGGCTGGAACCTGCGGCGAGCGTCACAGCTGAACAGGAGGCCGTCTGGATGGGAGAGGATGGAGAGGGAAGGGGGGGAAGGTTTGGCTGTACATGCTTGGCTCCTTGCCCCGGTCCCATTGACCAGACAGCTGAACTAGCGAAGGGAAAGGGGGGAGGAAGGGAGAGAAGGCAGGAAATGGATAAAGCTTCTGTTTTTTTTAGACGTGAGAAAATAATAATCTGTGCATGCTGCTTCTATCGTAGATGAAGGTGTGCCTGCACCTGTCAATCAGAAGATGCCTCGACTGAAGGACCCAAGACCTGCTAACCCTGACATATTTAAGTCACATGAAAACTTTACAGTAAAGTGAGGAAAAGAAGAAGTCCACAGGTCTGTATTTCTCAAAAACCACGCACCACTAACCTGCTGTGAGAACCAAACACCTCTAACCAGACCTCAAAAATACGCTTTGATAACTCTGTAGGAACCTGTCCAGGGTGTACCCCGCCTCTCGCCCTATGACAGCTGGGATAGGCTCCAGCGCCCCCCGCGACCCTGAAAAGGATAAGCGGAAGCGAATGGAATGGAACTCTGTAGGACAATCATCAACAGCACGGCCCAAACATACAAGCTTATGTGTGTTTTGTAAGTAGCATAAACTTCCTTTTACAAGTTTCTGTTTCACAGATGAAGATTAAAGAGTCCAAATGAGCTTAAATCTTAAACTGTGACATTTCTGATTCTGCATACATGGCTTTGGCTTCATTTTACCCTTGCTAAGTAGACAGCAAAAACACATCAGCCCTGCAGAATGGTTACTGACCCCGTGGCAACCGGTGGTTGCTGAACTCAGCCACAAACTCTGATCAAAGTGCACTGACATGAGTGGAAGGAGCCTTTGACGAGGATGGGATTTGAACCCTCGTGTATTTTTTACACACATTTGGTTCTGATAGTAGAAGTGCGAGTTTATTTTCAGATCACGTGACTTGGAGGGACAAACTGCAAGCTGATTGCTGATGTATCGACACCACAGCGCTCATTTGGTTTTCTGCTGAAGAGGGACTGTACATCTTTTCCGACCTGGGACCCCCGAGGTGGAGCTGGAAAAATGTTGCTGATATATATTACGTACCTTGTAACTATTATTAATCCCAGTGGGGGAATTGCTTTACCACAGTCAATTAAAATATAAATATAAGTGGTGCTAACCTTGATTTGGTTGCCATCAGGTTGGATTAAAGCTACACTTTTTATTGTTAATTAGTGTCTCTTCAGAGATACAGACTAATAAAAAATATGATTGGTGTAACTTTTGCAGTACCAACAAAATAACATTAAATAAAAATGATATTTTTTATCTTAGTTATTTTAATAAACCGTTGGTTCGTGTATCACAAAATTAGCCATATAGAATGTTTTTGTGCCAAAACAGAATATATTTGGAATTTTATTGTGAAAAGAAAGAACAAGAAGTATCCCTTTTGACCCACGAAACACTGAGACAAAACAAAACAACAACAAAACTGTCATGATCCTGGGTCTTTCACCCAGTGTTTTGTGTTTTCTATTGTGATATATTTTGGTTCTGTTCTTCCTCAGTTTAATGTTGAGCCATTTCTGTCTGTGTTTTCCTCTGTGTAAAGTCCGTGTTCCTTACTCTGTGTCTTTGCATGTGTGAGTTCCTGTTTAATTTTGCAGGTCTGCGTCTCTCGTTAGTGTTTCTAGTTTCGCTTCCCCTTGTCTCGTTATGTCCAATTACTCCCAGACGTGTCTCCCTCCTGTTTACCATTCCCTGATTGCCCTCTGTGTATTTAAACCCTGTGTTTTCGCGCGTGCATTGCTGGTTCATCTGCGTATCTCCTTCTGTTGTCATGCCGTGTATCCCTGCGTGTGTGTCTCTAGGTTTCAGGTTTGTTTTCTATGCTTAGTTTTCCCAGTTTAGGTTTTACTCATTCCTGTTTTTTGCCACCCTCGCCTTTGTTGTTTGAGCACGCTCCATCAATAAAGCTTCCTCACCTCAGTTGTGCAGCATCTTGGGTCCTTTAATAATTCCATATGGCTCGCCTCGCGAATCGTGACAAAAACCAACATTTTTTGGCCTTATTTTCTCAAAAGTCAAACAAAATTTTGAGGTAACCCAAAATTCTGACTTGTGTATGGCAGAAAAACAAACAAACAAATAAATGAATAAATCAGAGCCGTAAAGAAGCTCCCATAGACAGTAGCACCATTTCTGGTTAAAAGCAGATCAAACTGACTCACTACACCGTCTTGTGGTACAAACTGGTATTACATGAAAGTACAGCCTGGCCCTAATGAAAGATGACATCGCTTCAACACAACACACACTTTTTAACATGAGGTCGCAGCAGTAATTTCTTCACATTCTGCTAATAACTTTAGTAAATTTTGCAATGTTTTGAGCTAATTTTGCACAATATTTTATAATGAGTTCTTTAAATAAATTATGACTTGGCTCTGCCTTCTTATTACCCAACCCTCCTTACCCCTTGGTTCCACTAGCTGCTAAAACTACTTCCAAAATGTCACATAATTTCCACTTTTACACATGTGTGCTGCTAAAGAGATGAAATCAAGAAGAGCCCCATAAACCTTCCAATAGCACATGTTTTATATATCATCTTATATGTCTTGACACATGATTTACTGATAAAAGCTTGAACATTTTTCTCAGATAATACAGGATTTATAAGACACAAACCTACTTATTCTCTTTATTTTGAACCAGTGACCCCAAAGCAACAGCAAAAACTTTATGTTAACGCTGTGGCGGATAATTAAAAGTTAGGTCAAGTTAATTCGCTCACGTGGTAATTTTTGTGTCCCATACGCTTGTAGGCGTGCACACTGTGCGCACGTGTCCATGTTGTCTTTGTCCACGACTGTTACCCTGGTGGACCTGCCCACTCTGACTTGGTTCCAACCAATCAGGTGCTAATGTGCAAAAACAGGAGAGGGGCTGCGCTGACAGATGGCAGGCTGACCTGGAAAACCTGCCCTCTTTTCAGGGTTCAGCAGTCGGCAGATGACAGGTATTATTTCATAACCCAAAGACTGAAGAGGGGTTGTTGGTGGCACACACACACACACACGTAACACACACTTTTGCTGTCACTTTGAATCATTAACTAGTTGTTGACATGCTTCCTGTTGAGTTTGGTCATTCTTATTGGTACTGTTATTAGTTGTTAGCTAAGGAAGCATCAATTTTGAATTAAACTTTCTCTTTTTTTCTCTTGATACATGATTTATTTAAACACTTTCATGCTTCACAGGTAGATACACATACTCAGCTTCAACCCGACAATACATGTTACATGTTTTTCTTGGGGTTTTTGGAGCATACAGGCCTACATATGTCAGTATGCAGAGGATTAAATCAGATTTAATCAGGCTGTGAATTCCCTGAATTAAAGTACAAATTACAAGCTTCCAGCTCACAGAATTTTACCCTCAGCCATTAACGCGCACATACACACACCTATTTATCCGTCTCTCCAACCAGCCATGTAACTCCAGTGTCAGGGTAGATCTGTGTGGCAGAAAGGGCTTTCTGATGAAGTTGTTCATAAATTTTAATATGACATGTCAGCTAGCATGATGTATAGACTGGCTGCTCATTCATATTTCAAGCAGTCTGCTGTTGAGAAAATAGCACAGTTGTACCTTGCTCTACCTTCAAGTGCTGCGCGGTTACAGCTGTCAGAGCCAGTGCAGAGAAACGCTGTTAGCGAGTCTCTGACAGTTTGGATTTTTCTTTTTTTTTGGTGCAGGGATTTTCTCACAAATCTGCCCCCATCATGGAGGACGAGTGGGGAAAAGAAAAATAACCTCCAGTAAATCAAGGAAAGATTATACAAATGCTCATGCAAGATATCTGTTAAGGGATAAATCATTCACTTGCACTGAATACTTCGTTCAGTATGCTTTTTTATGATGCTTGATGTCTCCATTCGCAAGGATAACCAAGCCACTCTATAGTCCATAGTCATTTACAAGGCTAGCATTACAAATGGCCAGCCATGTGAAAGTCATGTCTTAACTGGGTGACAGAAATAATATATTGCAAACAAACTCTACATTTAACAATAGAAAAAAAGACAAATAACAATAAAACACCAAACAAATGTGCTTACAACAATGTTTAAAATGGTCTAGCCTCTGTATTGGTAAGACATGACCATGCTTTTAAATGTTGGTTAAAAAGTGAACAGCTTGGAGTCTTTTGATGTTTTAGTTTGCTATAGCCTCTTCGTATACCAATAAACCACAATATTGGTTGTTAGCAGCACATTATGCTAATTCTGACTAATGCATGTCCGTTAGTACTCCAGTGCTAGCATCAAGCAGTAAATTACACACACTCTAAAACTAGCTTGCTAGCAGCAGTTTACACAGATTTGGTCAATTTTGACTGTAGTTAGTACTCAGGCGTTAGAATAAAGCTGTAAATTATGCAAGTTTTAGGCTAATAGCTTGTTAGCAACAGTTACCACAGATTATGCAAATGCTAGCATTAGCTTTGAGCAGTAAATTACATATATTTTAAACTAATGGTAATTTGTTAGCAGCAATTTTATGAGATTAGGCTTATGTGAATGTTGTGTATTTGTTGGATACTAACATATATAAATTCCCTGCTAAAGAGCTAATTTTAGCTTATTAGTGACAATTTACACAGATTAGGATATGTACAAGTTAGCATTATGTACAAGTTATGTACAAGTTAATGCTAACTTGTACATATCAGTATTATAGTGTTAACATCAAGGAATAACATTTGTATGTTGTGGGCCAATTCAAATTACTACATGTCGCTAAAGCCAAAATACTGGCCATGAAAAACACTCATCCAGTAAAACACTGAAGCTTGCCTCAAAACTTTCCCTTTATTCTCAACCAAAGACTTCTTGAAGTGCTACAGATGAAAGATCTCAATCATTAAGAGTTAAAAAAATGTTACGGGTCAAAAATAATATCTGAACTAGACAGAAAAAAATCCCTTTTGCTCTGAACAGTTGAGGATCATATCGAATTCTCCTCCACATAACTTGAACTGATGCCTGCCTTGCTCAGTTGAAGGTAGCCAATATCTGATTTTTCCCAACCTAAGACTCTCGCCTTGTATGAAAATGAGACACATTACCGGTCCATTAATTGATCTGGGTGCTGCTTTGAAATGTGGACCTTCCTGAGAATCAGGAATTAGGGCCGACTCCGGGGCCAATTAGGTGAGTCTTTGCAATCAGTCCAGACCATCCGCAGGTGAAATGCCAGACAGGAGTTGTCGGTGGCTGTCGTGAATGCTAAAGGCAGGTTAGGCGGCAATTCATGTCCAAATCACCCCATGCATTCAGCAGAGGGGGGCAGAGGCTAATAGTCGCTCATTGCCTGGTTTTACCTTTCCTGATCCTGCGGCTGCCGCTAAACATCAATGACTGATCTGAAACAGGTTCTCCACTCAGCATGTGATATCGCTCTTTACCTTCTCTGCCAATAACAGAGGCAGCATGTCTATGAATAGCAAAGAAGAAGAAATGGTGGTGTAATTATCCCTCTGAGAGCACCCCTTCCTTATCTGGTTATACACATTTGAAGATATAATGCACACTGAGTGACAGGATATTCCTCTGATAATATTTATATGTTTATTGATTTACCTAGAGACATTCTTTTCAAATACATATCAGCCATTGGGAGGTTAGATGTGACTTAATATCATAGTGTACTTTGAATATGTTTTTTGGACAAGCTCTTTTTCTACACCAGAGGTTCACCCTAAACACAAAAATATACTATAGTAAAAAAGCAGTAACTACACATCTGGCCTTAAAAGTTGTTAAATTATTATCTTGCTATAATGATCATAGCATATGTGTGAATGTCTTAACTCCTAGACTAACAGATCTTCACAGTCTTTGACTCTCTGCTAGCCAAACATAATTTGGAAACATATTTATCCTGCTTACTGAATCTACATTTTTCATAAGCTGAATGAATGCTACTGCTACTAAGTAGCTAAATCAAAACTGACAATAATATAACTGATAAAGTGCTCGTGCTATAAGCTAATTGTTGTAGCTCAACAGGTAAGCCATATTTATAGCCTTTGACTCTGATTTAGTGTACTAAATCAGCAGTTATTTACTTATTAAATGGTCTTAAATTGTTCTAAAGTGTTTATTTAACTCAGGGAAAAAAGTAACATGTAGTCAAACTTTAGCTAGACTGAGTGACAAAGAGTTTATATACAAAACAATGAGTCTGGGTTTTTATTGTCAAAATCAAATACAGTAGGAAGAGCTGGAAATACGGGATATTTCAGGTCAGAGATCATACTCAGTCATTTTTTATTTTTATTAAACAGATAGTTAAATTTATATAATATGCTATTACAGCAGTTATGAATTAAATTTGAGTTTGTTTGATGTGCCAAGATGTAAAGAAAAAAAAAGTAAACCTTTATTATCGTGACACTGGTAATGTTTAACCTAAGACCAGTACAAGAAGAGACCAACAATAAACTATATATGGCTATATATAGGTCAGCATGTTGATGTAGATTACAGGGCAAATGTGTATTTATAGCATGTGGGAGTGCCAAAATAGTAGTAGTGTTATTTACTTGAAATTAACCTGAAAAACCAATCACGAATAAATTCAAGTACTTATAATAAAAGTAACGAGGCTGAAAAGCCTACATTTAAATATTGCTGCAAAAACTTTTTTTTAATATATTTTTATTTTAATGCCTCATTTTTAAAACTACTCTTTATTACAATAAGGAATTCTAAAAATGTAACTAAGTTATTTAAAAAAGCCTCTGAGCCACACAGTATTTGTATTTACTTTTCTTTTCTTCATAGAATTGCCCATTTATTTACAGCCACTTCTCATTTTGCCCATACTCGTGCTAATTATGGCTGCCTGTCTGTCATATTTCAGCCATGTAATCCCTGGGAGCGGCTGACTGGCTGACCATGTGCTGTGTTCAGATGTGTCCTGCCACTCTAAACCCTGTTGTAATCCCGCGTTCAGCCAGCGTGAGCCTTAATTGAAATAATCCCTGCCGATGAGCGGGGCGGTGCTGCACAAGCCTGCAGCCGGGGCCAGTTTCATGATGGGTCCAGTTTAACCCACTGTGTGACTCTGACCTTTCCCTCGCTGCTCGCTGGGACCATCTGAACCCGTCCCAGTAAGGACATCTGGTCGGATACTGGGGAGGTCGTTTGATCCGCCTGCCTGCTCCCAGAGGCCTTTCAGACCCTCTCAGACTTACAGTACAGCACTGAGCGCTGCTCGAGGGGCGTATGACAGCCGCACAGCAGAACAGTTTGCTATCAGTAAGAGAAAGAAGCAGCTTTTACTGGCAGATTTTTGAGCAGTGTACTGAGTTAGTGACTGAAACAGAAAACGTCCTTTAGAGAATAAACAGAGCTAGCTGAATAAACTTGCTTAAAACAGGTTGCAAATCAATATTTTCATTTATAATCATTCAACAGACATGTTTATGTCAGATAAACGGTTCAATTTTTAAGCATTATTACATTATTATTATTATTATTATTATTATTATTATCTTGCTACGTTTTAGGAGTATTTAAGTATTAATTTGGGTTGAATTTGTTTAAAAATGTCAATGTCGAAACTGTGTCGAACACATAAGCAACATGCTTATTACAAACAGCAAGCAGGAAATATGCTGAATAATTTTAATTTGACCCTTTTTTGATATTTACCTTTGTTTGCTTTCAATAAATTAAAATATCTGCATGCACAGTCCACGAGGCCAGATTAGCCAATGGGCAGTCTGGGCACTGACCCAAGCGTAAACACTGAGGAGGCCTGTTGAAGCGGCATATGGAAAAGAAGATTTGACTCTTTAAATTTAGAGCCTGATGTTTTGATTGCCAGAAAAAGTACATATATAATGACATAATTGCTATAATGCAGTTGTGTATATTTTGAAAGGAGAAGAAGGAGCAGGAGAGGAGGAGACAGACAGACAGACAGACAGACACAGGGAAGCCCCACAGGAAGTAGACAACAGCAGATGTGTGTGTCAGGACATTTGCACCGAACACGAACATAGAAAAAGCTCTGGCTGCTTCAGTTTCCAGCGTGTCACTCTTTTGGTGATTGCACATTGCTCTCCGTAATGACTTCAGGTCCAAACGATTGTGGACAATAACTTTATTCCTCTTCACTCCAACACAGTGGGTTTAAAATCAAATAGTCAAGATGTGATTAAAGCATGAATTGCAGTCGTTTTTATACACAGTCAACCAGCATCATTTTTAAATGTAAGGATTGTTCTTAACATTAGGATTTTAAATTCTAGAGCTTGTGAACTAAACCAAATGCTCTGTTTCCTCCTCTGACGTGGCCTGTTAGACCTTTACTGCTGCCTTTGTGGGTCTCTCTGCTTTTAGTTTTGTCTTCAGTAACCTGAAAAGCACGCTCTGTTCAGTTCAGATCAGGCGGCCGACCTGTCCAGTGAAAATGATCCCATTTCTTTGCTTTGAGAAACTCTTGGGTTGCTTTTGCATGGTTTGGGTCATTATCCATGTGCACCATCAAGTGTTGTCTGATCAGTTTTGCAGCATTTGTCTTAATCTGTGCAGAGATTATAGCCCTGTACACTCCACAGTTCATCCTGCTGCTCCTATCATCAATAAACACCAGTGACCTGATTCCACTGGCAGCCATACGTGCCCGTCCCATAACACCGCCTCCAGCATGTGTGGCAGATAATACGCTATGCTTCATCCTGGTTTCATCTGAGAAACTCTCCGGGCTCGTTTAGATGTTTCCTGACAAAGTCTACTCCGGCCTTCTTGCTCCTGAGTGTATCATGTGGTTTGCAGCTCGTTGTAAACCCCCTGATTCTAATAAAAATCTGATAATGACACTCCTACCTCCTCTGGAGTGTTTTTGGTTTGGTTAGATGTGGTGAAGTAATTTTTCCTAACCATGGAAATAATTCTGTGATCATCAGCTTTAGTCGTCTTGTGGTTCTTCAGAGCTTTTGGTGTTGCTGAGCTACTCAAAACATTCCTTCTTTTTAAAGATGTCCCACACTTTGTTTTTCCAGATCCTACTAGGTTTATTTCGTTTTTCCAGCCTAATAATAAGAACAGCTTTCTTTACTTGTACTGACATCTATTTGGACATCATATTGAGCGTTCGAGTGAAAACATTTGGAATCAAATCTTCCATCGGCTGAATTTGTCTTGAAATAATGAGGCAGCAGGCCTCACCTGGCCATGAAACTGCTTGCCAGTTAGGTGAGATTACATTTCTTGTAGTGAAAAGTGTAGGCTAATATAAATAGATTCCAGGGTTAATTAGCACACGATACATGTGGCAGACTTACATGAATCCATTAGCAAGATAAGAAGCTAACAGAAGAAACTGTGGTGTTGTTTTAAACCACGAAAATGTGCTCTTACAAGATGTTTTAAACACCGAAACTTAAACCAGCGATCGTGCAGTGAAACCTACATATTGTCTGTTTCCAAAGATTTTTAAACAGGCCCACTGTGTTTAAACTGCAGCGTTTACAATGCATCACCTCTGAATTATTGCCCGCCGCGCGCTCCTCGCTAATGAATGTGTTTCTCTCTCCGTGTATTTAGTTATTCTGTGTCTGAATGGGTTCGTCTCTGCCTCCTTTTTCCTGCCACTGTATCTAAAACAGTGCATTAACATCTGCAGCCCATTTAGTGCTGCTGACACAAGGCTAATAACAGTGTGTGTGTGTGTGTGTGTGTGTGTGTGTGTGTGTGTGTGTGTGTGTGTGTGTAGCTTAAGCACCAGCCAACAAGCACAGCTGAAAGGTGTCACCGAGGCTCCTACGCCTCCTCTAACAGTTACTGATTCAGGAGGCGCTTGGGGTTTTTATGTGTGTGTGTGTGTGTGTGTGTGTGTGTGTGTGTGTGTGTGTGTGTGTGTGTGTGTGTGTGTGTGTGTGTGTGGCCTCAAAGTACTGCCTTTAAAGGAACATGCTGCAGAAATGTTGTATTTGTTGGCAGAAACACCTGAGGAGCATATCTTCAGGTGATAACGAGGCTGGTTTGATGCTGGAGAATCAAAAGAAAAGAAAAGAAAAATCACATAACGCAGCGTCCGTGCAACTTCCACATCCCCATCTCTCTCTCTCTCTCCTGCTCTTTTCCTCTGCATTGTTATTTGTCCATTTCTGATTATTGATCTTTTACAAATATTTTTCAAGGTATCTTAATTACCCGCAAAAGAAGCGGCGCCTTGGCCGGCGGACAACACAAATAAGTTAATTTGCATTTCTGTGTTGTGAGTGTTTTGGCAGGCGCCGCACCGGTCCAGATTGTAACCCCTATTTCTGCCTCCAAAAACCTGCCTTGGAGGAGCGTCCACGGAGGGATTAGGGATTTAGTGGGGAAGGTAAGTGTGACTACAAGCTTTGGCTCGCCATCTGCTCCCCAGCAGAGTTGAGGCCAACCTGTGCAGCCTGCAGCAAAGACCTGGGCACTGTGCTAACTCTGGCTCGAGCCAACCTGGCGCCCGCGGCCCCAATCACCAACAGTCTGCTGATTAGTTGTAAGAAGCACTCCATATGTAGCAAAGTTTTTTTCCTCCTCTCTCTCTGTCTGTCTGTCTCCTTCCCTTCCTTCCTCTCCTCCTTCTGTATCCTCTCGCCGCATTAAATAAATATGGATGCATGAATTTTTTTTTTTTTTTTTTAATCGCCTTCGGTGGTCTGTTCTTCTTCTCGCTCACCTCTGACAGAATACCAAGCCAGGGGAAGGAAAGGAAAAGAAGATGAAGAGGGTGAAGCAGGAGGAGAAGAAGAAGAAGAAGAAGAAATCCTGGCTGTTCTCCTCTCCCTTCTTCTCCTTCCCCTCCCTTGCTCTCTTTTGCCTGGCAGCGCCAGGAGACAGATGACAGGGGTTTGTGGCCGTCTGATCACCCCTGGGTGGGTATTTTCTAATTTATTTAACGGCAGCTTATTAAAGAAGAAGAAAAAGAAAACCAAGATGAAGAAGAGGAGGACGGAGAATAAAGAACACAGGAGGAAGGCAGGTCTCTCGCCCCAATGCTGCCCAAAGAAGAGGAGGCAGCGACTCCCTTGGTGGAGATACCCGAGAAGATCAAACGACACCAGAGGATGAGAAGGAGGGGAAGAAAAAAAGCACAAGAAACATAATGCTCATTATTAAATTGCAGCCATTCCTGTTGCCAGGAACCTATTTCTCAGTATTAATTATTCATATTTTATTTCAGTAATCCAATACTCAGGTGAGAGCGGCTGCTTGTGATAGAACGTGTAATTTTGAAGCTTAATGGCAGCGGGGCGGCCCGAGCAAGGGATTAGAAACAGAGTATAAATCACTAATGGCTGCGTGGACGTACGGCGCCTTGAATCCGTCTTGCTTTGTGTTTACTTGTGTTTTATTGCGCCACGACGCTCCGAGGGAAACACTTCGCTGTGACCTTTCTCTTCCTCCCCAACCCTGCAAGAATGTGAGAAAAGAGGAAAAACTAGTGTCACACTTTGCAGGGAAAACAATTTTCACGCTTTGTCTAAACAAAGAGTTCATCTTGTTCCCCGGCTGACAGTGAATGCGCAGAAAGCAGAGAGTGGAGGACGTGTTTGCAAATGCGCACAAGGCCTGATTCGTACAGATTATGTTTTTCAAGCAGAATAGCGCCATCACTTACTTTTGATCCGATTACTTTCACCCTGAAATCCATCTTCACGATAAGAAGAAATTATGGACATTTCAGGAGTTTTGGGGAATATTATGAGCATTTTTTTTCCCCTCGCCTTTTTTTGTAGAGCCCGAGGTCCCGCCGTCTCATAAATGTCTCTGTCATCACCTTCGCCATCGCTCTCAGGCGGGCTGACAGTGCAGGAGGCGTTCGCTCCTTTGCACCCATTTATATCCTCTGTTACACTGATGAAAAAAGTGAAAAATACGCAAGCATATTTCTAACCCAGACACAGATGACTATAACTGTCCTGCATGTTTAGAATAGGAGTTGAAGACACATCTTTGTTAAAGCAAAAAATTCTTGTTTTTTTTTTTTCATTTTTGAGAAGTCTGATACCACTCTGTTGGCACAGCTACGTTATAGCAAGTAGGCAGTTAGCTTAGGCTAAAGAAAGGAAACCAAGTAAACCACAGATAATATGTATGAGGTATATGCAACCACCATAATCTGACTCATTTACATCTTGATGGATCAAGTTTTACATTTCGGTGATTGTCATCTTGCCTGTTTTTTAACCAAACACCAGCCAAATCAAATTCTGGCTAGCTAGCTTCATTAGTCAGTTGTATACACCCTGTTTTAAGGTAGAATGCTACATTATGGCTAGCAAAAAGCAGGCTTAGAAAGACAATGTGTATAAGAATGTAACCACCATAAAATGCGATACATAATAAGGGCGATCGTGGCTCAAGAGTTGGGCGTTCGTCTTGTAATCGGAAGGTTGCTGGTTTGAGCCCCGGCTCCGACAGTCTCGGTCGTTGTGTCCTTGGGCAAGACACTTCATCCGTTGCCTACTGGTGGTGGTCAGAGGGCCCGGTGGCGCCAGTGTCCGGCAGCCTCGCCTCTGTCAGTGCGCCCCAGGGTGGCTGTGGCTACACTGTAGCTTGCCATCACCAATGTGTGGATGATAGTGTAAAGCGCTTTGGGGTCCTTAGGACCAAATAAAGCGCTTTACAAATACAGACCATTTAACTCTTTTGGTGGTCATAATCTTTTTTATTTTTTTAACCAAAATGGGTAGCCAAAGCTAATACTGGCTTGCAAGCTTGTTTAGCAAAGTGTATTCACTGTGTTTTAAGTGAAGCACTTTGTGACCTGTATTTCGAAACATTTTAAGACTATAGAAGAAGTGCTTGCTCATAGGAGGTCATATGATTGTTGGGTTTTTCCTCTGTATGTAATATTGTAGGGTTTACCTTACAAAATAAAGTGCCTTTGAGGCGACTGTTGTTTTGATTTGGTGCTGTATAAATAAAATTGTAAAATTGAATAGAATTATACATTTACGGTAAGTCTTCTGGAAACTTTTAATATCTTCTGTACATTTAGGTATATTTACTGTAAATTTTCTATAGCTACTGTACATTTATTGTAAGTTTAATGAAAACATTCTATATCTGCTGTACATTGCTGTAAACTATCTATATCTACTGTACGTGTATTGTGAATGTTTTACATTTACTGTAACTTCATGGTAGGTTTACTGTAAATGTTCTGCAGGTGTGCACTAGTGATAGGTCATTGTGACATCCATGCTTATTTTTGATGGTGGTGGTACTGGGCAGCTTTTGGCCTTACAAGAAAAAAGGCAATTAGGTCATAGAATATGCACACATCTTGCATGCTCTGTGGTCTTCCGCAATTTGGTCAAAAAAAAAAAAAAAAAGTAAAGGTCAGCCACGTTAGTCAGATTGCGCTCGACAAATTCTAAAAAGGCTCGCTGGTCACGCTGAATGTATTCCCTGCAACATAATTAGCCCCCTCAATTCCCTGTCGTGCCAGGCTACCCGGTGTCTCAAAAGCCCCACCCCTTCCCCCAAAATGCCTTTCACCTCTGCTTGCTCTGCAGCTATGCCCCCTCCTCTCCTCTCCTTTCCCCTCTCACTGCTCTATCACACATTGTTGCTACCCTAAACTTGCTGCAGATGCGGTCGGCTGATGCATAAATTAGTCATCAACATTAGCATTAGCCGACGCATGGCACCCGGTGCCAACTGCTCTCCGAACGGCCATAAAAGGTCATGTTTTGATGACTGAATGCCACACAGGCACCTTGGCTCCCCGGAGGAGGGTTCCCCAGGTGCACGTGAAAGGTTAAAAATTACCTACCCGCCACCGCCTGTCTCTGGCGAAGGAAATAATTAGGGGGTTTTTAGGGAGCGGCAGAATGCCTCGCTGTCAGATGACAGAGCGTTACCTAATGGTCGTATCTGGGGAAGAGTCAACCGGCCTGTCATTCTCTTGACAGGACAAATGAGCATAATGGTGGCAGGGAAATGGGCGCCTGTTCCCCCTTTTTTTCCCAGCCAGGGAGGTGGGGGGGGAGGCAGAGTGGGGGTGAAATGGCAGTGCCTGAGCAGAATAACACCAGCAAGTTAACCTTTTACATAAATCTGTTAACACGTGTATGAGTGCTGTAAAAGTGAGGCTTGATGCTACGCAGCTACAAGGTAGCACAACTCCATTTTTTTCCCCTTCTGGTGCTTTATGATGGAATGAGCTTTTTAAGATTTTCATTTTGCAGATGGAACATCATCTTTCCTGCAAGACAGAAGGAAACCCATCAAGTTCCCCGATTTACCTCAACAATCTCCACCTCCTACAGACTTCCCTTTAAAAGGCCCTCAAGCTAAGGGTGAGGCACTCTTACGAAATTTTGAAGGTAACAACAATTTTTCTTATTATTGTTGTTTTATAAAGACTTGCCTTGAATCAGTTGAAAGCATCTGTGGGCAGGCATGTTTACAGGATTTATTTTAAATGGAGTGGCACACGGGGAACCGAGAAGAAGGCAGGTTCGACGGAAATGTGTGTTGTCCTGCCGTAAACACACTAACACACTGCCAGTGCAGTAAAAGCATAAAGGTTGTGCACCTTATGTATGAATTCTGGTTGTGCTTACTGACCTCGAACCGATTTTATGTGGTGCACGGCGCTCAAAAATCTGTCAAAATTGTTTTAGTATGACTTTGGTAAGCTACGAAGCTGCACCGCTTGATGGATTTTCGGAGAATTAAGGCTACTGTAATCGGGAGCCTCGCGGACTTGGATTAATCTGGGTCCAAAAGTCTATCCGCTTCAGGTCCCAAAGTCAAACGAACAATGCGGCATCACTGAGAGTTGAAAACGGTCTAAATTCCTTCATCTTTAAGAAAATGATCAGCGTTGCTGCTTTACCAGGTGTAACAATTAAGTTTAACATCCAGGCATCGATGAAAACAGAATTTATTAAATTTAACAGAGTTAGAAGTTCACAGGAAGTTAGCTCGCTAGTTTCCACCTAAACATGACATACCATATTCTGACTGAGAGATTTCTGAAAAATTAAAACGTACAGCTCTGCTATCACTTCCAACATAAATGAAGACAGAAAACTGAACAGCAGTGACTTTTTTAGGGTTGCTGAAGTTGGGCTAGCTGGTATATCATTATATACCAGTTAGCTACGTGATCGCTAATGACTAGGGTTGCCAACTCCCTGAAAAATAAATAAGGGACACCTCGTGGCCAGGGCCGGGCGACCCAGTTGTCTTCACCCTTCCCAGTGTGGTGAATTTTCTAGCTCTTTTTTTGTGTGTGAAATTATTTTTTTAACCATTTGACTTGAATTTGATTTAAGTAGATGTGTATTCTTTGTGATTTGAACACATGTGAAACAAGTGATCATTTAGCCATTTATTTTTAGCTCAAAATGACAACATTAACACAGTAAAACAGGTCTTCTTAAACAGAAGCCTGTCATGCTTAACTTTTGAGAATATAAGTAAATCTTTCTTTAAAAGAACTCTTTCCTGCTTAACTTAAAATAATAGAAAACAATAGAAAGAAAAATATTCTTGTAACAGTGCACATTTAGTGCATTTAGTACAATTGGCTTCAGTTGAGGTTATTTCAGCTTTTCTAATGCTAATCAGCTGCTCCTGTTTGAAAACCCGCTTGTTCCCATGATTACGCATCTTAACTCATCATCATTATTCATCTATGTATTACTTTTATGTATTAGTCATCTATTTGTTGTAATCATCTATCCTTGCAGTTGTTTATTACACAAAATAAATTATATTATCACACTTCTGGCCACATAGCGCTGATATTCACTGCACATGCCCATATTAACTTTTTCCAGCCAGGTGTTTTCCTTTTCCCATTCTTCCCTTTCTCTGAGGGGAACAAACATAGCTGCTCTAATGCTGGGCTTACACCGTGCGGTTTTAGGCCCATTTTGAGCTGATTTGAGTCGTGCGACCGTTTTGGTGATCGGACCGATTTTGGCCTTCATCGTGCGTCGTGTAGTATACGTGGGGTAACGAGAAGTGATTAACACCTCACGACCAGCTCCCGATCATCAATCGCTCTTGAGGGTCTCACCACAGGCGCTCACACTGCTCACGTGCAAACACGTAAACGTCGGTGAAAAAGACGGAGCAGCACGGCTGTGCAGCGTGTGATCTGGACACAAGCGATGGAGGCACAACTTGTAGAACTTTGGAAAGCTCATCCGAGCCTTTTCGATGTGGCATCACAAAATTATCACGACCACAACAACCGTGAAAATAGTTGGATCTACATTGCTGCTCAATCACAGCTGCCTGATCAATGTTTTTCATTAGCAATATAGCAAAGTTGATGGTGGTGGTGTGTCTGTGTGAGTGAAAGACAGAGAGAGAGAGCGCGACAGAATTTCTGTTATAATCTTCATTTTATGGAGGCACAGGGTGAGCTCTCAGGTCGCATCAGAACATCGGGCGGTATAGTGTGAGACCCTGCATCGTGACCTACCAACTTCTAACCCCTGCGAGTCAATCGTGCAGTTTGAAAATCGCACAGTGTCTGCCCAGCTTTAGGTGTACTGTCGTCCGAGACTTGCACCGCAGTGTTGGCGTTTGTTTCCCTGTTGGCCATGCTTCTTGTTGTGGTCATCTGTTGTCTTCCGGTATTTTCTCCATAAGCGATTTTTCCTCGACCAATGAGATGAGCGGTAATCTGAATTGTCATACTCGAATTGTCATAAGTGTGCTGTCAGCTCATTGGTCACAAAGCAGGAGAGAGGCTGGGAATTATGTTTTCAAACAAAGTGTTAATTCCATTAAAAGTTATAGACTACTTTTGATTCTCACTGTATTACGGGACAAAGTGCGTCCCTTATTAGCTCAATACGGGACATGTGCTTTTGTTTCTAAATACGGGACGATTCCGTTTTTTAAGGGACGGTTGGCAACCCTACTAACGACACAGCTATGTCAGCATAATATAAACAGTGAAGGGTGGAGGATGAATGCTAACTTTTTCCACTCGATAAAAGTTAACGTGAGGGCTCCTGATGGTTAGGGACTAATGCAAACGCATGACAGGATGCTGTAAACGAACCAAACTTCAGTCAGGAGAACAACTGAGATAATCCAGCCACAATACGAGGTTAGTCATTAACATACGGCAACAACATGGGAATAGAGCCGGAGGAATATAACTATAAATATATATATATATATATATATATATATATATATATATATATATATATGTATATATATATATATATATATATATATATATATATATATATATATATATGTGTGTATATATATATATATGTGTGTATATATATATATATGTGTGTATATATATATATGTGTGTATATATATATATATGTGTGTATATATATATATATATGTATATATATATGTATATGTATATATATATATGTATATGTATATATATATATGTGTGTATATATATATATGTGTGTATATATATATATATATGTGTGTATATATATATATATATGTGTGTGTATATATATATATATGTATATATATATATGTATATGTATATATATATATATATATATATATATATATATATGTATATATATATATATATGTGTATATATATGTATATATGTGTATATATATGTATATATGTGTATATATATGTATATATATATATATATATATATATATATATATATATATATATATATATATATATATATATATGTGTCTGTGTGTATTTAAAATGGGAGATGTCCCCAAGGGTGGTGGAGAATGACCGAGCTAAGATCCTGTGGGACTTCCAGATACAGACGGACAAAATGGTGGTAGCTAACCAACCGGACATAGTGGTGGTAGACAAACAGAAGAAGACGGCCGTAGTGATCGATGTAGCGGTTCTGAATGACAGCAATATCAGGAAGAAGGAACACGAGAAGCTGGAGAAATACCAAGGGCTCAGAGAAGAGCTCGAGAGGATGTGGAGGGTGAAGGTAACGGTGGTCCCCGTGGTAATCGGAGCACTAGGTGCGGTGACTCCCAAGCTAGGCGAGTGGCTCCAGCAGATCCCGGGAATAACATCGGAGATCTCTGTCCAGAAGAGCGCAGTCCTGGGAACAGCTAAGATACTGCGCAGGACCCTCAAGCTCCCAGGCCTCTGGTAGAGGACCCGAGCTTGAAGGATAAAACCGCCCGCAGGGGGCGTGCTGGGTGTTAATATATATATATATATATATAGATATATATATATAGATATATATATATATATATATATATATAGATATATATATATATAGAGATATATATATATATATATATAGATAGATAGATAGTGTGAGCGAAGAAGACGTGAGCGAGTTACCCTGTGATTCCCCCGGAGTTTTGGATCCCTTCACTGTACATATATTGCACTGGCACTGTAAATAAACTACACCTTGGAGATACCTTACCGCGCTGCGTTTGAATCCCTGTACCAGATCGTGACAGAATCATCCAGCCACGGAAATGGATTCAGCAGATCCAGCGGTCTCGACTCCCACCCTCGCCACTTTGGCCGCGATGCTGGTACGCCACGAGCAGATGTTCATTCACCTTCGAGCAGAGCTCGCGAACCTCACACAGGCCGTGGCCCGGCTAACACCGCTACCGGCCGCTCCACTGGTCGCCGCTCCTCCGTCGGAGGCGCCAGCTCCAGCAGTAAGTGTCGCGCCACCTGCTCCCTCACCTGTTCACGTTGACAGATTCCTCCCCACTCCCAGGGCTTTCACGGGAGAGATTGATAAATGTGCTGGTTTCCTCACTCAGTGTGCCCTTCAGTTTCGCCAGCAACCGCAAGCCTTTTCTACTGATGGTGCGAAAATCGCTTATATCGTCCAGTTATTCCAGGACCGTGCTCTAACCTGGGCTCAAGCTGCGCTTCAGGCGGAGCCGGACATCACCTTTTCTGACTTTCTTACTAAGTTTAAAGGTGTGTTTGACAGGAAAGCCACAACTGCCACCGCCGGCCAGCGCTTGCTTGCACTTAAACAAGGTAAACGCAGCATGGCTGATTTTTCTATTGACTTTTCTACCTTGGCTGAACAGGCGAAATGGGGGGAAGAGGCCCTTAAAAGTGCATTGCTCACTAATATTAATGAGGAAATAAAGAATGAACTAATGCTCCGTGAACTGCCTTCCTGCCTGGATGCGCTTCTGGTTTTGTGTATGCGGGTGGACGATCAGGTGCGCGCACATCGGAGCGCACGCGCGCGTTCGGGGCATGCCCCGCTGGACTTTTGTGGGACCCCTACTGCAGCCCATGGGTCGTGTGACGCCGACACCGGGGATGGGGAAGAGCCCATGCAGCTTGGGCGCTCATGGCTGTCGCCCGCGGAGCGCCAGCGCCGTCTTGACTCCGGTGAGTGCGTTTATTGCAGCCGTAAAGGCCACTCTGTCTCCTCCTGCCCAACGCTGGCAAAAGGGCGCGCTCACCAGTGATCGTGAGGGTGCTGGTGGGCGATCTGTCGAGTGAAAGCCCTCTCCCCAGACTTCTTTTGCCGGCTACTCTGCGTGTTCGGACTGTTTCTCATTCTCTCTCCGTTCTCATTGACTCTGCGGCTGAGCAGAACTTTATTGACACCTCACTCGCTGCCAAACTGAACATCGCCTTGGAGCCTCTGTCACGCCCCCTCCGCGTTCACGCACTGTCGGGCCAGCGCCTGCCTGACATCACTCATGTTTCTGAATTCCTTTCATTATCTCTCTCTGGCAATCATGCAGAAAGGATTTGTTTTTTTTCGTTTAAGGCTCCTCTCACTCCGCTGGTTCTGGGTCACCCCTGGCTTGTCCTCCACAACCCGCATATCGACTGGGAGAAGGGTGCCGTACTAGGTTGGAGTGTGGCCTGCCATATGAACTGCCTCCGGGCTGCGGCTTCCCCCATTTCGCTCACACTCACGGCCTCACCGTCGGACGCCCCGGACCTCTCGATGGTTCCGCGGGTTTATCATGATCTGCGGGATGTTTTTTGTAAGGATCGGGCGCGGTCCCTTCCCCCGCACCGCCCGTACGATTGTGCCGTCGATCTTCTTCCTGGAGCTCCGCTGCCGTCTAGCCGCCTGTACAGCCTCTCCCGGCCTGAGAGGGATGCTATGGAGCATTACATCTCGGAGTCGCTGGCGGCAGGGTTGATTCGCCCCTCCTCTTCCCCTGTCGCGGCTGGGTTTTTTTTCGTGGATGAGAAGGATGGTTCGCTGCGGCCGTGTATTGACTTTCGGGGCCTTAATCAGATCACTGTTAAGAACAAATACCCTTTGCCGTTGCTTTCCTCCGCCTTTGAACTGCTTCAAGGCATGACCGTCTTTACCAAGCTGGATCTGCGCAACGCTTACCACCTGGTGCGCATCAGAGAGGGGGATGAGTGGAAGACCGCGTTCAATATGCATTGGGGCCACTTTGAGTATCTCGTGATGCCGTTTGGGCTGACTAACGCCCCCGCAGTGTTTCAGGCGATGGTTAATGATGTCCTTCGTGATTTTGTTAACCGTTGTGTATTTGTGTACTTGGATGACATCTTGATCTTTTCTAAGACACTCGAGGAGCACAAGGTCCATGTCCGGCAGGTCCTGCTACGCCTTCTGGAGAACCGGCTCTTTGTGAAGGGGGAGAAGTGCGATTTCCACGTGGCGTCAGTGAGTTTTCTGGGCCACATTATCGAGAAGGGGGACTTGCGGACTGATCCGGAGAAAGTGCGGGCTGTGGTGGAATGGCGATTTCAGCAGAATCGCTCTCCCTCTCACTAAACTCACCTCTCCCAAAGTTCCCTTCCAGTGGGATTCTGCCGCTCAGCGAGCCTTCGCCCTGCTCAAGGACAGGTTCACCACTGCTCCCATACTCCGGCAACCGGACCTTACACGGCAGTTCGTTGTGGAGGTGGACGCGTCGGACTCCGGGGTTGGGGCAGTTCTGTCTCAACAGCTGGACGGTAAGCTGCACCCGTGTGCCTTTTATTCTCGCCGTCTCTCCCCAGCAGAGTGTAACTATGACATCGGGGACCGGGAGCTTCTGGCCGTCAAGCTGGCCCTGGAGGAGTGGAGACATTGGTTGGAGGGAGCGGCACAACCATTCATCGTCTGGACGGATCACAAGAATCTGGAGTACCTGCGCTCGGCTAGACGTCTCACTTCCCGGCAAGCCAGGTGGGCACTGTTTTTTGCTCGTTTTGACTTCACTATCACCTACAGGCCAGGAACACGGAACGTAAAGCCAGACGCCCTGTCCAGGCAATTCTCCATCACTGGGGAGGACTCGGACCCTGAGCCTGTCCTCCCGGCCGCCTGCGTAATTGGAGCCATCTCCTGGGAGATCGAGGGGCTCATCCAAGAGGCGCAGGAGACCGAACCGGATCCTGGCACTGGTCCACCTGGTCGCCTCTTTGTTCCTTCAGCCGTCCGCTCACACCGCCCGCTTTTCATGCCATCCTGGGGTCCTCCGCACCTGCTCGTTCCTCCGACGTTACTTCTGGTGGCCTGCTATGGCTAGGGATGCCAAGGAGTACGTAGCGGCCTGTTCGACCTGCGCCCGGAATAAGCTTTCGAACCGCCCTCCACCGGGTCTTCTGCAGCCTCTCCCTACACCAGCCCGACCGTGGTCCCATGTTTCTTTGGACTTTGTCACGGGGCTGCCGCCCTCCGCTGGTAACACCGCCATACTTACCGTTATCGATCGTTTCTCCAAAGCTGCACACTTCGTCGCCCTCCCGAAGCTCCCCTCTGCCTTGGAGACGGCCCGGCTCCTCACCTCCCATGTGTTCCGTCTTCACGGGATCCCCGAGGACATCGTCTCGGATAGAGGGCCGCAATTCACGTCCCGTGTTTGGAGGGAGTTCTGCTCCGCACTGGGGGCCAAGGTCAGTCTGTCTTCCGGTTTCCATCCACAGAGTAACGGGCAATCGGAGCGGGCCAACCAGGAGCTGGAAGCTGCCCTCCGCTGTGTCGCTTCGCACAACCAATCGACCTGGAGTGAACAGCTTCCATGGATCGAATACGCCCACAACAGCCACACGTCCTCCGCCACGGGCAAGTCTCCCTTCGAAGCGTCCCTGGGCTATCAACCGCCTTTGCTCCCGGCCATCGAAGGTGAGCACTCCGTTCCTTCTGTACAGGCTCACCTCCGCGGGTGCTGTCGTGCCTGGCGGGCGACTCGGGCTGCCCTACTCCGTACTAAGGAGCAGAACAAGACCCTCGCTGACCGTCGCCGGACACCGGCCCCCGTGTACACCATCGGTCAACAGGTATGGCTGGCTACCCGTTTTGTGCCGCTACGGACTGAGTCAAAGAACTGTCTCCTCAGTTTATTGGCCCTTTTCCCGTGGAAGCCGTTGTGAACCCTGTGTCTGTCCGCCTCAAGCTGCCGCGCAACATGCGCATTCACAATGTCTTCCATGTGTCTCAGGTCAAGCCGGTGCTCTCCAGCCCGTTGTGCCCTCCCTCCAGGGCCCCGCCGCCCCCCCGGCTCGTGGATGGTCAGCTGGTCTACAATATCACCCGCATCATGGACTCCCGGCGCCGGGGTCGGGGTTTTCAGTACCTGGTTGACTGGGAGGGCTACGGGATAGAGGAACGCTCCTGGGTGCCTCGAGCTGCTGTCCTGGATGGGGCCATGCTCCGGGACTTCCGCCGCAGGCATCCAGGTAAGCCTGGTGGGTCACCGGGAGGCTCCCGTTGAGGGGGGGGTACTGTCATGGTCTCCGTGCCTGCCCGGTCGGCCCCACAAGGCTACAATTGCTGTTTCTGTTCTCTCCCTCTCTGCCTGGGCGGAGCTCACTGTGGGCTCCTGCCCTTGGCCCACACACACACCTGACAACACTCACCCATCATCACCGGGAGCACTATTTGAGGCTGGAACACAGATCCTCTCGTCGCTGGATGATTGTACCCCTAACGTTAGTGTTCTCACAGCTCTTGTGCTTCATATTCGTGATTTGTGATTAGTTGGTGACCTGCCTTCTCGTCTGCCTCAGATCCCCCCCCCCCCCCCCCCCCCCCCCCCCCCCCCGGGACCTGCGACCTCCCTGCTGCGGGAACGTGTGTGAGTGTGAGCGAAGAAGACGTGAGCGAGTTACCCTGTGATTCCCCCGGAGTTTTGGATCCCTTCACTGTACATATATTGCACTGGCACTGTAAATATACTACACCTTGGAGATACCTTACCGCGCGCGCTGCGTTTGAATCCCTGTACCAGATCGTGACAGATAGATAGATAGATAAAACATTTCAAGTACAAACTCTCTTATAGTCTCTCTCTATCTCTGTCTGAATAATTTTCCTGGACCACCACACTGCCAGCTTGATTTTGTGACTATGAAAATGAGCTGTTACTTTCCAGTCATTTTACACTGAAAGGAAACAAACCCTGTGTGTTTGTGTATTAACCTGCTGATTAAAAGCAGGATGTGTACACAGGTGAGTTAACAGGGCTCAGGTGCTGCCTGCCTCCACAAAGCACATCACCTGCTTTCACTGAGTACTCAGGGTTTGTTTTCAGTGATATTTCTGTGTCGGTGTTTGGGAACCTGCTGTAAAGAAGCGGCAGAAGGATAGGTGTTCCTTACCTCGATTGTTTGAGTTTGAGTCACGCTGCCAAATGCACCTGCAGGAATTCACTGAAGTTAATCCATCAGCTGGTGATGTCTCCATGCTTTGCTTTTCTTCTTCGTCTGTTCATTTTAAACTCCAAGTGGAGCCATTCCACTTACTGTTGGTCTCATTGAACAAAAAATGGTTGCAATTCAGTTTGGGGAGCAACAGGGGGCGCTCACGAGGCAGTCCTCGATAATTAGCAATAAATGAAGCTGTTGTTTTACACCTAAAATGACAGCTTTTACTTCGCTTTTCATGAATACAGCATTTATTTGTGTTAGAATAGAAATTTAACAGCACCAGCCAGTCGAGGTGGATGAACTGATCCGAGTATCGATAATATCGAAACCAATGCTGGCATTGGTATTGGACTAATACTACCACAATAGGACTGATACTAACTAATTATCAGGTGGGTGTGTGTGTGTGTGTGGGGGGGGGGGGGGGGGGGGTAATTTAGTGGTCATTAAATGTGTTTTAATAACCAAAATGATGATGACTCATCTCACAAATCATGACCCCCTACATAAGCTGCCTTTATAGGCAAAAAGTATTGGTATCTGTATCAGTATCGGCAATACTGGCCCTATCTTTATTGGTATTGGATCAATAACAAACATCTGTGGTATCACACAGCACTACAGGCAAATTTGCTCATAAAATGTGATAATCAGGGATTTCTAAATTGTAACTTGATGTTAGAAGTTAGAAGGTGTTAGAAGGAGAGACGTGCCTGAATGTTCCCCGAATGCTTTAGTATTTAGTATTTAGTATTTATTTATTTATTGTCATTGTCAAGAACAATGAAATTGCGTTTGGGGCTTCCATACAACCCCCAAAAAAAGAAGAAAATAATAAATACCCCTTAAAACCCAAGTGTACATATTTAACCCAGTGTGACTCCAATGCAATAAGACAATCCTTAGCAATAATGTTCGTAGAAATTCAGACAAAGACCTGAGAAACATGACAAAATACAACAATGCAACCCATTCAATATTATTGTACTGTGAGATATGATATCAGATATGATAGTAATCTATTTAAGAAAGAGGGGGGGGGAGAGAATAAAGATATGATGCACCAATGCAGACCAGTTCATTGCTTTGTGGGTTTTCTTTTCTTAATAAGTAAGACCTGAAACTAGAAATTCAGACCATAAACTCAAAAAAGTGATAACTGCAGTTATAGATCAAGTGCATAAAAAGGGGGCCCCTTTTCCAATAATTCCATATAATTTGACTTCTTTTTGAAACAGCACGAGTCGCCCCCTGGTGGTGATTGAAAGAATGCCGGCTTGAGACACCTTTGTAGTCGTGCACATCCTTGAGTGTCGTGCCTGCGCAGAGTAAAAATCTGTTGTATTAATCCAGCAACACCTTAAAAACGACCACACTAATAACAGTTTTGCGGCGAGGTCGATCTAGGATTCGGCTCTTGTCCCCAGCCTGCTGTTCAGCTCCTCACACCTCAGATGTGCAGTGGTGGTGCAGTTTAACTCTCCCCCCTACTCCCCCCCCCTCCACCTCCACACACTGGCTTCATCTCTGTTTTCTTCCTGTGCCACATCCTGCATGCTAACAGAGGGGTTATTAACACAACAAACTTAAATGCCCTATATAAATAATACGTTCACGGAGATGCAAACCGGCTCAGCTGACACTGTTTAGGCAGCGCCTCCAACATCTGTTTATGAGCACTTTGCCTAATGATATCATCCGATATCATTAACTGTGGCAGTGCACGCCGCAGCAGCAGGTGCAGCTGTTTATGCCCCCACCACCACCATCTCTACACCTCCCGAGTACACCAACACCTCCCCAACAGACACACACACTGGAGGAGAAAAGACTTTCACGGTCTCCTCCAACAGCGGCACCAACCCTTCCCTCCCTTCCACCCCACAAATCGCCAAACTACTCATTAGGACAATTTTCCTCAACAAAAAAAAAAACAAAAAACAGCCCCTATGATTTCAATCTGTATATCACCTGTAATTGTAGTTTTTAGCGAGTGTCTGATTCCATACATTTAGCCGGAGTAAACGGCGACTGCGGGCGCGAGCGTTGAAAGCACGCCTCTTGCTGCTGCCGCCAGCTGCAGAGGCTGTTTTTAGATGGCAGCCTCTTTCTGCGGGGAGGCTCTCGCAGGCCTCTGAGTGCGCTTTCTCAGGAGGGAGGCGGAGCCTGGCGGGCCGCTGCTTTGTTTCCTGACTTGGTTTTGCTCTGTTTAGATGCTGGAAATTACAGAAAATTATTGAAATTATTATTTCTGGCATCGACAATCAGGCTGCTTCCTCTTCCTGACCGGAAAGGCCGCGTTCGGGGGTCTCCGCGGGTTCTCCGGAGCCCGATTTGATTGTAACACTGCCGCAATTAGTCAGATGGTGGATTCAAATGTTGTGCGACACTGAGCTACATGTTGCATTAGCACTGTACCCGAGACGATTACAGTGTTTAGAGATCCAAAACAAACAATGCGTATGGCAAAATGTTCACTGGCTCATCTTCATGGTTATTTATAAAGAAGAGAGCGCTCGGCTCTCACCTGTCGTATCCTCCTTTAAAATATTTAAAGGACCACAGCGGCAAATTCTCATGCTTTGTTTGATATGAAACGCTTGCAGGTGTCGGAGAACCTGCCACAATCGTCTGGAATCAGGTATCTTTTTCTTCTTGACACAAGCCTCAGGTTTGTGTCTCATGCAGCTCCTTAAAGCCAGGGAGAGGGCCAGACTTACTCAGAGGCAGTAAGTGAAGGGACGTGCTGAATTGAAATATGACAAACAAGGTGCTGGGAAGGTCGTAAAATCAGTCAACTTGGGTAGATTTGGCAGATTAATTTAACACAAGCCTGGATTTGTGCTCAAACGAGAACTTTCTGATAGAAAACTTTGATTTTTCCGTATTAATCTGGTATACAATCAACTTAAATCCTGTACTGACTTTTAAAAAAAGTATATTTACAGTTAGATCTTTAAGTCTTTGGTTGGAGAAACGTTTGGCTCTGTGCACAATGGATTTAAAATCAAACAATCCAGATGTGAGTCCCGACCTTCAGCTATAATTCAAGAGGTTTAACAAAAGCATTGCATTAAATGCTGAGGAGTTACAGCCATTTTTATACACACTCCCACATTTTAGAGGCTCAGAAGTGATCAGACAATTGACTAACAAACGGTTTCCCGACCAGCTTCTCTTCTCTCTCGCTTCTTCTTCATTTAATGACAAATTAATCAGGTATGCAGACCTGGTTGCTGCATGCTCGCAAGTTGAGTGGAGCTTTCATATTCCCGGTGGAAATTGGGTGCCTGGATTTCACTGGAACATCCACACAGCGGCTCCTGAAAACCCCTCAGCATTGCAGACCCTAAAATGAAAAGAGCTCTTAAAGACAGAGGCAGAGCAAAGGAGCTTCTGGTTGTGGCTTCGAAGGAGCTGTTCACTGGATCTCCCAGTATGAGGTCCAAAAAGATCCAAGCAAGGAAGCCACCATTCAACAGAAGCAACTTTACTTCCGTGAAAACACTGCAGTTTGCCCTCAAACTAAAAACTAGCACACATGTGACACTCACTAATATTTGCCTCTTATGGTCAAGGAGATGGAGAGAAGAAGTGAGAGTAAGCTGCAGTGACATATTTTCACCAACTCACCAAGAAGTCGCTCACTTTTCTCCAACCTCTCATTTATTTTTTGCCGCTGAAGCAAAGCTGAACCGTACAGCTCCAACTCTTCCTCCACTTCTGATTGCCAGAGAGGTGTCAGGAGAATCCCAGGTGATGGGTCTTCATGACGCAACACGAGGATAATTCTTTTGCTTAACTGTCAACTCGTGAGAACTTGCCATCATTTCACAACATCAGGACAAGCAAAGGCCCATTGTTACACCTCTCAGTAACAGTATCTATTACCCTTTTACAGGGTAATAGATCCACCATATTCAGGAGCTTTAACCTGCAGTTTGTGTTCATTTGATTCACTGAAGTCCACACCTTTCTAAACATTTTACAATTGAGGGAGCGTATCAAAGGGCAGAAGGAACCTTTAGTTCCTTGGAAAATTCCTATGGTCGAAACTGTTTATGTAGACACAGCTCATGTCAGCAAAATGAAACACTGAAAAGGGTAAAACCAGGTCGAGACAAGGATGCTCGTGTCAGCCAATAATAATATTTTCGGTGTTTGATGCAGAATTAGTTTGAACTGTGCGATTTGTGATCAAAATGTAGGAAAGAAAGGTGTTTCTGCTGTGATTTCAGAGAGTCAGAAAGGCTTTGCAGATCAGAAATCTAATATATTTTTAATTCTATAAGTAAATATATGAGATTCTTTCATTTACTCTGATTCAACTGTCAGTTTATCTTTGCTATTTTTTTGAAAGTGTCCATCTGTCTTGTGTATTTGCTCTCCTGTGAGTCTGAGGCTCCTCGTTCTGACAGTTCCACCCTAAGACGAGCGTTCTGGCACCCAGAGGAGGAGTTTTTATTCGCAGGCAAAGACCCCAACTCTGAACCCGCTCTGAGCGCTAAGGGCCAGCAGGGGATACACGCCGACCACACGCAGACGCACACAAGATCCTCCAATAATGCTGAGGAAACACAAACACACACACACATACGACAGATCGAATCTGTCTGAACGTGAGAAAACACATGTACACAATGAGCACACACTCCTCCTCCTCCTTCCAGCTGTTCTCTAAATCTTGATTACACAAGACACCAGGGGGGAGACTCCTCCTTCTCCTGATGCCTCCTCCTCGATCCGGTTGTTGGGCGATTCGCTCACAAGGAGGCTGAGCGGGCCCGGCTGACCTGAGGTGCTCAGTGACCCGGGGTTGGGGGTCCAGAGAGGGCCACGGCCCCGGGGCCTCTTGGCTGGGCTCCCCTTCCTCCCCTTTCGCCTTCCTCTCCCTCTGCTCCGCGAGCGGCTCATCTTGGGACGGGAGACATGGGCAGAGACAGCAACGGCCTGGGGACAACTGGCCGAGGAGGAGAAGATGAAAAATTAAAAGCATGAAACTCCTCCTCTGTTTGAGATGCTCGGGTAACTTTGTGCCAAGTGAGATGAAGACGAGAGGAAGGAAGAGAGGGGGCAGTAATCAGATGATTTTAATCCAAGCTGATTTTGTTCAGAGGAAATTTGTACATTTTAAGGCTTTTTTCCAGCAGGAGAATGAGATGAAAGTAGAAGAGGCAGCATGTTTATGTAAAAACCGTCAAACTGAGAGGAGTGGGTATTCCTGTTAGAGACGAGGAGAAGCCGTTAGATAAACCAAGAAACGAATTAAAGGTAGAAACCTGGACTTGTGCAGTGACGGGTTGCTCCGACGATCCTCAACAGGCATTCCAGATATCCTATCCTGATCTCATTCCATAAATTAATGCTGGTATGCACGCTGTGTCCATGGTTGTACCAAACTGGGACTAATCAAATACTCTCAAATTGTTTTTTCCTTATCCTCGTGAAGCTAACAAAGTTTTTTTTAATAGTTTTCAGTGTCTACACCCAACTAGTGTGTGAAAGCAAAAGTAAAGAGTGAGACAATGTGAAAAATTCAAGATTCAAGCAGGGACTCTAACCCGGCCTCCTGGATCACAGTCCTACAACCTATCACCAGTTTTGAGGTTGCAACTCCAAATGTATTGTGACCCCATCCTAATCAAACAGCTAACCGATGTTTTAGACAATTATCTGAATCAAAAACGGGATCTTTTATTAGGAAAAGGTCTTTATGGCCTTTCCAAGAGCTTTCCCAAAACTTGATTTAGACAGTTTGTGATTCCTTACTTTAATTTGTCGTATTTTATGTGACGATTCCATTTAATTTTACTTACTGAGGTTCTCAAACCTGGAATGTTGGTTTGTTTCAGATATTTAGACTTTCCAGTTTGGTCCAAAGGAGATTTGAAAGCACCTCCAACCGGTCATGGCAAATGGCTCCGCCATTCCTGAGCCTGCTTCAACCAGAGGCTTCTTCCTGTTAAAAGGAAGTTTTTCCTTCCCACTGTTACTAAGTGCATGTTCAACTGATTGTTGGGGCTCTCTCTGTATTACTGTGGGTTCTTACAGTTAAAATACAAAGCACCTTGAAGTGACCATTGTTGAGATTTGGGTTATATAAATAAAACTGAACTGAAACTAAAGAGCCATACAGTGTGTCAGGACGGGAACTCGGAGACAGCACCTGCTGCAAAGCTGACTTGTGCCCTCCAACTTTGTCAGAGACACACATCATTGGAGTGTTTTGTAAAAGATAAAGTTTGAAAAGTCTGGGTTTGAAATCTTGAAGCAGACATTGGATAAGAGGCATTCACCCCATCAGGCGCAGCTCAGCGTAGAAGAGGCAGAGAAGATATTAAATCAAATGAAATTGATGAACTTGAAGTCCTCATAGCCTCAGTGGACTCGTATTCTGTGCTTCGATGGAAATTTAGCCTGGCTGCTCTACATTCAAGTCCATCAATTAACCTCTCAACATCCACCAGGTCACTGGACAGCCGTCGAAGGTTGGGGTTACGTTAGTGTTCGGTGCTTTTCCATGAATTTTCTCAGGTTTGGGACACCCAAGTGTAATAGCTTTAGACAGAAATGAATGTATGACACTTTATTTGAAAGGTAACAAAAACCGGCCCTGCCTTGCTCCTGCTGTAACCAGTTCACGGTTTGCCGGTGACTTCTTTGATGCTGATCTGGCAAACATCAGCTTCAAATGGGTCTGGGAAACGTGGAGAAGGTGCAGCAGAAATTAATATAACTTCAGCATTCAGTCCTTCCATCAGCTGTCTCTGAGCCTGAACTTCCTGCTGGGTAATGTATGCTCGCTGTGCGTTTGCCGGACCTGTCTGAAGTGATTTCTGACGGTCTTGTTTAATTAGCAGGACGCGTGTGTACTTTTATACATATTCATCGGGCACAGATTTCAGGACGATTGATGTTGTAATTGATTCAGAAGGTTTTATAATTTCTGCAGAGGCACACCAGGAATTTCAATGACTTTGTGATTTGGGGAGCCAGAAAAGAGAGAGGAAGGGGAGGGCGAGGAGATCTGAGGGTGCCGCGTCTACACCTGAGGAAACGTTGACACGCCTCAGTCGGTGTGATTTCTGTCGCTTTTCGACGGGGGGAGAACGCAACGAAGAGGGGGATGTCAGCCGCTTTCTTCTTCCCTTTTCACAAGTAAATTACACATTTAGGATTTATTAAGACACGAAACAATTTTCAAATAGCGAATCTGTGGAGCCTCCACGGAGATGTGCTCATTACTCTGTAGCCCAAGGCCATGTTCACCGCCTTGAATGTATCCTTTTTTTCCTCCTCCTCCTTCTTCTTCTTCTCCTCTTTTTTCCCCTCTGTCTGTGTTTTTTTTGGCCGAGCCTGATCCCGTAATGTCACAGCGGTTTGTTCAAAGCCGCGACAATGATTCAGGCTCCCAGCAGGTGCCGCCCCGATGTCTGTTCAATTATTAAAGTGAGGGCCACATGGATGCATTACAGCCGCCGCGCCCATTAGATAAAAAGACGACAGCTTTTGACATGGCGCATATTTCCTCTCTGCCTCACAAAGATGCCGCCGCTGCGACTCTTTCTTGTTGCTTCTTTTTGTTTTATTCATCACCGTCCTCGTGATCCCCCCCCCCCCCCCTCCTTCTTTTGCTATGCATGGAAATATTAAAGAGCCATTTGTTCCCTTTCAGTGTTGTGGGCACAAGAGCTATCGTGATCTTTTTGATTCCTTCTCGTCAAACTGAGGTCGTGGCTGTCTTTTTTAACTTCCCCGCCAGCCCCCCCGCCGCCCCCAATCTAGCCATGAAACTGCCGTCGACTTGATAAATAAATCATTCAGTGGACACAAAGTCAAACCTCGTTCACAATCACTTCCAGCAGGCGCCTTCTTCATCTATTTTGTCCTCCTCGAGTGCTCAGATGTTCCTGCTTTGAAATCGCCAATCCCCGCGTGAACAAAGTCCAACAAGATTGCTGGAATCAGGTGGCATTGACTTGGTCCGGGCGCCCTCCTGATGCAACCTTCCTGAGGGTTTTGTGTCTCCTCTCAGGCTTGAACCATGGTAGGCAAATGTGCAAGCCACTACTATTTGAAGCCGCTGGCATCAACTCAACTCCCCTCTAAAACTTTTTTTTTAAGTCTGAAAAGAGTTAGAAAATGCAGTGACAGGGTCAGATCCACACGAGCTGCGTGGGGGTTTTTTATGCCAAAACCTTGTGCGTAGCATCTCGGTGACGCGTAAAGATGGCGCGCCTTCGGGAGAAGGCTGACAGGCAGCAGAGCGTCAGAGAACATGAGAGAGACCTTCAAGTGGCCCTGGTGCTGCTGTGCCGGTGTGTTAGGGTGACACGATGCTCTGCGTTTCGAGAAGAAGAAAGAAAGTACGACATACAGAAGGCTGAATGTGAATATACTGGATTTTTTGCTTCTTTTATAACAACAGGTCTGCACGGCACTGAAAAGGATCCTGCATTAATATCTGTGGGAGACTTCTGCAACTGTAAAGATGGCATTAGAAGCAAAACCTTCAGGGGGGAGAAAAAGAGGGTTTTACAAGTGATTTACTTAAAAAAAAAAAAAAACTCACACGAGACCAAAACTGTTCATGTAGCAGGCTGGAAGAGAGTTTATTTCCCCTGTAAACTTGGACATTTTAACATGGGAGTCTATCAGGATTGACTCTGGAGGTTGATGCTTGGAGTTCTTTTTGATAATTTAAAGCAACTGCCTGAATCATTGCTTAGAGTTTAACTCTAGTACACTAATGTCGGGTGATAACACATAGTGATTATTTTAAAGGGAATTTATGTGGTCAAAAAGAAATTTTATAGTCAGCTGTCATTTTTCCATTTTGTGTTTCTCTTTTGAACAGTTGTCAGTGATGAAGGGAGTCTGTACCTTTACTGGACAAGGCCTACATGTCCCAGGAGTGGGTGGACCAAAGAACAAGATTCCGGCTCCATTTGTTTATTTTATTAAGGAATTTTTTCCTTAACAATTCCCTAATGTTTCACTAATTTTATAGTCTTTTTGTATTGTGGGTTAAAGACTGAGTGATAAGACTTGAATCTAGAACGAGGAAGGTTTGGTGATCAAGTTCCAGTTTTAGGAGCTGTTGTATGACTGAGGGCCGCTAATGCAAATGTAAACATAAGAGTGTTTTCCAGTGCATCTGTTTGGTGGATGGCAGGTTATCAATCATTCATTCATTCATCATTCTTGGAAGAAAGTAACCAGGAAGTGTTTCCCTTTGCCTTGCACCTGGTGATCCAAGCTTTGGATGCAGCTGCTCGGCAATGGAAACACTTTCCATAAAGCTCTCTCTCTGCGCTGTTCTTGAGCTAATCTAAAGGCCACATGAAGTTTGGAGGTCTGTAGCAGTTGACTCTGCTGAAAGTTGGCGGCCTCTGCTCCTCACCATCCACTTCCTGTAATTGCAAATCACTTCCACTTTGTTTTAAACCACTAACAGCTGTGGAATATTTAGTAGTAAGGAAATTTCATGACTGGACTTGTTGCAAAGGAGGCATGGTACCATGCTGGGATTCGCTGAGCTCCTGCAAGCAAGCTATTGTTTCACAGATGTTTGTAGAAGGAGCCTAGATGCTCGGATTTTATAGATTTTATATACGTGTGGCAGTGAAAGTGATGGGAACACCTGCATTCAATAATTTGGATGGCTGAGTGAATACCAAATTATTGAATATATATGCAGTATAGTGTATTTTAGAGTTTCGAGCATTCATCATTCTACTCTGAGAGTCAATATTCCTCAAGTCACACCACTAACACATTAGAAGCACCCTGCTCAGGTTCAGTAGTTTTATGAACAATGAAAATAAAAAATAACCACGTTAAACAAAAAATTAATGCTAAAAAACCACCTGAAAACACCCCAACTTTCACCTGTAATAAAGAAGAGTCTTTTTTCCCTTGAGGAAGTTTTTACAATTGATCCGGCCAGTCCGGTCTTGGAGATCTAGATAAGTCATAGTAAGAGACATATAACACGTATTAACATAAATTTCATGCTACTATTTGGCTTGATTGCAGTTATATTGTCTCTCTTTTTTACATTTTACGATTCACATCGATATTTCTAAACCAAAAATTCAAATTTGAAAGCATTATTTAAAAAAAAAAATGCTTTCTTTCTATCTTTTCAAGTAAAGAAAGAAGTGCAACCTTCCACTCCCACACCAACAAACCCAACCTCTCCTCCTCCTCCTCCTCGTTTTCTTCTTCTTCTTGTACATGCCAACAAATCCTAATTGCACCCCACACTCTTTTCTTCCCACCGATGCTGCGCGCTTCGTGCCACCAAATTCCTTGTGTGCTAATTAGGCACGCAACCACGGTGGATACACTCCTGACAGGTGCTGCTGGCCTGCCGGGGTCACATACACACAAACACACACACATACACATGCACACAAAGAGAGACGCGAGAGAGAGAGAATGAGCGAGCATTAAAAATAAATGGAGAGAGGAGAATAACGAGAGAGGCAAGACGTGTTAATTTCTATCTTCCATCTGTTATTACATAAGCACTGCCAACAACTACGCATCTCTGGAAGAACAGAGAAAGGGGAACGAGAGGAGGAGAGGAAGATGGAGAGCTGAAAAAAAGACAACAACAGCCATGGTTAAAGTCCTCCTCCTCCTGCGCGGAAGAAGAAGAAGAAGAATTCCTCGGGGAGGATGGCGAAGAAGAAATCAGATTGATCGAGCAAACACCAAACTTGTAGATTCATTCGGAGGGTTTTGGCTTCCAAAACATTTTGAATGCATAACCTGGTGTTCCATCCTCGAAACGTGGCAGAAAGAATGAAAAAAATGTGGCGTCAAAAATGGGTTTTTTTGCTGTTTGACAAGTTAAACCCCCCCGAGGGCTTGGAGCCTCAGAAATGTTTAAAAGTGAGTCTTCTTTCCTCGCATACAAGTTTTCTAAAACTTGCATGCAAGCTTGTAAAACTTGTGTGAGTTTCACGCGGGATGTCACACTAAACACCTTCAGGTAGCTTCAAGCTCACGTTTAATATAACGCATAATGTTTAAAAGTGTGTGAATGTGTGTGTGAATGGGTGGATGACTGGCTGTGTAAAGCGCTTTGGGGTCCTTAGGGACAAGTAAAGCGCTTTACAAATACAGGCCATTTACTGTTTACCATTTAAATGCAGAACAAGCATGTTTTTGTCTTGTAATCCAAAGAGCACTCACATGAAGACTGCGACAGACTAATAAAAAAGTGAGCCTTTTTTTTGTTTGATTTAAAGGCCAGAAATACACAAACATCCTCAGTCAGAAGGCAAATAGATACCAAAGCAGACTAGTGACACAGAGGAAGTACAGAAGTTTGTTTCTGCCACTGAAAAACATTTTTCAACACCCAAGTCAAAGTTTTAGGTTGTTAGCTCTTTTTTTAAAAACTTGAGGAATCCTGGTTTACTCAGAAGTTTGAGTAAGTGAGTTGAATTTTTTAGTCACGGATGCCAGACAGGTTGCAATATTTCTCTGCCATATCAAAACTAAATAAATTAGACCACCTCTTTTACCTGTTACTTGTAATCGCCTGCTTGTAATCTCACTTCTTTTACTTGCCTGCTACATGCACCCACACAAACCTCGCTTACCTGTTGCTTATGGAAACATTCAGCTCTACTTACCTTCCAAAGGAAGGACTTACCCGCTCACCTGCCTCCCCACTCTCCATCAACCACCTCCACAAACTCTTGGATAACCACCAGCTGCCTACGAACTATTTCCAAGCCTCAATCTTAACTCAGCTAAGGCTGTTAATCTGTCAGGATATCCCACTTCAGCCATATTCTACTCCATCCATCCATCCATCCATCCATCTTCATCCGCTTTGTCCGGGGCCGGGTCGTGGGGGCAGCAGCCTAAGCAAAGAGGCCCAGACCTCCATATTCTACTCTTGGACTCTAATTGCTAATGCTAATTCCCCATCTCCTCTCTGACAGAGCTTCTGTGTGCAAACCAGTATAGCTGTTGAATGGCTCTGCCAATAGGGATGGGTATTGATAAGATTTTCATGATTACGATTCCATTTTCGATTCTGTTTAACGATTCGATTCTTTATCGATTCTCTTATCGATTCTTTTTAAAAAAGGAGAACACTAAGGTCGATTAGCTTAGAACTTTGTTTTATATCTTCTCTTTGAACAAGATAGAAATTTAGGAGTAACATGGCCTTACAAACCCAACAGTGAGATCTTAAGAAATCCACAGCCTACGGCTCTTCAATGGGGTGTCACAGGGTCCCCAGGAAAAAAAATTGTAAATGTAAAATAATAAAATAAATATTCTTCTGTAGCAATAAAAAAGTATAACATAAATTATTCTGTAGCAATTACACAAGAATATCCAGTAATGTCCCTGCCTACAATTAAACACATTCACTTACCGAAAATCGGGGGCATCTGCTGTGGCAAATGGGTGCAAACCTTTTACCACAAACTTAGTCACTGCTCGGTGACATTCGTCTATCCTGGCCTGAAAGGAGACGCTACCGGTAGACTGCAGTGAGAACTGCCAGCATCTGAGCCAGACTCTGTCTCTCTCATCATGGTCACCTAAATGCACAGTAATGGCAGGTTTTGTAATAAGGCAGATCGTGCTAACATAATATGCACTGTTAGTTGATTATTTACCTGCCGCATTAACGGGAGAGGACGTGCAAACGTTACCGCTGCTGCTGGGTTGAGATTCACGAGTCCGGAGCGGAATTAAAAACACGACATTCATCTAAGGTCATTGTGTGTTTTGTGAGCAAATGCTTTTGCATATTCGTAGTGTTTCCTCCCTTAAATGAAGTATCTACTTTGCAAGTCTTGCAAGTTGCCCTGTTGTCATCCGTTCTCGTAAAGTATGACCAAACTTTTGAGCATTTGAGCTACTTAGGCGCCGTATTTCCTGCCAGGTAAATGACGCTCCGCAATGTGGTGACATCACTCGGGGCGACTGGAATCGATAAGGGAATCGTTTGTAAAAATGGCAAACAATAATAGTGGGAACCGGTTCTCAACAAGAACCGGTTTTCGATACCCATCCCTATCTGCCAACAATCAACACTTCAAACTTGCTAGCTGTTGGCTATCTCTACTCTTTGGTTCCATCATCTCATTAAAAAAATGAGACACAACTGAAGAAACCAGGTGAAACAAATCAATGACAATGAGACACATCGCCACCAAAACAAAACAGACACTCCTAACACGGAGATGAAGACTTGACAACAAGATAAAAGGAGACAGTTAAAGTAATAACTGCAAGAACATGAATTAAATACTTCCAACAGATGTGAGAGTAACCATCGAAACGATAACAAAACTTAACCTTAGAGGAACTCAGCTCCTCCAACGCCCACTTAAAACATTTGAAATACAGTGAAATAAAAATGTTTAGCGCCTGGTAGAAAACCCAGCTTTTGTCCCAGTACATATGAACACAATAGCATGGGTTACTGGAGTTTGGGGTGTGGCTGACTGTCCACCAGGCCTCGCCTCTGCTAATTTAAGTCATTTAACTGGACCTCAAAAGCAACCATGTTTGTGCTCTTGTTGCCTTTTGAAGTATCTTAATGGAATTAATGTTGCAGTGACTGTGAGGGACAAAGCGTCCAAGATATTTGTTCTTCACATGTGGCAAGTGGAATTTCAATAGTATATTAGTCTATTACTTAGCACTAATTAACAGTTAGCTGCATGACTTAATTGCACTCTGTCTCTGTTTCCTATGTGTTTTTATATGTTGTAAGTGACAGCTCCTCATTGCCTGCGCTGTTATTCCTGCAGGCATAACTGCAGCAGAACACCCCCGCTGCTCATGTACCCAGGATAGTCTTGACTCTCTTGTCAGGACCTCTAAGTATTGATCTGCAACACTTCTTTATACAGGGAGTGCAGAATTATTAGGCAAGTTGTATTTTTGAGGAATAATTTTATTATTGAACAACAACCATGTTCTCAATGAACCCAAAAAACTCATTAATATCAAAGCTGAATGTTTTTGGAAGTAGTTTTTAGTTTTAGCTATTTTAGGGGGATATCTGTGTGTGCAGGTGACTATTACTGTGCATAATTATTAGGCAACTTAACAAAAAACAAATATATACCCATTTCAATTATTTTTTTTTACCAGTGAAACCAATATAACATCTCCACATCCACAAATATACATTTCTGACATTCAAAAACAAAACAAAAACAAATCAGCGACCAATATAGCCACCTTTCTTTGCAAGGACACTCAAAAGCCTGCCATCCATGGATTCTGTCAGTGTTTTGATCTGTTCACCATCAACATTGCGTGCAGCAGCAACCACAGCCTCCCAGACACTGTTCAGAGAGGTGTACTGTTTTCCCTCCTTGTAAATCTCACATTTGATGATGGACCACAGGTTCTCAATGGGGTTCAGATCAGGTGAACAAGGAGGCCATGTCATTAGTTTTTCTTCTTTTATACCCTTTCTTGCCAGCCACGCTGTGGAGTACTTGGACGCGTGTGATGGAGCATTGTCCTGCATGAAGATCATGTTTTTCTTGAAGGATGCAGACTTCTTCCTGTACCACTGCTTGAAGAAGGTGTCTTCCAGAAACTGGCAGTAGGACTGGGAGTTGAGCTTGACTCCATCCTCAACCCAAAAAGGCCCCACAAGCTCATCTTTGATGATACCAGCCCAAACCAGTACTCCACCTCCACCTTGCTGGCGTCTGAGTCGGACTGGAGCTCTCTGCCCTTTACCAATCCAGCCACGGGCCCATCCATCTGGCCCATCAAGACTCACTCTCATTTCATCAGTCCATAAAACCTTAGAAAAACCAGTCTTGAGATATTTCTTGGCCCAGTCTTGACGTTTCAACTTGTGTGTCTTGTTCAGTGGTGGTCGTCTTTCAGCCTTTCTTACCTTGGCCATGTCTCTGAGTATTGCACACCTTGTGCTTTTGGGCACTCCAGTGATGTTGCAGCTCTGAAATATGGCCAAACTGGTGGCAAGTGGCATCTTGGCAGCTGCACGCTTGACTTTTCTCAGTTCATGGGCAGTTATTTTGCGCCTTGGTTTTTCCACAGGCTTCTTGCGACCCTGTTGACTATTTTGAATGAAACGCTTGATTGTTCGATGATCACGCTTCAGAAGCTTTGCAATTTTGAGACTGCTGCATCCCTCTGCAAGATATCTCACTATTTTTGACTTTTCTGAGCCTGTCAAGTCCTTCTTTTGACCCATTTTGCCAAAGGAAAGGACGTTGCCTAATAATTATGCACACCTGATATAGGGTGTTGATGTCATTAGACCACACCCCTTCTCATTACAGAGATGCACATCACCTAATATGCTTAATTGGTAGTAGGCTTTCGAGCCTATACAGCTTGGAGTAAGACAACATGCATGAAGAGGATGATGTGGACAAAATACTCATTTGCCTAATAATTCTGCACTCCCTGTATTAAGAATATGGACGTTTGCTCTCTTCCCAAATGCACTGAGAACAAAAAAAACCACCAAACATCTGCTGTGATTTTGTGATGTTTTCTCAGAGCCCGACATTTTCCACGAGCTCTTTCCAGCTGAAGCTGCCCTGTAAAAATAATCCAGTGACAGGGAAGACGTACTGTTTGTCATCTAATGAAAACATTTTCTTGCCTGGGGAACAATGGGACGAGCGAAAAACAAAGCACTCTGAGGAGTGACGAGCAACTCCTCCAAAGGGGCCGCCGGGGTTTGGGGAATCTTTTTTCCGCAGATGCGGCTCTGAGGCCCGAGACGTGTTGATGTCCTGAGGTGGCGTTCGTTTCCTGTCAGCGACGGTGAGTGAGGTGCGAAGGGGCGAGAACCCTGCCTTTGTTTTTCTGGACAGAAAGACACCGGGAAAGGATTCTTTCCCAGGGCGGAGGGACGGGACTGTCAAGATGCTCGCTGCCAGAATACACACAAGTCCGCCATAGATCTTTGCAGCATTTCAACACTCCTGCAGTGTTGTGCACCGTGCTGGAGGGAAGCTAAACAGCACAAAAGCCTGTAGCTGCTCTGCTTCTAATCGTCAGTGTGGGAACGCACATTATAATTGTTTGTTCAATTATTTTTCTTGGACGCCGCACCTGCACCTCACCAAGTGAACTCCTGAGGCCAAAGCGCAATTAAGCAGCGCTGACGCCTGTTTAAACAGCAAGGAGGGAGTCAGATAAATACCTTTTTAGCACTCAAGGTAACAAGCACAGGGTGACAGTGAGAAGGCTCACAGGGAGCAATTTCCTATTTATCTGTCTTCTGATTTGACCTCTCTTGACAAGGTTCCTGGGCTTATTACTGTATCTGTCCTACGCTCTAATCATGGCCCATTACAAATGTTCAGCAGGCTGGAAGTGCCAGATGTGGGCGAAGGATAAAGGAAGGCAGCAAGTCGTGCTGACCGGTGTCGACACCCTCTGAAATGTTTAGTGAGATAGGAAATTTCACGGATAAGTAGCTCAGATGTTTGCAGAAATTGTAAATTGTGTTTTCTGACCTCGGCTGGACACTTTAATGAGAGTTCTTTTTTTGCAGAGGGAAGTGCAGAGGTGTGAAGAGAAAAAGTTCAGCGCTTCAGTGAGGACGAGCCCTGCAAAGGTTCATGCACGAGAGAAAATGAGCTTCACAAAACAACATGAGGCAAAAGAAATTGTATATATATATATATATCCTCCAAACTGCACCTCACAAACACTAACACTCGTATTTCACCTAAGCCTGAGGCTCTGTAGTATTTGGAAGATGAAGAAGAATATCTTAATTTATCACACTGGCATTATAACGAATCCCCGCAGAGACCTTGACCTCCCATAATTGCTGGACACATGAGAAAAATAAGTACCTCTCCACCACATACCTCCTCAGGTTCACCAGCAGAAGAGCTGCACTCTATTAATGAAGTGTTATCCATGCATCATAACACAGAGCAAACCGTGTGGCAGCTTTGGATACTTCCTCTTTGCAGACACACCGCTGCTGTTTAGGAGGGAGCACCGTATCGCAGTGAACCTCATTCATATAAACCACTGAGAGATTTAGCCTGCAGAAACGATTGCTTTCTTTAGAGTTCTGTTACAACTATGCACGATAATTAAACAAGATGAAAGTTTCGAATGATCTCAAACGATGTCTGTGTGATGCACCCGTGTAACTTATGGATACAGCTTGCACAATGTTTTCTGGAGAAAGGTTTTATGGTCTTTTAAATCTAAGAGCACTGTACCAGCTGTTAAGCATGATGGTGGTAGCATCATGCTGTTTTGCTGCTACTGGTCCTGATGCATTGAACAAAGTGGATGGAATAATGAGGAGGAGCACTACCTCCAACAGCTAGACAGCTTGAAACTTAGTCACAGTTGGGTGTTTTTAACAAGACAATAGTTCCAAACACAGGCTAACATTAAATCAACAGTAAACCAACCAGTTTAAGTGAACTTTACCAATTCTGCCCAGAAGAGCGGTCAAATTTCAGCCAGAATTATGCTGGAAGCTTGTTGGCAGCAACCAAAAGCATCAGGTCAAGGTATAACTCATTAACCAAATATAAGTGTATGTTCATATTTGAAGCTGCATATATGCTTTGTCCCTGCGCGGATTACAGAAAATCCTACATAAATTCAAACTCGTGCGCTCAATTCTTTTTGTTTTAAAGCCATTAAAGATGTGTGCTGTGCAAATTATCAGCACATCCATGCCCATGAAGAGTGGATCGAAACTACTGGTCACAACTATACTTCCAAAACCCATGTAGCTATGTTTACGTTTTGCACGGTCCATGTTTCAGACAGAGACAGACTGCTTATCTGTACTGGGCCTGCAGCCTATCCCAGTACAGAGCAGGCAAAATATGGGGTACACACTGGAGAGCTCACAGGCCCATTCAGTGTAAGGTGAACAAGGATTAGTTTAAACTTTCAATCATGCAAAGCTACTCTAGTAGAGTCCAAGAACCACAACAAAGAGTTGGAAATAAGCAGGTCCACTTGAAAACATCCTGTCATAATTATTCCTACTTGGGTTCAAAATTTATAGTCCCTCGACACAGTCGCCCTTTTTATAATAAAGTACTGCACGTAGCTACAACTTGTTTACAAACGTGACATGTTTGAACCCACCCCGACATCTGTGCAGTTAAATGGAAATATGTGCATTGCATTAGCATTAAATATGGTTTTTCACACAGAACATACAAATACTAAAGAAATGAAATATTACTTGAAAGCATTTACTAGACGTTGGAGCTGTTTATGTATCATTTTGGTCATTTACAAAGTCCAAAACACCAAAACTCCTCAGATTCTAGCTTCTAAACTTCTGCTTGTAGTTCTTTTCGTTTTTCCTTTTTTAAATATATTTGCCTTTTAGGTTATTAGCTTGACATTTTTAAACTCAATCATGCAGTTTATTTTAAAAAATGAAAGCTTTTCCTAATAGTTAAGTTTTTAATTTACTCTAATGAAAAGTCTTCTTTTTTTTTTTTTTTTTTGCAATAAAACCATTACTTGCTTAACATTTTTGGCATCCGGACTCGTCACTTTAACCATCTTTGCCCGCTGGTGTCTCTGGGAATGACCATTTACATTCACAGCGTATTTACTTCTGGCAGTCGGCTCATTCTGCACAAAGATGCCAGTCAGAGTTTTACAGCTTGCTCTGCTTTACACAGCGACTCTGTCTTCAGTCACACAGCTATCACCCCAGCCATGCATACCTCACTCTCTGCTCGCCATGCTCGCCGCCCTCCATGCATTATTCACAGCCACATTAAAATACCGGGCCGAGAGTGAGAGTTGCATGTTAAGGCAGCTGAATCGGGGAGGTGCCGTCACAACAGCTGAAAGTGTCTGTCACAGAGTTATAAGTTTTTTTTTCCCATAGTTCCCCGGCAGTGCAGCTGCCTAAATGAGAGGGATTAAGTTAACTCCCTGCTTAGAGGAAGAGCAGGCCCTGGATTAGGGCACTGGGCATGGACACAGAGAGCATTCAAGCAGGAGCCACCACATTTTAAAAAAGAGACGCAGGGAAGAGAGGAGGCAGCGGTGCACAGCCCTCGCAGGGACCTGCGGCCGAGTTGCTTGAACAAATACATTGACAAGTGTAACGCCGCGCCCGCAACATGGAAAAGGGTGTCAGGGCAAAGAGGGGGAACACTGGCAGACACGCCGACGATCACCAGTTCTTTTTTTTTTAATTCCACCTTCCAATTCCACCCGCTTCACCCCTCTCCATCTTTTATCCTAAACTAACACACTGCATCTCCAAGACATACATACAACAGCAGACGTATTCCTTACCCAAAGGCATCACTAGCTGCATCTAAAGTAATTTATTGTATGGTAATTAGTGCCCTTTAAGAACTGTTTTAATATAAGCATAGTACAATATAATATAGCATATCTTAATATAGTACAGTGATACAGAGTGGCTGTTAGGACGTATAATGAATTATAATTATAGAAACTGCAGTTCCTCTGCCGGCCACTTGAGGCTGACTTCAACAATGAGTCAATGCCCATAGAATTCCATGTTAAACGTTTAACTTTACAGTAGAAAACATGATTACTCCTACAGTCCAGTCCAGTTACTAAAAATCCAATTGGCATTTTTCTGGTGAGTGAAGTTTAAGTATTTTATTTCTTAAGTATTTTATTTCTTCTAGCTAAGTTGCCACTGCTAGACAATGGGAAGCTATTTTTACTATGGCATACTGTTGCTGGCTAAGAGTAAAAATAGGACACAAACCTTCTTGTGAGTAAGAAAAATCAAAAAAATGCTTGTGTAATTTAGAAATGCACACAGACTGCTAATATGTTGCAATCCATCTGACTCTGTGTGCGCCAATGGGCACAAATTTTTGACCTCCAATGTTTTTGTCATTAAATTGCTATCATTCACCAACTATGTCACTATTTTTGACTCGAATTTCTGTTTACTTTACATTTAATATGAATTTTATGTGTATGTAGACAGCAACATATTTACAATAAATAGCAACAGATTTGTTTTTGGGGTTTTTTTGCAAATTTTCCTCAGTTATTTTAATATTACAGCAGGAAATTGCATATAATCACCAATTTGATCTTATTGCCAAATAGCGACATTTTCATGCACAAAAGTTCTCTTTGAAGACAGCAGGTGAATGAGATTGAGGTTACAGACCTTCTACCTGTCTTCAAAGCAAAAATTTCATAATTCAATGGCTTCCCAAGTTCATTGCATGCAGTGGAAATAATGTGGTCTCTATTTTCTTAGTTGAGCGCTGGCTTCAGCTCCAGTTAATGGCCGAAATCAAAGTTAAATGATTGTTTCAGTTGACATTTTGTTTGTATTTTGCAGATTCCTAAAATGTCCAGGGATTAGTTATATTAGTACAAGCTAAATTAAATTAATGAGAGTGGCAAGAAGGGGGTGAGCAGGGGCCCCAAAAATTAGTATGACCCTTGGCTCCTCAAGCATGTCATTCTAGCCATGTAGATAGATTTTTTTTTTTTTATTATAAGTGGGAGTGATCATACAGGCTTGACATAAACCACAATATTCTCGATGTGGATTCATTTCACAAAGCTGTGGCATTTATTATTTTTATTTTTATTATTTACCCTTATAATAGCAACATCATCCTATAATAAACACAAGGGTGTGAAGGCAAAAATAAAGTTTTCTTTTTTCTTAATATCAGCCAAAAGCTTAATGGTAACAGCCAAGTTTTTTTATTTTATAATTTTAATCACATTTTGAGTCGTGCAGTAAATATGTGCACACCCTGATTTGTTTTCTGAAGCATTCACAGAGGGGGGAAAAAAACCTGGGAAGGAGTGTAGATGAGAACAGGTGGTGAAACAGTGTGAGAAACACGAGGGAGAAAAACAACAGACACCTGCTCGTGAAACCCAACCTGGTTCCTCCATCACATTCCAGCAGAGTTCAGCTGACTGAGCTGCTCAGACAGCGGCTGGGGAGGACACACTCGGCCTCCAGCAGTAAATTATACCGTGGACCGTACACTCAGTGTGACAGCATGGCTGACGCTGCATTAGCGCTGCACAAATCTATGTATTTTTGCAGGAATACAACAGTTTCTTTACCCTGCACTACCACTAGCCTTGTATTTAATGCCTGGTAACTATAGGAACAAGTCTTTCACATACCGTAAGGTCTTTACCTTACAATGTAAAGCGCCTTGAGGCAACTACTGTTGTAAGTTAATGCTATATAAATAACACCGAATTGAATGGAAGTAGAAATTACTCTGGCTTTGCAAACAGTATCAGTTTGTGTGCATAATACATCAGCAGGGTGAATTCATGCCTTGGTTAGTTTTCTAAACTGGGATTATTTTTTCTCCAGTGGAAGCTATGCTTATCTATGAATGTCACCAAACTCTGTTCTGGATAAATGCATCTATACGTGTGGAGAAAAAAGTCACACTAGATTAGCCAGAAAGTCAGTAAACAGTCAAAACTGAGGACTTAACAAGCTAATAACATTACCTTGACAAGCTAATAACAAGCTAATGTTATTAGCTTGTTAAGTCTTCTGTTAGGTGAACCGAAGTACAATCCTAAGATCCATCAGCATGCCTGTCGGGGAACGTGGAACCTCTGAAGAAGCAATGCCAAACTTTATTGAGACCTTATTTCCAGGTTTTGGTTGAGAAATTCTTATCTCACTGGCTGGATTACTTCATACTAAAAGTAAAGAAAGTGAAGCCCAAATGGTTGGAAAGAGAAACACCATTTTATTGCATTGCATGTTGTGTAGATCAACTGACTGCGCTGCTTAGTACACCAGAGTCGACAAGGAAAAAGCAAACAGTGTTGGACCAGTGAATCATGGGTGAACCTGACTCAAACAGGCTCTCCTCCACACTGTCCACATTTATAAAGTGCTTTAAAAGCCCTAAAATTACTAATATTACAGGAGCTAGCTAACAAAATACTTAAGCTTCCGAGAGAGCGCTTGAAAGTGGACTGTATATGTGTGTTTTGTAAAATTCATTGTTGTAGCCAGGGGGCAGTACAGTTTCTTTGATTTCCACCTAGTTACAGGTTCTGTCACAAGTTAGCTAACATAAACTAATATAAGTCTTTTAGCAGTAGCCAACCAACCAACCAACCCGGTGACATCAAGTTCTAAACTGTCACAAAATGGAGATAAACATGTTCTAAAACTTTAACTTTAAACACTTATTTCTTAAATCCAGCTTCAGGGACAGAGTTACATCTATGTCAATTTTTGAGAGCGACCTGTTCCCCTAACTAACTAAAACTAACCCGAAATATAGTGTTAGATTAATAAACTGTTTGGCCACAGCTATCACCAGACTTTAATGAAGCTACATAAATCTAAAGCTAAATAAATCTCCGCTGGGTAGTAGGACAGGAGCCCCTGACGCCTAGACTCCCATGGTGGCAGAAGTGAAGCTGGTGGAGACTTGGATGAGCATCTCTATAAAGCCAGTACAAGGTGGAGATGGCGAGGAAGTGGCTCAGATGTATTAAAGCCTGAGATGCTAAGACCACAGTTTTATAGATTAGCAGCTGAAAGAACCCAGGAATGCAGGTAGCTGAAAGATTACAGATCTTCTTCATTCATCAGAATCTATCTGAAACATTAAAGCTACAACTGAAAATGATTCTGAATTTAATACAGGACTATAAGCATCCTAGGGTAGGACTTTTATTAGCAGATCTTTTGAGTTGTGGAGCAAGACGGTTTTCCTTTCTATCTCACACTCTGCCTGACTTAATCAACATAATTTCCTTTCTAAGTGATCATGAAATGTTTGCTCATCACCGTTCTTCTTGTAGAATTGAATAACTGATGGACACCTGATGTAGCAAAGCTCTGTAACTGAAGCACTGTTGCCACGCTCTCACCAGCGGTCAGATCAACCTGTATGTTTGAGTAAACCATTAACCCACCGCTGATACTCTCTGTCTCCTTCTGGCTGCAGGGTAGAGGAACCAGGCCTCAGTCACGTCAGCTCCGTGACATCGAAGCGACCGTGACACCGCGGCAAACAGCCGATGACTGATGCCTTTTTGTCTTCTGCAGTCAGGACGGATCGCCCGCCCCGCAGACGACTCTAATTGGACCGACAGGTGACACATATGTGGAAACCAGGAGATGATGGCGAAGACGACTTGGATCACGGGACCTGCACCTCACATGCCTCCTCTGAGCAGTGTAAGTGCTCCATTCTGACACTTGACATGACATTTAGGAAACGAAACGGTGCCCTTAAAATCAGCAATAATCTACACGTTAAAGGGCAAACATTGTCCTCCTTTCACCACCAACAGAATGTCTTTACTTACAGCTCGGCTGCTGTCTTTGTTGCTCCCGCTTTCTTCCTTTGGACTGTGTCACTATGGTAAAATAGGCCATATTCATCAATTATCTTGGGGGAAATACCCAGTCATAATCAGGACCGTCTGTGTCCTTTAGTTCTGAATGTTTTCATCAGGGTAAAGTTTTTTAAGCTAATTTTAAACCTTTTCCTGATGCTTCCAGTATGTTATTATTGGATATTTAGGTATTCATGTATGTATATATTTTGCGGGAGTACAGTCTGCACAGGGACCTTTAAATTTATTTACCTGTAAGAGCAACCGCTACACCGTTCCCTCGACTCGTTGTTGCGTCTTCAGTGCACCTGCTGCCCTTTTCTTTCACACCAAAGCAGGTGAAATGGACTCGGAGTGGTTTCTGTTTCCTAACGTGACGCATTGATATCTCTAAAGTTTAACTGGTTTTGTGTTACACTGCGATAATCAAGTGTTCCCATTCTTCTTCTGGTAACAGACCAACATCGCGTTCCTAACGCCTATAGTTTGAGGAGGCTCCTCCTGAAGCAACAGCTGAACTTCTAATCTGTCCTGAAACTAGAGAACGAGCGGGTGACCAGCGTGTTCTTCTGTGCGTCACATCAAAAGCAGAACCATTAGACGAAGCCCTGTCTCTGATATAAAATGCAAACGTCACTCTATTATTAAAACTGTCACTTTGCCTGCCTATGTAGCAGCGTTGGATGCTTCTTTTGTTCATTTCGTGTTTCTCTGAGATGCTGTCAGATGTTTTTAGATTTGTTATATTTATTTAAAAATGCAGCAGAATAGCTTTTACTGCTGGTAATAATGGATTAAAGAAAACAGCAGTTATTACAAATGAAAAAATGCTCAGTTCAAAGCTGAAGTTAAATATTTAAGCAATTCAGTCTCAGACAGACAGTAGGCTCCATGTATATTATAGAATATACTGCATAGTCTGTATGATAACATACCTGAGACTCGATTCTTGCTTGGTAAACGTGTCTCTGATTGCTTTTATTCAAATTCAGCTCAGCTTTATTGATACTGACCTTAGCAAGTGCTTTAAAATCAAACATTTATCTTGTTTGCCAGAATTTTTTTTGGTCTTTCAAAACTATAAAATAAGTTTTTCTCTCTGTTTGCGTCTTTTGCTGCCCTACAGGAGGCAGGGTCCAACTTCTGACCCACTTACATCTGATTGGCTGCCAGAGGGAACTTGCTGGTACTGAAGGATTTAATCAATGTTTCTGTTGAATCTCATTATTTGTTTTTCCACTCACTGCATATCTGTCAGAGGGATAGCTTGAGAGTCAAATATAGTAATGACTATTTTGAAATATTTCTCATTCATAATTACACTGATAATCAAAGGTTGTAGCTGTGTGCTTGACGTTTGACCTTCCAGTTCATCAGCTGCAGTTCCTCGAGTGGCCACTTGAGGCTGCCTCCAAAACTGATTAATTCCCAATAAACTCCCATTTTAAAATGTCTAAATTTCCAACAGAAACAAACATATTTACAGGCTGCTACAGTAAAAGGTTTTGGTCTTTATGGATAGTTTCCCCCATTACAACTACTATAAAAAACATGGATTGTTATAACATACTTCAATTGTTCATCTAAATATGGTCTGTTTCTGTCACATACAGATGTAAAAAGATAGCTGTGGCCACATATTTTTGTCTCTCATCTTAATTTAGTTACCTTGGATTCCAAGGAACATAAAATTCCCTCTCCATAAAAGTAAAAACACAAAGGGTGTACGGAGTATGGGTGTCCATATACTTTTAGACATGTTTTCCTGTTCCTACAGTCTTTGTTTTGTGTGTTTTTTATACATGTTTGGGCAAAAGATGAAGGCTTCCTTTTTTATAATGAGGCTTGTTTGTTGTGTTTTCTTTTGGTTTCTAAGGTGAAGTTTTCAAATCAGGCACCTTCAAGCCAACTCCAGCCTCTAAGGAGAAAGTTCCTTATAGCGATCAGTGAAATTTCACATTTCAATGCAGCTCTACCTTCATTCAGCGCAACCTAATTACGACCAGTTCCCCTTGAATTATTCTTAAAGCCCTGACAGTGGGGCATCGGTGTAAAGTGCACTGTTTGAAACAGATATTTGTATTTTGCTTGACAAACTTCAGAGAAACTTTTTAGAGGTCTTTGTCATCTGTGGCCCAATTAGCAAAGCAATATTCCAGCAAACAGTCAAAAGAGGAAAAACATATTCTTGTAGGTGGATCATTAGCTGGAAAACGAATGAAAATACCCCTCGATGCTGCGCCCTCACACCCCGAGTGTTTCAAAGAGCAGCCGTTTGTTTTGTGCTGTCAAATCCCCACGTTGTTTATTAGTCCGGGCATCCTCGACGGGCGCCGCAGCACCAAATCCCAAATCTTTGCCCCGGCTTCTCGTCTCACACACATCTAAGCCCGGCGAGGTTCGTGATAGCCCTCCTCCTCCTCCAAACGGGGCAACAGGCCCACAGGCCGGCGAGCGAGCCTGCAGCTCGGTGAGAGCCCTGGGGAAGCTGGATCGAGTCCTATTTGTCAGAGCTTTCCATCGTCACTATTCATCAAATGGGGTTGGCGGGGAGGCGGCGGGTTTCTCTAATGTACTCGTGCCATTTTCTTCCCCGCATGAGTGTTTTCTGTTTGGCTGCTGACACTGGGAAAAAAAAGGGCAAATAAGTACTCGCTCTGAATCTTTTCACACACTCTTTCTCCCTGAAACACACACTGGGTGGACGGTGCGATGCTCTCTCCAGGGCTGAGAATTTCCCCTCTCTGTCTTTATCTGCTGGTAAATGTTGACAGACCACTGAACCCTGATGTCGGATTGTGACAGGCTTAGCTGTTTGTAAAGTGTTGGGGTGGGGAGGGGGGGAAGAGAAACAAAGGAGGCCTCTGGTGTGGTGGTTAGCCATCATGGCTGCTCAGCTCACACTGAAAGGACCTCTAACACCATCCCAGCTGCAACCCAACCATCACAACTGCTGCCGCCGCAAAGGCAAGCACTCGGCTGTGCCCCGGTCAGCCGGCTCGCAGACCATTAGGGAAATGGCTGAAGGGTTCTCGCCTTTCAAACCCGGCTGCACCGTTCAAATTAATGAGGAGATTGTCAGCATATCAGAGCTGATGGGTGTGAAGATCGAGGCCTCAGTACAGATCCTGAAAACAAGAACGCTCAGGACAAAACCCACTTCACTGGAGAGTGGCTGTTGTCTTTGGCCTAGTTTGAGCTGCACTTGTTAACTTCAGTTTGCAGAGCAACGCTTCACCACCTGAATCTATTCAAAAAGAGACAAAGAGACTTTGTTTAGGTCACAAAAATCCTACCAAACTGCAAGTTAGACTATGACTATGCTTCTTATTCAAGTCTACAACTGTACAAAGTACTGGAAATCATTTGAAGAATTTAACAAAGACTAAAGCACCAGTCAGACTGGATTTATTTCTTCGGCTGTGATTTGGATCTTGTTCAAAATTTTGTGGATTTGAGGTAAAATGATCCACAATGTGTTTTTGAAGTGGACAATCGAGATAATGACATATCTGTGAAGAGTGGTTTACAACCCAAACTCATTTTAATGTGTAAATGTAATGCCTAAACATAATAAAGTCCTTTTTCAGTAGCTAAACTTAGTTCGGTTTTAATGCGTAAACGTAACCAGCTAAATTTATTTGTGCTTAAACTTAACCATTCAATGTATTTATACTTAATTACCCTTTTAAAACTTCTACCAGTGATTTTTTTGATATGAATGACTTGTGAAATGCGTGAAAGGCTCTACCACTACGCTCCAACCTCCTAATGCAGACCTCTTTTGCTTTTTGAAAATGGAAAATATTAATATCGTGGACGTGAGAGCACACTGATGGGATGTCAGTGTTGGGAAATTAGAGAATTTTATGTCTATTTATGTTTTAAAACTATTGTGAGAAAGTGTAGTAGTTTATAATAAATCAGCAGTTTTTAAACCAGTTCATGGGACGGGAAGTCTTGTAGTGGATAACCACTCACTACACTGGAAGCCCCAAAAGTATATATGGTCCCCAAGTCGCACTACACAACATAGCTTTCTTCTTTTGGCTTCATCTCACGGTCTGTCTGTGTCTATAGTTGTCTTCTGTTGTGGCACATATACATAATTCCCCACCTTCACTTCAATCTTAATTCTAAATGAGCTCATTGTCCTCTGTGGCCCAATTAGCAAAGACAAAACATTTTTTTATTTAAAGCAGCCCCACATTATCTGTGCCACAATTAGACGCCAATATGTGATCTTTATCTGGTCGCATTGTCTGGAAATTTACGTCTGATTGGAAGCATTCTAATTGATGCTAATAACATCTCTAAATGCTGATCTATGTTGGCTGTGCTGGTGGAACAAACATGGCATCGCATGTAAATGCAACCAGTATTTAATTTCATTTTATTTTTTGCTGAAACGCCTGTCAAGCTAATAATTTTTCAGTCTTTCCATCACTGTAAAAAGGTTACTCCTCATAACAATCATAGCAACCACATCCACAGCTTTTCTCCTCAGTGGTTTCAAAGTTTTTGGAATTATTTAGCATTTAAAAATCTTTTATACTGACTTTTTATATATTTAGTTTTGTTTTTAACTGACTATGTATGACTTCCCTGCACCACCAGTGGCGAGCAATGCTAACAAGTTAATTTTAGCTTAGAAATGTGTGTCACTGACACAAATAAAGATTATGGTGATTTTATGGATGATAAATACCAGTAATATATCCTACTTTTCACTCGGTTAAAATGTAACTTTTAAAGTACTGCTCAAAAATGTTAGGATTAAATATACAGCTAATGTTAGTTTGGTTATTTTCCCACAAAAGCTAGCTCTGTTTGGCAGCATCAACTAAAATGTAGTCTAGGAAGAAATAAGCAGTTCATTTGTTGAGCTATAAACGCTGGTAACTGCTGCTAATTTGTAATGTCCCAATTTGACCACTTTCTGTTCAAATTATCAGTTATGCATGATAAAATAGAAAAGTGTTTTCAAATTACTTTGTCAGCTAACAATGAGAAATATTTAAAGTAAGATAAAAAGATAGCGAAAATAACAAAAACTTGTTGATATTTATCAACTGTTAACTAGCTAAGTAGCTTTCTTGTTAGCTAATGTTCTAGCAAAAAATCAGCTAGTTTGCCAAACTACTACACTGGCTTGCAAAAGTATTCGGCCCCCTTGAAAATTATAAACAAGAGAAATTACACTAACAAAGGAGCTCTATTAAATAGAAAATATGAAATACTGATAGTGCTGTCACATCAAAGTCTTATGGATAGCCTTTAAATGAAGAGCAGTTTGCCAGAAAGCCATGTTTGAGCAGATAAATATCAAAATCTCCTCTTAGTGGTGAATCACTTGGCTTGTGCAGAGATGAAGGACTGAGCTAGCTGTGAGGACTAATGTGAACTGTAGGACACACTGATCATCGACACCTTGAACCCTCTTTGTGTCTCCGGCCCCCGATGACGATGGCCCAAAAAACCTTTTACAATGTTTGTTTTGATTGAAACAATCTGAAAAGGGACGTCACAATGAGGCGGTCCCTCTTTTTAGCCTACTCTGACAGAAGATATCACTCAGCTTCCAGATGTGAAACGTACTCCTGAACTCTGACAATAAGCAGGATAAAGCGATAACAGACACATCATATCAAATTCAACATGATATGAACATGTGGAAGAGTTCTTATAAATCCACCACCAGCTGCACTTCATCGTGCTGCTGGAAATGTCACAGGCGTTCACCTCTCCTTGTTTGACATGCTTCCCCTCTATCTTTTTTGTCCCTTCTCCACTTCCTGTGGGAACTGCGTTTGTTGAGCAGCGTTTCCCCTGATGAGCCAGAGCGGGTCACATCTGAGCGACCCACCAGATCGACGCTACACAAAGACACAAAGGTGAGGACAGACAATGAGGCACAGCGTTCGCTAGGTCCCGACCCACCGGGGCGGCGAGCTTTGACGGTGACAGCACCTTCCGCCGAGGATGACACATCAGGAGAAACAATGGAGGATGTAACTAAGCAAATTAAATCAGGGCCATGAGGGCTTCTTTGAATGAAGATGAAAGTGTGTCACACACCTCTGTATTGTAGCTCTGTGGCACCAACACGGCCTACGGGGACTCGAGAGAAGATTGGATTTCAAAAGCCAGCATTTCATTGAAGGGGAAATGAAATATGTCCTTGGTGCCGCTGAGCAAGACATCAGTCCTGTCATTTTAAACAGCATTAATGCAGAGTCTTAACAAGAGGAGAGGTGAAAAGTTAGCAAAACTTCCAGAATTACTAATTTTATTTCTTTTTTCATATTAGCCGTGGGAATGAGAATTTTGGAGCCAAGCGATGTAATAGTTGCTATTGTTTGATAGTAGTTTTTGCATCTTCTGTGTTTTGATCATTAACCACTTGGCTGGAGTGCAGCAGTCCAGGTTTGAGCCTGCCCACTCTTATGTCAATCTTCACGGCTTCACTATCCAATAAATGCAAAAATGTCCCCCAAAAAACTAACGTTAAAAAAATGTGGCATAGAAGAGGGAACACTGGAAAGGAGCTGGACATGTGTATCAGATAACTGTTTTTTAAAGAGCTCAATCAACTGAAAGTCACACTCCTATTGATTATAGTACAAAAATCTAAGCATTAAATTACTCTTAAAGTATATGCATATGCAATATGCAGAAGGATAGGTCATATTTATTGTATTATTTACTAGTTTATCACTTTAATGTTGCAGCTGGGATGAGTTTAATTGCTTTACATACAACTGGGCAGATACATTGTAGAGCATTAGACAATGGTAGACTTCCATTTTAACACTGGCTAAATGTTACCATTTAATTATGGAATTGAAGATTTACTGACATGTGATCAATAAGCAATCAACGTTACCTTGTCAACCATCTTGGAGATGTGAGAATCATGTTGACAGTGTATTGAATGAGGCCTCAGTCACACATCCCTAGAGACCGATACAAGACCAACTAGTAATCACTGGTTTTGGGGGGAAAGAAAAAGTATTCCACAACCAACCACAAACTGAAAAAGTGACTGCCATGAACCAGGCCTATGGACCAATCACTTACCCCTTGGCAACCACCAAAGCTACCAATTTCCCCCAGCAACAGTCAAAAACTTCCAGGAACCACTGCTAGCCAGTCAGGGAATACAACTAAATGCTATATTGCGTCCAGTGGCGGACAACATTCGTGTAATGTGAACATGACATCACATCTACCTTTTGGTAAATCTAACATATAGCATGCTAAACTTAAGCTACTTCAACTAGTCTACAATTGCTGTTTCTGCAAGCCACTTTGCAACCCACCTTCAACATCCAGCTCTTTCCAGCTGTAACTAAATCTAAAATATTAAAGAGTAACAATACATATATTACATTATCTGTTAATCAGCAACCTATAGATCATAGCAAATGAAGTCATAACATTTTGATGTATTCAGTTTTGTTTGTGGTTTGGTTCTTTTGACTCATGACTATCTGTCCCTTTCAACTTTATTTTTGTGGGACTCGAGCCTTGTTTAATAGTAAAGAAGCACACAGGAAGCCCGGGTAGAGAGAAAAAGCTGACATTTATTCATGTTTCTGGTAATTCTTAAACATAAAGAGGAAAAAAAAACGTAACCATTAACTGTTGAAGATGTGTCCAAATTGTGCAGCGGAATATAAATCCATGTTCACCTGTTTGTTGGCTGGAGCTCATCATAATCGTGTTTCAGCTAACATCAGTAAAAATTTGCCTCTCAGTAGGAGGTGTGTTATGAGTCAGATATCGAGGCTGGCTGATTAGAGACAGCTGAATGCAGAGTTAAATGTACAGTAATGATCCCTCGGCCTGTTTGATGTGAACTTGCCACTTGTGCACTCGCTGTGGAAAAAACATTCAGGTCGGTAGATAGTTTTCACACTACTGATTAAACCAAAGCTGAGCTCATCGTTTCTCCTCCACATACTGGAGGAAGCTGTTTTCTCCTCTCGTCCACTTGTTTCTCTCTCCCTCTCTCTCTGCTTTCCCCTTCCATCTCAGGGAATTCACTTCACTTTAATTGTTTGACAGTCTTTTCCTGCCTTTATGCCACGGCCGCAGAAGGTGCCGAGGATTTTTTCCTCCTCTTTTGAGGCATTAATAACATTCCGCTCGACTGATTCCCCGGGGCACAACCTCATTATGGCTTATAGGCAGAAAAAAAAATAAACTGTCTGTACCACCTGGCAGCTTTTTTCCCTCCTTTTCACAGAGAAATGAGGAGCTGGTGTAAAGTGCCTGCTTATAAAACAGTCTTCTTGTTGCTAACTAAAACACATGTCCAGGCTGTTATCTGTTTCCGTGGCAGAAAGTGACTGGCTGCTTCTCCTGCTGTCTGCACTGGGTGGCAGCACTGTGGGTGAGATTAGAGGAGGAGGACTCTGGACTCATTTAGCTTGTAAGAAACCATTTAAAAGAGGCACAATGCAAAAGCACTACATGCAACCCTACTTCCTCTATTTCAAACGATTAAATTCAATTAAAATAAAAGCATATGGCAAATGGTTCATAACACACCACAAAGTAGCAGTAAACAGGTAGGATTTTTTAAGGTGTTTTCCAATAGACTTAACTATCTTATCCTCAAATGATATTCAGAGCTCATAAATAAGGCCCAGACATCAAATAATGTGCACAGAGTGCAAACATTATATCCAACCTATAGCAACTATAATAACACTAATACAATACATCTAGACATTGGCCTGTGGAGGATAATGGTATAAACTAATTGACATATATAAAGTACTGTGCAAAAGTGTTGAGCCACCTGTCATTTCTTCATATTTTGTTTCCAAGGAGGCAGACTTTGTTTTAATTATTAAAGTGCTCTTGAGTAAGTTCTCCAGGCTTTCTGAAGGCCTTCTGACGTTTTTCTTTGGACACTGGCTGCTTTTCACTCATTTTTAGTCCAGTCTGTGTACCTGACCATTTCCAGAGGAATGTTAGTTTGTCACGCCACTTAACACTGACCTATGAGTCATTTAAGCATTTAAAAAAAGACTCAAGGGATGAATCAATGTTGTGACTACACATAACAGACACCTTTGCAAAGAATTCATTTAAAATTGTATATAGGCACTTAGGTACTAGCTGCCTATCACAAAACACATCTTTTGTTCCAATTTCTTGTATGAAGGAAATGTAATGCAAGAAAATATAAAGAAATAAAAGTTTGACAGACATAAAATAGTATTTATGTACCATCAAGGTGATTCTCAAAGAGCTATTACCAGAAACTTGTGATATCTCAGCCTGCTGTGCAGGGTGTCCTTAAAAATCTGAGAAAACTGGACAAGTGGAGGACAAAGGAAGAAGTGTCAGGAAGCAGTGCGGCATCATCTTGACAGAGAACAGAACAAAATGCGGCCAACATCCGTAGAAGAGCTTTGAATGTCCTAATGTTAAAATTTGTTTGATGGGCTGAAACATGTAAATGTGAAAAATGTGCAAAAAACGAAGAAATCAGGAAGGGGGCAAATACTAAAACCACACGACTTCATCAAATATGCTAAACTTACTGTGCAGAAAAGATCAGCTGATTCTGAGGAGGTCAAGTAGAAACTTTTTGGAGATTTAAGCAATTTTATATGGAACCTGTTTAAATGTGTCTCACTGCAGTGTGACCTTCACAAACTCTTTTGAAGTTGCTGCCAATAACCTTTAAGAAATTTCTTCAAAGCCACAGCTGTGATCTTCAAAAAGGAAATAAGCACTCTCACAGTCATTTATTTCTACTTAACATTAGAGGAACGGTAAGTTATTGTGCAGTGGCTCCAGTTGAGGTGTATGTGGCCCACAAACTAAAATCAGTCCCTCGTACAAAGTTTGTCGAGGTGTCATCCTGAGTTTTCTCTCATGTAAAAGATTAAATGATAAACTAGAGTTTAGTCGAACACAAAAAGGGTGGACAGGCAGCTGTAATCAAAAAGTAAAACACTATATGTACATGTACTTAGACATGTACATGTCTAAGTAAAAGAACCAGAAAAGACCAAACAGTTCAGCATATAAGATTAAGTGTGAAGCACTAATACATTAAAAAGTGAAGAAAGTACAGTGGGATTTTTTTTTTTTGAAGGCTTCAAATCATCTGAGGGCAGAGAAAGTGCATTGGAATTTTCATCTCATACAGTATATTCAAACTGGAAGCCGGCCAGTCCTCCACTGGTCGGACATACAGCAGTCTGAGGGTCAAGTGTCTTGCCCAAGGGCAGCTGGGCAGCAGTAGGTTGAGCCGAGGAGTATGTCCTCATTGACATGAAGAACAAAACGTTCCGGATAAACACTAGAAAGGCCAAGACGTGTGGCTGACTGACAGCAGCTTTGAATTTCACAAGTGAAATATTTAAACTGTTTGAAGAAGCGTGGTTGACTCTCGCCGTGACCTCTCATTTCTAAAGTTACTACACAAAGAGATCGACTCGTATTTAACTTTAAAAAACACAAAAAGAAGCGTTTTTTTTATCACACACTTGAATTTTTTAAATGAACATACTGCTAATTTTATGTTGTGTATTAAAGCAGGGAGCCTTTGTCCTGACCTTGTGGAATAATACAGAGTGAATGTGGAGCAGTAGGAAACATTTAGTTAAGAAAAAGAGAGAATAAAAGTGACTTTTAGAGTCAAAACCAATACCTCCACGAGCCTTTTTTTCTGACTCCAGTCACTCAAAGGTTGTACTGCAATATTTACATATGGTTTCGTACTGCTATTAACAGAATTCATTATATTTAGCTGTAATTATTACTAGTTTTATTTACTTTGTTGCACAGCTCTTTGTGACTAAATCTGTAAAAAAAAAAAAAGTTCCATAAATAAACTTGTTCCATAAAAAATCTTCCTTTTTTTATAATGAAGATAATTGCTAATTATAATAGGAATTATACTAATTGTTAGCATGTTATAGTGCATTACAAATTTCTTATTTTTTATTAGGCAAACAATAAACCGAATTCAGGTTTTTAAACACACACTTGAATTCAGGTTTTTAAACCCAAACTTGAGCCGGCACAATGAAATTCTCTGAACATCAGAAAAATAGTTAAGCATAAAATTCATCTACAAAAACTAATTTTTCAGTTCGGAAATTTAATCGAAATCACTCTAATTTGGCATTTTAGCCGACATGTTGGTCTTTTGGAGCCAAAAGTGATAATATTTTAACAGGTAGTGCGCTATGCTATTAGCTAACAGTAGCTTGCATTGTTAGCAAGCTAAATCCATAAACTGTAAAAACGCACAGTGCTGTAAAGATCAACTAACAACCCCAAAAACTGAAGTTTAGTCTTTTTCTACTCTCTGGTAAGATAATTAACTTCATATCAAGCCACATTAGTCATCAGATAATTCCAATGAAATGATCCAAAAGGCACCAACTGCACAACCACGGTCAAGTGGTCCAGTTCAGTCACTTGAAACAGCAGACTGGCTAAAGACACCAACCACCAGAAATTAACTAATAACACCTTAATATAATCTAAACTGGTATGTGTATATTTTTAAATTGTCATGTAGAAAGTTGTTATGAAGGGATTGCAAAACAATTTTCTGATGGCTATCCTCATTGTTAGCTAGTTAGCAAACAACTGTTTTGACATGACCTTAAACGGGCCATTTGCGCTGGAATATATTCCAATATGACTGAATTAAAGCAATTCTATAAAGAAGAGTGCTTGTTAAAAGAAGAGGGGTCTGCACAGTGGTAAACATGGTCCTATCCCAACATCGCTGCCATTAAATTCAAAATGAGCTAAGACTTTGCAGTTTTCTATTATTATTATTTTTTAAATTTACATTGATTCTTTGTATTTTTCCAAATAAAAGGTCCTTTAAGGCAATACTATCAGTCGCATGTGGTATGTATGAAAAAGTCAAATGTATCCAGATGTTTCCCTTTAAAATGCAAGCCTGAATACTTTTTCATTATTTTTTTTAATTTCTTTTCATTTTCATCCACTAGACAGGACCAACACAAAATGACAGATTGGATGCACAGTTCCTCCTCCTCATCATCCACTTCAGCAGCAGCATCCACAGTTTGCTGCTGCCTGCACACAACTCTGTATAAAGCAGATTAATCATACACAGTATACCATAAAGTGATGGACAGTCGGCCTTTTTTGTTGTCCGGTCTCTTTTCTTGTGCTGTCGCTATTTCAGTGTCTCTGCATCTTCTTCTTCTTCATCGAGACAGATTCCTGCACACTTAATGTAGATTCTGTTTCCAAAAGCTTTTCTTGCACTCAATTTATATTCATTCTGTTAAATTAAGGGTTTGTTGGAGAGGAGTTAAGCATCAATACGACTTCAATCAACCGGCATGAATTTCAGGGCGCATCCAGGCAAGTTCTGCATCAAATCCCACTAATGTGCCTCCCAAACAGATTTTAGCGTTATTGAGTGAAGGGTTGTAATTAAAGGCAGGTTCACATCGATGAATGTGGGTTATTCAGCTCAAAAAGATAATTTCTGGTGATGCTTTACATAATCCTTAAAATATACAAGAAAGCCCTGCTCCTGAGGAGAAAAATATAAATTAATGGAAAAGCTAATGGACATGTTGATGGCATTTCGGTAAACCTAATAAGAATTGATTCGTGGTTGTGAGAACATTTTCATTCCTCAAACCTCAGCCCCTCCTCCTCGCTCTCCCGTGCTTTACATGTGTAATGAACCTGCCCGAGCATTGATCAAAAACAAAAATTGGGGGAGTAAATCTGCTTAAAAAGCCTGTCTCCCCCTCGTCTGCCTGGGCTTTGTCCTGGCAGCGGGCTGGCCAGCACTTATCGAGGTGCTATATGTCTCTTAAATTACTAAATTGCCTTCTGGCCCCAGCGCTTTTCTCCACCAGCGATGGTTTGCGGGCATTAGCCGAAAGTTTTTCCCGCAAATATTTAATCCCCGCTGTGACTGACAATGTTGTCAGACCTCTGGACGGGCTTTACGGCGTTATTACAAGCGCTCCTCCGTCCGTGGCACTTTGGATTATTCAAGATTATGTTGTAATCCTTTTAATCCTCATTGCATTAAGATTTCAGTCAAAATACTGCAACAGTAAAGTAGCACTCGGAAGCAATGAGGTCTTAAGCAGGCGTCATGATTGGGCGGCCGCCTTCGTTTCCTCCCTGTTTTTCTCTTTATTTAGTCTCCAGTGTCTCTGCATTGTCAATAAGCTGAGCAACAGATATTTGCTTTTCAGATGCCGCCATGATTTATTCGAGGCGGTGAAAGTCATCTCCAATCACCGCGGAGGAAAACACATATTTGCCAGCTCACCGTGTCAAGGCAAGGCAAAGACAAACTGAGCACGGGGCGCGTTCACAAGCACTCAGAGTTTCCTCCTGCCTGCATCGGGGAACTTTTCTGATGGAATATTTGTCTCCGGCGGTGTGTCCTGCGGTTACTGTTCAACTATTTCTCCCCCAACTGATGCTCTCCCGCTGCTCCATACAGCCCTTATCTCTCCTCGCTTGACTTCCCGCCATGCCACAGAGCCTCCGGTAGCCTCCAGTAGCCTCCTGTCTGCGTCTGGAAGCTACATGAATAAAACAATGTCCAACTTTCAAACTATTCCTTCTCGTCTTTGTAAAAAAAGAAAAAAATACAACACTAATCCACATCGTGGAGATGCATAACTCTTTGATGCGATGCCAATCCACACGGAGGCGGCTGTGGAATGAGCTGAAGCCACTTTATTTACAAATCGCAATGAAAGCATTCGGTGTAAAAAAACAACAAATACCTAAAGGCAAGGCCCGATCGGGCGGCTCCAAGCCGAGTCGACCCATATCACCTCCAAGTTTATTGGTTAGTTTGAGAGTGAGCAAAGTTTCCAGAACCTCATAGCAGAACAAAGAACACGGTTGTTGCTCTTTGCCTTCGCTCACTTCTCTTTTGACCTCAATTTGACCCTAAAACAAAGTTGTCAGATCTCACTCAAACAGTTTTGCTTCAGTGTAAAATAAAAACTTTGCATATTCAATATACTGTCTGTTTCCAAGATGAAAATAAACATCATCAGCCTCAAATCAAATACACATATTTTGCTATTTATCCATCAAGATCAGGGGCACTACAATCAAATTAAAGAAGGTTCCAGTTATCATAAAGGTCCTAACAGTTGTCAAGTAAAAGAACAAAAAAAACTATTCAACTCAATTAAATATTTTACCTATTTTTATTGTTATTATTTATTATTAATAATAAAACAATAATATCTCATATCTTATTTTTTCGTTTCAAGTAAAATAAGTCTTGTCTTTTCAGAAAGCTTTTCAGAAAACGTCTACATCTTCACACTGAATTTTCACATTCGCAAAATTACTCTTACTAAATGATTTGATTGGCTGAGCAGCTCCCTGTGGAATGAGTACAATAGTGAAAACTTCAGAAAGTGCAACACAAACTTTCACCAAGTAAAAGCCGTCCCTTACCGCTGCAACCAACGCGTTTCCAAAGTCACAACCTTTACTTTGAAAGCAACCAATTTTGGTTTTTGGTTTGCATCACTCTTGGCGAGTAGTTTGCAAGCGCTTGCAGACGAGTAGCCATCTTCCTTGCAAACTATCTGCAACTACAGCAATGTGCTCACAATCACAAACAGGTTTCCAGTACAGCACTGTGCAGTAAACCTATTTGCAACCAGTTTCGTGCTTGCAAACATCAGCAACCATTTGCCAACTGGTTGCAAAATACACATTTTGAATATCCAACAAAATGCATGTAACCAGACTTGCACCTCCTGATAAATGTAACTGCACGTCGGGTCGACATGAGGTTACGGTGCAGGGTTAAGAGGAGGTTCCAGTTATATCATAAGCTACAACATAGATTTCCCACTGAAGCATAATTCAGGCCTAAGCTGAATGTGGTCACTTCTAATGTTGAAACTTTAAATGTCGGAGACCAGAAACTAATACATACCATCATGTTGGACAAACATAGTGCCCCTCTTTCCTACTTTTGAATTAACTAGTCATGGTTCTGGAAAAGGGACTGCTCCTGAGCTAAATAGATAATGAAGGAAAAACATGGACTTTTTAACACAGACGATAGGAAAAATGTTCAAACTGCACATTAAACACACGTTTCTGCACAGGAAATACCTGCGGCTCCTTTACCCTGTGTCCACACTGTATTTCAGGCAGTTTGTAGTTTGGTCAATGATTATGATTTTCAATGATTTACTCCAGTAAATATATGCTAAACACAAACCATCAGTAATTTTATTGTTCAAAAAAATTCTTGTAAATCTGGGGATTGATACAAAAAGTTCAAACAATCAAATTTTAAATATAGTATAAATATATAAAAAAGGAGTGAATTAAATAACTTCACAGAAATTCTTGTGAATCAAAAGTGGATGCGAAGTACAAATACACCCATTTCACTGCCTGAGATTCTTTTTAATCAAAAATCCACGTTTGCAGGATGCAGTTCACAGTAAAAGTCCATATCTCCGCTCTGCATTTCTAGCTCTCTGCAGCAAACAGATCCTCACTTTCTTAATATGTTCTGCTTGTCATCTTTTCTTTTTTTTATCAGTGCTGACATGTTTTCACCGGTAGAGAAGAGCTCGAAGGCAGAAGGAAACGAGTGAGATCAGGTCTGAGGGAGATTTTTAACAGCATCATCCTTAATGTGATCACTGACCCTCCCCGAACACAAGAAGAAACCACGTCCGCCTCGCTCACAGTCGCTTCTTCTTTTTTTTCTTCCTCTTTCTTTTTCTGCCTGATCTGTGAGATACTTGACAATTTCGCTGCTTTGTTTCGGGGTGGGGAGAAGAAACGCTTCGAGGTGAAAGGAGAAGCGGGTACTTGTCGGTGCCGTGGCTCTCGACTTCAAACCCTATAAGATCTCTAACGCGCCTCAGAGTCAAACTTCAAACTGGCAGCAAGTCATTGAGAGGGAGACGAGCAAGATGATCCTGAGCAGAGCAGATCTCGTTCTTGGTGCTACAGGCCAGCCGTGTCTCTGCTTGTGAGTTCATGCTGGTACGTTTGCATTGACTTAAAAGATGGTAGAGAGGTCAGCGCGGTCGGGGGGTGGGGGTGGCAGCCTGCAGGGCAACAGAGGCGGCATGTAGAGGAAAAGCTGAACATCCTCATCTCCTCTATAGAAATCCTTTCTTTGTACCGATAATTTGATTTAGAGAAAAGAGATACCTAAAAACCTGACAATCTGACCTCCCACACCAGTGTAGTAAATGCTGGGGTGCGGCAGTGAAACTGACCACTATGTCTGACAGCTGCTCCTCTGTAGTGGAAGAAAAATCAATGCTGCTTCCAAGACACCTCATAACACACAAGTAGAAGATGTTGTTGACCTGCAGGAGCTCTGTTCAACCTTCAGTGAGGCAAGGAGAAAGAGAAGTAAAGCCTATCCCAGGCATACATTTAAACCACAACAACTTAGGAAACATCGCAATGTCGAAAAGTCTCAGGGGTGCCAAACTCACTTGAAGCTATTAGCAGTCATGGCAGATAGCTCCCTTTTCCCGAGTCTGGTTCTGCCAGAGTTTTCTTCCAGTTAAAAATCAGTTTGTCCTTCCCACTGTTGCTATGTGCTTCCTCATAGGGTTCTGTCTGAGTGGTGGGGTTTTGTGGTGTTCTAGGGTCTTTACCATACAAAATAAAGCACCTTGACGTCACTGTTGTTCTGATTTGGGGCTATATATAGATACTATATAAGGGGGACATCATTTTTGAAGAAACATCACTTAGAGGTTAAGAAAAAGGGTCACAATTTTGCCATGTCTCGGCTTTGGCGTATTCAGTCATTACATGCACATTACTTTTAAAGATTTTAATGTAAAGTGGAGTAATTGATACAAACCTGTCCTGTGGGGTAAACTGATGACTGAGTGTTAAACACAATGAAAACTGTTTTGATCTTTAATTGAGTTTTTATGCTTCTTCCTCTCTGTGGTAAACTTTACTTTGGATATCTGATTAATTTTTTGTCACACTTTTTTTATCTCTCTGGTGACTTTCATTGCCATCTTGTGTATTCAGCCAATCAGCATTCAACGGGCATGTCTGAATTCACTTAAATCTTTTAATCCTTCTCTCTGCCAATGTTGGACCATAAATCAAATTTAAAACCAAATGATCGTCTTTAAAAGTGCTTTGAGTGCTCAGGTAGAGTAGAAACATGGACCAGGACCAGTGCACCAGATTGTTCAGTCCAGCCCAGGTGAATTAGAGAAAGGGCAGGGCCTAATTGTGACCTTAAACAGAATCTGAAAATAAAGACCCAACTGCTGTGCACTCATGTCCATAACATCTGTATGTAGTTTATACAAGAAAATGAGCCTAAACAATCATCCTAGATTTGTTTGAACAGATTTCTGTTCAAACCAAACTATAGTTCTGTTTTTCTGGTGCTTTTTTGAATTTTTTTGGTCTCTGATCAGTTTTGAGATCTTTTTTTTTCCCGTAAAAGTCTGCATTAAACTTCCATGGCATGGAGACACCTCTCTGTGCGTAAAATGTATACTTTAGCAGCATTTATGCAGATCACTCCAACACTGCAGGGCTGAGGGATTTGAGCCACCCACACTGAAAGCGAACGGCACTGTGGGAACTCACGGGCACTTTGGCAGATGCCCTAAAGTTTGCTGAACTACCTCTTGTGTCTTGTGGCCTTTTGACTTTGCAAAACATGCAGAACATGAAGAGTGGGCTCCATGGCAGGATGTCTGATTGGTGAGCTCTGTGTGCGGTGTGCGTGTGTGGGGGGGTGAAAGTAGGTTACAGTTTGCTTTTAGGACATGTAGCTAACCCTCTGACCCCTGGCTTGGATCCTGCTCCCAGACCCCTTCAGCAGCAACAAACACACTTTTCCCTGACGGCCTCCAGGACTCGGATACCGGTGTCAAAGTGCACGGGCAGCCCGGAGAAGCTTTCACATAGTGGCAACACTCAAACAGCCGCCCGTCCGTCCCTCCACCTCCTCCTCTTCCTCCTCCTCCCAAACGCCACCCTACAGATGTGTTTTTCTCCAGCTTGTCCCCGAACTCGGTCCCCGTAACAACCGTCATCATCGTTGTTGTCATGTCGGTTATGTCGCAGCGAGTGCGGCTGTTGAGTCAGAGCTGTGGTGAATCCTCTGATGCTACTGACGTTTTTTTTGCCTTTGGATGACCCGGATCATGTTGACAAAAACAACAGCGGCGGCTGCACCTCACAGACAAACAAGTTACCCTGAAAAACGTCCCCACAATCATGCTCGGGGCTCAAACTGACATGCAGACAACGATCGAGTGTGTTTGTCCCCCCATCTGTCCAACTGTGTACCACGAACGCTTGGGGTTGAAGTACGTTTATCCTTCGGTTTATGATGGGTCATGTTTTAGCTCAGCAGGTCTTTTTGTACAAATGGTGAAAGCTTTCTCTCAGATACACTACGAAAGACCAGTTTTATCTTTAATTTTGTCCTTTAATTTTATTATTTGTGCAAATATGATCCAAATAGACCCAAATCTGGGGCAAATCTGCTAATATCTGACGACTAAGAAGCAACGTCCAATGCTTTGGGGCCTCTGATGTAGCCAATGAGAACAGATATCCAGGCCAAGACTTATTTTCTGTATTTGTAAGTGATGATGACGTGTTTTATGGGCAGAGCTGGTTACATAAGATGACAGTTTCTCATTGGAAAAACCCAGCATCTATGCAAAAGAAACCGAAAAATGCATGAATCTCTTAATTTTTGCACTTTACAGTCACATCCAGAACAATTAGTTAGTAATAAAAGATTTCCTGATTGATTTTTGTGTCCGAAAAACAAAAAGGTAAGAGGTGAGGATTTAAAATTCAGCTTTATAGTAGTTGAACTGACTCTGCCTTCAATAAAAGAACAGAGTCAAAGAACATAATGAGAAAGTGTCTATGGATTCACGAAACCCACACTAACATCATCACCTCAACACTCAGTTTGTGTTCAGTTACAGCACAAAATAAATGTCATGTCACTGATACTGATAATGATACCTCAGTCCTGCAATAAATCCAGTGGACCCAGTTTGTTGTCAGGAGACATACACCCTCTCTACTTTTATGATTAAGCTTAAAACTATTCATCCATCCATCCTGGCCACATCCTCTCAGCTAGCTGAGAGACGTAATCTTTCTGGCATGTTCTGGGTCTCCTCCCAGCTGAATGAAACACCTCACCCAGGAGGCTTCTTGGTCAGATGTTTAAGTCACCTCAACCGGCTCCATTTCAATGTGGAGGAGTCTTCAGTCACTACACACAACACAGCTGTTTGATCAAGCTTGTAGTTAGTGCTGGATCAGGTGACCCAGGCAACCAATCGGCTGAGACTGCTGGTAGACTACCCATGATGCACTGAGCATTTCTTCTCTACTCCCCTCTTTTACATCCCATGGATTTATATGACAGTACTGCATGTCTTTAACTCTTTTTTTCCTCTTCTCTATGTTCTCATCCCCCTTTTAACAACATTCTTCCTGTTAAAAGGTGGTTCTTCCTTCCCACAGTCACCAAGTGCTGCACATAGCAGATCGTATTGGTTAGCCTGTGACTCTCTTCAACACTGTTTCTTCTGTCCTGTCTCCTTCTTCCACCCCATCCACTGGTAATGGGAGATAGCTGCCTCTCCCTGCTGGGTTCTGACAGAGATTTCTTCCTGTAAAAAGAGAGTTCTTCCTTCCCACTGTCGTGAAGCATTTGTTCATAGGGAGTCATCTGTTTTGAGGGGTTTCTCTCTATTATTGTAGGGTATTTACCTTAAAATATAACACTTAATGACTCCTTGAAGTTGATTTAATTACATCAGGAGACAAAATCTGCCAGTAAAATCAAATTATTTCAGTTCATGTCCAAAGCATTTTAAGACAATTCTAGAAATGTCTTGAAAACAGTTTGGGTTTCTTTGTTCAGTGTCCTGTATAATTCAATAATATTGAGCTACCTACTTTTTTCAGGTTTTTGTGATTCAAATGGTAATAGTGTGATAATCTGTGAAATCTTGTGACTTTTTGCATTAGTTTTACTGAAATGTTGCAAAAACACTGCAGATGCGCCCTGCCTGCCTCCCACAGGGTAATGCTGTGGGAGTGTAAATCATTATCAGTGAGGACCAGTAACCCTGTGTTCTGGAGAAAAGTCAGGCAAACCTGACTTTTGTGGGAGAAAAAAGTAACAATTTTCACACATTTGTCAATGAAAATGTTTATTTTTTGTCCCGTGATTGCCAGGACTCGACATATTATTGTAACGGTCCGCTGTGACAGACCGTGCGGTGGTGTGAGTGGTGGACCCAGGTGCGAACACAAGTGAGCAGACGGGAGTGAACTTTAAACAAAAGCGAGCCTTTTATTGTGGCTGGTAACGCAAGAGAAACAAACAAGAATAAGGGCAGCACAAAAGCAATAACTAAACAGAAACCTAAACTGGGAATGAACTAAGGTAAGGCTATGACTTAGAATGCAACAGACCGGGCATGGAAACATGGAGGGTGGGAACACAGACGACGCGACACAGACTGTAAAAAACACAGAGACTAAATACACATGAGGGAAGATCAGGGGAAGTGGCCACACATGGGAACGCAGCTGACACGCATGAACTTAACGACAGGACAGGAGGAGTGAGCTGAATACACAGACAGTGAATGCAGGCCTTCAAAGTAAAACAGGAAACATGAGACATGAACCGGGGAGACGTAGTACAGGGGGAGGTGACATAACTGACAGCATGAACTTGACAGTACAAGACACACAGACATAACCACACGAAGGGCAAGGGAGACGTAATGCAAGGGTAACATAATTACAAAAAGGACTGGACTACCTTAAAGAACCTAAGCAAAGAATAAACATCAAAATAGGTTAAGCATAACACACTGGGTCACACGACCCAGGACCATGACAATTATGATATCTCGAGGTTAGGGGGTTTATCAGCATGCCTGAGAGCTTCCAGTGAAACAAGACACAGGTCTTTTTTTTGTTTTTTTTCTAAAAAGCTCGTTGTCCGCAGAATTTTCCAGGGAACGCTTGCATAAAATGAGCGAGATGTTCCCGTCAGCGCACTTGTGTTCCTTTTCTAGTTTATACGAGTCACAGTACACACATGCCATAACACAGAAATATTTTGTCAATAGGCATATACAAAGCACTCTCTGGGCCACAGGAGAGCCATGAGAGAGCGTCCAATGTTTTTAAGAGGTCGATTCACTGTTAAAAACAATGGGCAGTAAAAAAAATCCCCTCGCCGGAGGAAAATAGCCACTTTCACCGCAGCTCCCAGGATGAGTGTTTACACATGCTCAGCTGGATCCGTCGGACCCCACCTCGCCGCCGACCTGCGCCGCCGTACAAATAAACAGGAAGGCCGCAGGCACTTGGACGAAGGCCACACTCATAATTCACCAAAAGCAGTGTATTTTACACAGGGCCAGGGCGCTTTGGTGTGGCTCCAGCAAAAGGAATAAACTGTTAATCCATAAAAAGGCTCGGCGGTTACGCGATACAGCACTTAGGTGCCATCTGAAAGCTCCATATCCTTTTTAGCACTGGCCCTCTGCGAGCTGATTTGGATGGAAGTTAAAAGAGAACATTTAACAATTGGGATCGTATAACATGGATGTTAGGGCTGTTTGTTCGAAGCATATTCATGTGAGAGAGGAATACTGAAGTTGGGCATTTTATTGGAGGGTAAAGAACACGCTCCAAAATAAAAATGTCCAAAAACAGCTGGCAGCTCAGTCAAGTTCTCTCCACAAAATTACCATCCACTGCTCACTGTTACCACACGAAATGTAGCTCAACCTTGAAATACGACACCTTTTGGAAGTCGCTCTGATTGACACACAGTGTTTATCTCGTTAGCGTGGAGACAATACCAGGAAATTGCCGCTAAAGCTGCCATTTTCAGATGCTTCAAACTGTCTCGCAGAAGCCGAACTCCTGCCTCACAAAAGAGGAAAAAAGAAAAAAAAAAAAGCAGTCCAGATCTTCTCTGCAACACTTAAACGCTCAGATGAACATGAAAAGCAATCTTCAAAAGCTATCTTTATCCCTTCCCGTGCAGCTTGAAGTGCTGAAATTAAAGTTGCATATGGATGCCATCGAGACGCGAGCCACTCGGGGAGATTAACGACAACGCGAGGCATCTGTGCATTCCTAAACCATGTGTGTCCTGCTCGTATCCACGCGCAGCTGACAGGGCCGACACATCCACACAGATCAGGCCACGATAATCTGAAATTGCCTCTTTTCAAAGATCTCTAAATCCTGCCTGGGATACAGTACGGTGTCACGGCCGCAGCATCACGTGGACAGTGATGCTGGAAGCTCTGAACTGCAACGCCAGTCAGCATCAAAACCAATTCATACTGTTAAAGACTCTCAATGTTAACAAGATGTTTCTTAAGCAGATTAAAAGCTGTAAAATGATCAATATCGGACTTGTAGAAGTTTAACTTTGTGTTAGAAAGCAGCCTACGAGGGGACTGTTGACGCTGTTTCATGCACAAAAGAGTTTTTTAATGATATTTGTTGATAAGTTTAAATCTCCATCCCCTTCAGTGCCAGCATCATCCAGGTAGCCTGGGTATGACCTTGATCAGGCCCAGGACTCATCCTAGTTCTTATCTCTGCAGGACCTGGATGAGTCTGCAGCTCAACAATTAATGCAATCAGCATTCATTTTGTATGCAGCTTTAAGGCTTCCATATAGTCTTATTTATATAAGTGGTCAGATATGAATAGGCTTTATCAGCAAGCAACTGTATAAACTCCATCTTTGGTCTTTATGGATGGATTTCACCTTGATGATAACTGTACAGTAAGTATACATTTTTGTGTTACAGGCGCTGCTACTTTAAACAATCTCGTCTTCAGTACCTGGAGTCTTTTTGGACAATATCTGCAGGTCAGTTACCACAGGGAGGATGACAGACAGATGTTTGCAGCATCTGCTGTGATGAGGATGTTGCACCAGTCTGCTGTGGTAAAGAGAGTGTGGCTGAGTGTGAAAGTAAAGCTGTGGATTTACTGGCACCCTCAGCTACGGCCAAGAGATTGCAGACACAAGCAGCAGAAACAAGCTTCCTCTGATGGGTGTATGGAGTCTCACTCAGAGATAGGGTGCCGAGCTCAGAGTCCAGGATGTGCCTTCGATGCCTTCTGGACAGAGATGGGCAGTAACGCGTTACTTGTAACGTGTTACTGTAATCTGATTACTTTTTCAAGTAACGAGTAAAGTAAGGGATTACTATTGCAAAAACGGTAATTAGATTACCGTTACTTTCCCGTAGGAACGCTGCGTTACTGCGTTACTAAAACCGTGATTCTTTGCGAGAATGTCTCATGACAGTGACGTAAGCGAGTGCGCCGTTAGTGACAAGAGCTGTGTGCAGATCAACAATGGATCGTATATCGATTGTGGGAGAGAGTATGAGCGTGCAGCGTTTAAAGAGTGGAAGTACTGACCTTACTTTGAGTTTGATTCCATAAAAAGTGACAAAAACATTAGCGTCCATCGTGCGTGGGAAGAAAACTTCTTTTTACAGTGAAAAAAACCCCTAAACTTCCGAGCAAGCAACGACGTAATGGGAAACTCACAGAGAAACTCGCGGATTCTTCCACTGACCGCTGTGGCACACCTGCACCAGGGTAAACCTCCGCCTACCGCAGTCCTGCTTTACAGGTGAAAATAGAGCAACAGGACCGCTGAGTCTTTGACTTTATTTATTTCCTGCTGTGTTTTACTTGCATCTATTTGAAAGACTGAGTGTAAACACAAAAAATATTTAATTTTATGTGCTGGAATGTGTAGAAAATAGGTTTAAATATTAAACAAATTTCTTCCAGTCAGAGAATGTTGCATATAATTAAATTTTTGCTTGATGCATAAAGTTAAAAGATTAAAACTGATAAAACAAGTTAAAAAAAGAGACTTTTCCATTTGATTACATTTTGCGTGATGGGTTATGTAGAAAAAGTAGAATTGGGCTGAAAGATCTATCGCTTTATCACCTATTCAGGTTGTAAATAGTGTTTTTAAAAAGTAACTAAGTAACTAATTACTTTTGAAAATAAGTAATCAGTAAAGTAACGGGGTTACTTTTTTGGGGAAGTAATCAGTAATTAGTTACTGATTACTTTTTTCAAGTAACTTGACCAACACTGCTTCTGGATGCCTGCTTGGCGAGTTGTTTCTGTCATGTCCAACTGGGATAACATGCTATAACGCATGGAGCACATGCTATGTCTCTCAGTTGCTCTCAGCTGCCTTTGGACAGGCAATGGGGTGAATAGTGTCACCCCCAGAATCTACAACTGTAGAAGGAGATCTGGGCCTCTCTGCCCCTGCAACTCAGACCAAAACAGCTACTCTTAGTTGATAACTTAACATGTTACCCACTCATGCAATTATTTAAAAAAAACAACAACACAAAAGTAGCAAAATGCTAACCTTAAAGCTTCAATATAAGTGATCAAAACAAGATGCATTTGGTGACTAAGTCCATCTTTTATGATGTCTATGAGTAACACGACTCAGACAAATGGATTCTGGGGGTCATAAAGACGATATTTTCCTAACCCAAACCAAGGCATGAGAAGATGTGACAAAAAGTTATTTAGTTTTAAGTATTTTGGCACAAATAATTTTTAAAAGTGATTTGTTTTCTGCAGAATCATCTTTCAAAGACATTCAAGATACCAAAATACCCTAAAAGCGTGTCTACAGATATATTATGATATTGGCTGTTTGCTGGTGTATTGGCATGATAAATTAAAATTTAAAAAGCAAAACACAGATGGGAGAAACACTCTTCAATCATGTCATGAGTGTTGATATTGGATAGTTTGTCCTCCAGAGGGCACTCTGCAACTTCTCTGCTGCCAATGCATGTTAGGAAGACAAAAACCAGCCAATCCGCTCACAGTTGGACCGCACATAAACAAGTAATCCACGATTTGTTGGGGCACTACAATAAAATGTATTCTAGCGTAGGCCATCTTACAAAACATTACACACAACTAAAGTCTGTTTTGTTTATATAAGATCGGCCAATGTATCTGTTTTATAACAGATTTATAACAAATATCGACATCGGTATCAGTCTTACAAATCCTACACTGGTAGGACCTATTAATAATATAAAAAGAAGTGCTTACAAACTTAACTAAATGATACCAAATGCTGTGATTCCCACAGCTGAAGGTGCATTCTGGGTTATATTAGGCCATCAGGACACACCGGCTGGTCACAGGAAATATTTCACAATTAAATATACAGCAGGGCTTACAAAATACACCTCTTTTGCAGTATAAACAGGGTTTTTGTCTAAATTGTGTACACAGCCGCAATAGATCAGCTGGAGAGCCTCAGGTCTTAGCTCACTAATATGGCAAACAGCATCGATGCGGATATCACTCACAAGACCCCAAAGTAAATACAACCCGACCATTCGTCCAAGGTAACAATTGAGGTTGTGTACGATATGATGGAATGCACAAAACCCCCCATTAAAGGCTAGTTCAAATATTTATATTTCTTTTTGGTATAAATATAACAGAAAGTTTCACAGTTCTGGCATTGTTTGGAAGGCCAAGGAGCCCGCTCGTGTTATAAATGAGAGCTCGGTGACAGGTGGCGATGCAAAAATGAAGAGCGTCGGGGCCTGAAGGTAAACAGAGAGCTGTAACAATACGGGGCTGATGTGTTTGGAAGTGGAGCAGCGGACCACAGCGGCACTGCTGCATATTTCACGAGATTGAGTCAGAGTTTTATTGCCTCGGTCAGGCCGTGAAGGAGAAGTCCACACAGCGAGGGAACGGCTCGAGTATCCTGGATGGATTTCACCGTTTCAACAAGTTTCCTTTTTTCTCCTCCACGTCCGCAGATTTAAACATTTCCAGCGGGATGAATGTGTGTGTGGGATCCCGCCGAATGCACGCACACCGTCTCCGACTCTGCAACTCGATCACCCTCCTCTTGCCTCGATGTGTGGCTCATGCCGTTCAGACCCAAACAAACTTCTCACCCTCACAGACACCAGTGCGCAGATGGATTTCCTTCAGTAGGTTCAAGCAGTCATTACGCAGCGCACACATCTGAACCCAAACCCATGTCACAGCCCTGTATGACTTTAACTTACTCAAACCTTAAACTCTGAAATGGGTGTTGCTTTTTGTGCATTCGTCTTGTTAGCAGTAAAGCTCTAAAGCCAGATGATAAATATGGATATGGTCCTTCAGCTGCTAAATTTTCAGTTCTTCTGTCATCTGAAGAAAGACACACAAAGAATAATATCTCAACAGAAAATGTTTTTTGTCGCTGTTCAAGCTGGATCCTCAAAAATTCAGCTTCTCTAGATGTCTAGAAAGAAATGACTAGTTTTTGGATAGAAGTGATGATGAATTTGTGTCACCCTTTTTTTAGTAGTAGGTGAGTATTTGCAGACAAACATGAGAAACAACAGGCAACCAGTTGGAGCTTTTTGGTGCAGCACCTTCTTTCCAACCGATTTCACCCAGCAAGAGCTGGAAACGTCCAGGAACCACTGCCAGCCAGTCAGTCCCTCGAGATTAGACACTTTCATCTGTGTGCTTTTCGTTCACAGAAGCGCTGACTGTTGAATGACTAACTTAATGGCGTTGTGAGATTAGTTACATGAATTAGCCAGTAAAATAAATAGCCGGGTAGAACATTGGTGCATCAGCTTCATCACAGCAAGAAGATTCTGGGGTTGAACCTGTCCAGAGAACTGCTCCACAAGTTAAATTGCGATTCATTAGACTCGTCACATCAAGGTGTTAATGTGACGGTAAATCGGGCATGCCCCACCTCTCACCTAATGTCTGTGATATACACCCACAGACTTTATCAGCATGCCTGAATGGGAGAGCCAAGGGTAAAGCACCCTTCATTTATCAAATACTTGAAATGTTTGTGAATAAATTAGCACCAAATGAAAGTCTGACGCAAAGGACTAAAACAGTAATCCCTTTACCTGCACAGGCCGTACAGCTACAGCAGTCCACATCTAACTGTATAATTATTAAGGAGGATGCTGTGAAAAAGATTTTAGATTAGAATTTTAACATACTTGTATTCAACGTGAAACCTCTATAAGTCATACAGTGGTTGAATTTCTGTAGAAAAAGGTCATTTCCTGATCAGAAAATCGTTGCTACTTCTTTTTTACCCTCTGCTTGTCCGGTTTCCTCAGATTCTTTTAAGGACACACTGCACACCATCCTGAGATATTCAAAGTTCTCAGCTAACAGCTCTTAGTTGATGAAAAAATACTTTTTTATTTCTGTCAAACTTCTGTCTTTGGCTTTATTTTTGTAGATTTAACTAAAGAATTGGGAACAAATTGGTTCTTTGCTAAGTTTTCTGCTATATGTAGAGACAGCACCTGTTCATCCCTTGAGTTGGGAGTCTTTTGTTATGCTTGAATCATTCACAGGTCAGTGTTAAATGGCCCAACAAACACAATAAGCATTCCTCTGAATGAAAATGACTGAAAAAGCAGTTGATGTCCAAAGAAAAACTCCTGATGACCTTCAGAAAGCCTGGAGAACTATTGCTCAACACCACTTGGAAGAAAAATTCAAAGAAATGAATGCCATACATCTGCAGGTGGAAGCTCCAAATTTTTCCCTCATTCCCCACGTTTCTATATTCATGATAAGGATATTTGGACCTTTAAGGCCACGTTTACAGCAAACAAGCTCAGGCCGAGGGGTGACATCCTGACAAGTGCTTTCATGGTGCCTGGTCCCCATAACGAACCAGAGCGTAAAAATGTGACTTAAAAAGCCTGCATCTTGCTGGCCGACCCCTCACGACAGCGGCGATCAGTAGGTGGGGGAAGGTTTGATAATTGCTCAGCGCTTCATTAAAGGCACAAGGGTGCCACCCCCTCCCCTTTTTCTTGTAGCGACGGGGCCACATCACAGGCGAGATTTTTAAAACACACACACACAGATGATAAAACTTCTTTCCTTCTCTGGTAGCAATGGTAAACATGTTCTGATTGGCTTTAGAAGATGAGCGAGGTATCAAAGCCGGGTAATTTGCCCAGTTGGAAAATCTGTCAGCGCTTAGAAAACCTTAAGGAGGAGGACACTGTCGACTTAAATACGACATGACATGTCCAAAAGCCATGAACCAGCCATCTCCATCTTGCAGAATAGCACATGTTCCCCATATAAATTGGCTTTTTGTGGCTTGAACACGGCAGCAGAACCAGTGTAATTAGCCCCAGTTTTCCTTGAATTGTCAGAAAATTAGATTTCACTTGCTAAAAATATGTATATATATATATTAGAAAAACCTCTTAATTTTGCTCGCTGCTAGTGAAATGAGGTTCATTAAGGTTTGATGTGACTGGATAATTACTCTTCAAAATATAAGCAGCACTGGTAAACATGACTTATCAGGGGAGGCGGAGGAGAGAGGAGGGGGGGAATCCAGGAGCAGCAGCAGGACCTCATTTGTAATGCAAAACTTTAATACTCTCAGCTGAAGAGGCTTGACAAGCTGAGGTGTAATGTCAGCTATCGATTAATCGGTGGTCGGGTGTCTCTGTGTCAGGCCCCATTGACATTCTCTCATCTTACGATGGAGGGAACTTGTTATATCTGTTTACGGCTCTGTGGATGTGCCAGGAATTCCTCGTCTCGGTCTTCTTCTGCTGCCCTTTTTCTGGGAAGGAATCGTAACGGATCTTTCAGGGTGTTAGCCGCGGCTCGGGCTGTTGACTGTAAGTGTCGAAGCAACCGATCACCCTCCTCCCGCCTGAGACATATTCAGTTTAATAATCACGCGTGCAAACAAAATCGGCTTAGTGTCACCTTGATAAACCTGAAAGCTGTAGTGAGTTTGGGTTTCTATGCAGGTGCGGGCCTGCGTTAACAGCCTAATGTGGAAAAATTACATATACTCACAGGTTTAGCCAAGAAATCAATTCACTGCAGCGTAAAAAGGCGGTTTGTATGGGAGCCTGGAAGTGCCAAGACAGTTCTGGAAGTTGAGAGAAAAAAATTGTATATTTTAAACTTAATCTGAACCCGTGAACCACTCCACAGCAGTAGGTCTTGGAAATGAAAATATGGCATATATTTAATAAAATTATTTTCTGAAAACTCCAGAATTTTGTTCATTTCTCATTAGACCATCGGTTGATTTATTGATTGAGTGTCACAGTTGCTCAATTCAGTTTGGAAGTTTAATAAAAATTTTATTTTACTAAAATTTTCATCTGGAATTGTATTCCACGTGTTTTATTTTGCATTATTGTGTAACTCGCCTATATACCATTCACTAATTATCACTTGTTGTCTTTTGCAGTGTGCAGGTTTTTGTTATTGTGTGTGCCAATACTAGACTTTACAGGATGGGTCAAATTTTCTATAGTTTAACCAGACAATAGTCAAATTTTTAATATACTAGAGCTCCTAATTTATTTTCATGATTAAAAAAAAAAGCAGTGAAAATGTCAGATTTGATTGTTAATTAGTTTGTGAGATCGTCATATCATGTCACCTCAGATATTAATGTCCGAAAAAAACAAACAAACAAAACAAACAAATTTTTACCCATTATTTATTTAAAGAGAAAAAAAAGAAAATTAATTGATATATGAAGCTGAAATTTCATATGCATGCATTGAATTTTATGCAGATTTTACGCAAATTGGAGACTGTCGAGCAGAAAATGTTCTACAAATTTGCTGGTTTCATTTTGGACTGACCCTGCATCAACCACATGGTAATATTTCCTTTCTGGCTACCTTGAATAGTTTTGAGGCCTAAAACTTTAAAATAAATAGTGTAGAATGTTTTCAGTTTTTATAATCATATAATTCTTCACTTTTTACCTTTCATTCCCAGAGGAGGACCTTAATTCCTCTTTAAAAAATGAATTCTTTGGACGCAGACCTACCACCTTTCATTCCTCTGCTTGTTCCCTACATCCCCGCCTCACTCTCCCCCAAACGCTGACCTACAGTTTATCACATCAAGTATCACACCTCCAAAACTCGCTCTTCATGCATGCATGCACGCCTGCACACGGTGCATATGTATTTTCTCAAAACAAACTCCCGAACACCCGGAGCGAGCATGTGTTGTTAGGTTAGGTGACAAGTCACCGCCTCCGCCCTCTCTGTACGAAAATAAAAACACACAGAGAGGTGGTGGGAGCATGTACACCCCCTCGGTCCATCGCTCTCAGCAGGGGTTATTGATTGTGACGTGCGCTCGCAGTGCACCTTCGCAGTCGCCTGTCAGCCAGATGCATGCTGGCAGGTCCGGTCCCCCCCACCTCCTCTTGACAGCTCCCGCGTGGCAGGGAGGTTGTAAGGGTGGCAGTGCTGCTGGAGGAGGGAGCTGTTTGTCAGGAGAAGGACAGCTGGCGGGGCCCCGGACCTTGATTTCTCCCCTCCATACTGTCGCTGCAAAAGGTGAACCTCGACCCTGCTCAACCCTGGTCTCGTTCCCATCGTCCTGGTTGCTACAAGGTGCGCGTGGCTGCCTCGATGGCTTACCCTCCATTTGAGAATCCTCAGGTCTGTCAGAGTGGCTCTTTTCTGGGTTTTCACCACTCAAAAGCCCCTCAGGCGGCATTTTCCACAATAAACCCTCCCCTACCCTGTGACAACCAAAGCAACCCCCCCACCCCCCCCATCCACCCACCCAACCATCCACCTGCGCAGCTTGTTTAACGCCAGCGTCTCCAGAAGGTGCATCCTGCAAGCGCCCGGCGGCTGAGGCAGGTAATGAGTTAGCTTGGGGGAGGCCGACATGACTGCACGCGTGTGAGAGTGTGAAATTACCTGACACAGCTTTCATCAGCGTAAGGTGTTTTACCCCCACTCCTCCCCATCCGTGTGCTCACAGCCGTGGGATTTATACACACAGATACAGAGAGACAGAGGAGGGGGAACGTAACATATGCCGTTTGGTGAACACTTTAATCCAAAGCGTCTAATGACACTGTGAGTTTATGGAGAGGCCTTGCTGGCAGCTTGAAAAAGGCCTCAGCGGTAAAATGAACAGATACCACGATTTCTGTTTGTTTGCACGTGTGGCTTTCTAAATATAGAGTCCAAGAGAAGAAATAAAGGAGTTTTTTGTATCCTCAGCAGCAGAAACTACCTCAGTACAAAGTATGCATCACAGGGTGTAAATCAATGCCAAACATAGGGTCAGCTCCTTTAAATGTAGGTATTTATTATTATTATATCATAGATCACACATGGGCAAAACAGGGCCCAGAGGCCAGGACCAGTTTATTAAATGTGTGATCGCATCATGCCAAATATATATAATAAATAACAGAGCAAGCATCAGTGGAGAGACTTGAGGACTTTTCTTAGTAAAGTCCACTTCTGGATATCTTAAGCCAGTTTCTTTGTTTATCCGGTGTTTTGAGGATTTTAAACTCAGTGTTTTTGAGCTTCTTGGACTTAAAGTTCTACCCAGACATCTTCTCACCTAATTAAGGCTGCCAGGGCTGGGCTGGAGGCTATCCCAGCTGCCATAAGGCAGGAGGTGGAATACACCTGGACAGGTCTCCAGTCTTAAACTAACCCCACGAACTTAGGACTGTGAGATGAAGCTCGAGTATCCACGCAAGCTCAGGGAGGACAGAAACCTGTAAAAGACTCACCCACTTTACAGTTGTGATAAAGGGGGAACTAACACAGGCTGTAAACATGTTTATTTTTCCTGTAAAGTTGGACAAATTTAACATGGGAGTCTATGGCGTTGGCTCACTTTTGGAGACATTAGAAGTCCAATTTCTTCAGTTTTCACCCACTTGAAAAAGATAATCTCTGTCCTGTTATCTAAATTTGAAATGAAGTGTTCACATGGCTTACACTGACCTAATCTGCACATTTCACTAAATGTTGTCATTTCTTGCTGATCCTTTCCCAAGCAACACTGCATAGTGTTAAACAGCCTCCTGGTATCAAAGCGTTCTCAGATAGGTGGCCCGAGAGTTATAACCAGCATGTGTTGGGACAAGCCTGAAATACTAAATGGATCATAAGTAATAATCACCCCGGGGTTGTAGACAATAACCCCCACCCCCTCTCCTCTCAGTATCTCCATCCATTCATCTTGGAAAAGGAAATTACTAAATCCAATACAGTTCGATAAAAATCTGGCCTGTCTGGATCGGCTGGTGGAGGATAATGCAGCCTGATAAAGGCGCTCGTTTCCGGCCGCGCACCATCCGTCATCCGGGGGTCGCTCCCCTGGTCAAGTTGTCGGCCGCTCCAGTAGATGACTGCAGTGACTGCGGAGGCTCGGCCAACTCGTGGCCTCTGCGACCTTGAGGTTGCAAAGTTTGGATTGTTTTATAAGCTGCATGCTGAGCTGGACTAACTGTTGGAAGTACAAGTAAAATAGAAGTGTGTGAAGTGCCAGAAACACACAAACAGCCAGGATACTGCAGAAATTATAAAGCTGGAAAATTCGTATCCTAGTGATAGGTAGTGATCCTAATGTTGAAGGAGCAACAGCCTAGTTTACAGTTCTGTTCTCTGGAGAAGAATCTCACTTATCTACCTTAAGGTTTCATACAGCACACATTTCTTCTACAAGCCTTTAAAAGGTATGTTTCAAGTTGTATGTTCCCTTTTTGCCCACTGTTTTAGAATTTTTATTTATATCCTCCATTTCCAGGAAGTCTTTCCTTCTATAAAGCACTTGATTTCTTATGTGGAAAATTGCAGTACAGCTTACTTTCTGCTTTAAGTTGAAGCATCAAAACTCAAAGTCCAAAACCAGGGGCTAACCTTCAGACCTGAAAGCTGATGCTAAAATCCACAGCACCAAAACCTGCAAATCCTACAACTCTCATGGCCACTTGAACCCGCCTCTAAACACGAGTCAACTTAAAGTGTCCAAATTTACATGCATGACTTCTCTACAGTTGGGTTCCCCCTTCATAACAACTGTACATATTCACCTGGAAATGGACATTCTCCAAGTCATTTAACATGTCGTGTCCACTGGGTTTGCACCTTTTGGAGCGTTTTCAGGGATTATCTGACTTGCTGTTAACTGCAGATAATCTAAGTGTTTTATTTGGCAGCAATTAGTGGATGTAGGCCTTTGTGTCTGACAGAGACTGAGCAGGTCTGGCGGGCGGCCGCGAGGAAGACTGCAGCGGCCACTGAGCAGGTGACAAGGAGCAGCTGCAGGAGGCGGCGTGGGAGCCGGCGGAGACTGAGGAGCAGCTGTAGGACCAGGAGAAGCAGAGGCTGAAGCTGAGTCTGAGGCTGGGCCAGGCGAAGCAGAGGCTGAAGCTGAGTCTGAGGCTGGGCCAGGCGAAGCAGAGGCTGAAGCTGAGTCTGAAGCTGAGTCTGAGGCTGGGCCAGGCGAAGCAGAGGCTGAAGCTGAGTCTGAAGCAGAGGCTGAAGCAGAGGCAGAGGCAGAGGCAGAGGCTGAGGCAGAGGCTGAGGCAGAGGCTGAGGCTGAGGCAGAGGCTGAGGCAGAGGCTGAAGCTGAAGCTGAAGCTGAGGCTGAAGCTGAGGCTGAAGCTGAAGCTGAGGCTGAAGCTGAGGCTGAGGCTGAGGCTGAAGCAGAGGCTGAGGCTGAGGCTGAGGCTGAAGCTGAGGCTGAGGCTGAGGCTGAAGCAGAGGCTGAAGCTGAGGCTGAAGCAGAGGCTGAAGCTGAGGCTGAGGCTGAGGCTGAGGCTGAGGCTGAAGCAGAGGCTGGGCCAGCGGGCGCGGAAACCCCGGCTGGAGACAGGCCGGGCCAGCGGGCGCGGAAACCCCTGGCTGGAGACAGGCCGGGCCAGCGGGCGCGGAAACCCCTGGCTGAGGCGCAGGAGAGCTCAAAGCTGGCTCTGGGTGCTGTGGCTGCAGGTCCGGGAACTGAACAGGATGGCGGACGGGCGACTGGAGGAGACTGGAGGACAGGAGGAGACTGGAGGACAGGGGAATGGAGTGAAGGCTGAACAGCAGGTGAGGGAACTGACTGGAGTGGAGATGCTAAGGGCTGAACAGAAGTAGGTGAGGCTGACGACGGAGCTGAGGTTGGTGTGGCTAATGGCTGAGCTACAGACTGAGCTAGTGACGGAGATAAAGCTACAGCTTGCGCTAGTAAGGCTGGTGCCTGGGCAGGGGACAGGTCAGCTAATCTAACTAGGGATAGTGCGAGGGCGTGAAAGGCTGGGTCAGGAGGTGGATGAAGTGGTGAAGTAGTAGGTGGACCGGTTAGCTCTTCCGAGCCTCCAGGAAGGTCAGGCACGGGAGGTGGCTGGACACCAGTCACCCCCACCCGAGAAACAGAAGCGGGTGTGGAGGTAGACTGGGTCGCAGCTGCCCTCCTCCTGGGAGTGGGTGTGGGTGTAGACTGGACCCTAGCCATCTGAGGAGGTGAAACGGCTGAAGGGGAAGGCCGAGTCTGGGCCGCTGTGCTGGTGGGAAATGGCTGAGTAATGGGTGTGGAAATAGTTAGTGGGTGTGTGATCCTGGCAGGTTTATTGGGGATTGTGCTGGTCCTTCTGCCACCACTATTTACAGTCTTTGAGGGAGCAGAGCAGAAAAACTCTTCCCAGTCCACATCCTCCAGGAAGGAAACATCCCAGGAATCAGAGATGGGTTTATTATTGGTTTTAAGTGGAGAGTCAAATGAGGGTGGAAAACAGTCGCTGGAACTCACCACCGGGAATTGCTGGAAATAGTCCATTTTATGGCGGCGTGTGCGCAGCTTTCTCCGGGAAGAGGAAGCGGCCGGGGTAAACAGCGGAGCCTCTGGCGCGGTAGCCTCCGTTGAGCCGAGGTGGGAGGCGTAGCCGCTGTGCCGTGGCGAAGGTGGAGGTCCGGCGAATGAGGCGGCGGGTGTGTGAGCGAGGAGCGGAGCGGCGAGAGAGGGAGCGGCGAGAGAGGGAGCGGCGAGAGAGGGAGCGGCCGAAGCGCGGCGTCTCCGAGGCCCGCCCAGAGCCAGACGAGTCCCCTCAAAGACGTGCTCACTCCCTGAGAAGAGCTGCTGTTTCCACCTGAGCTTCTCCGCCCAAATGGAAAGCGTTGCGTCCTGCCGCTCGAGAAGGTCGGAGTCCGCTGGGTCATGCTCGTGTCTTCGTGGCACGCGTCGTGTCATTCTGTCAGGCGTTGTGTGGAGGCAAGGAAGAAGGAACCCAAACGCAGGACTCGCAGGTAGGTGAAGACTGGTGAAGATTTATTATAAGGCGTGGATGAACAGAACAGAGGTAGGAAATGGCTGGCTGACTGAAGGACTGACTGGCTGGCTGGCTGAACGCAGGCGGAAACGACAACATATCATCAATGATACGACAAGGGCTGAAGGGAAGAGAGGGCTTAAATACATAGACTGATGAGGATGATAATGAGAGACCGGTGAGTACACAGCTGAACATAATCTGGCTAATGACACACAAGACGAGCTGACACAGGAAAAGCAGGAAGTGAGAACATGAAGTGGCAAAACAAACTGAACATGAATAAAACTGAAAATACTGGGTCACCGACCCAGGAACCCTGACAACAGACAGCCCAACTCATCTGTGAGACAGATGAGTTGGGCTCTTTGCTATAGGGAACTCAGCTCAAGTGGTTGCCAACTGGTTGCATTATATTCCTACATAAAAGTAACATTGTTATTGTGAATTTCTGACAGCACACAGTTATCACAGTTCATTGCCCCATTATGACAAGTGGACTGAATGGGGTCAAGCTAGCAATTCTATTCAATCACAGCCTGATCGAACATGACTCTGTCCTGTCGCCACCTTGATGCACCAAATTCACTTTGAAGAGGGCAACGTGCGAGTGTGTTTGCAAACCCGGTCGCTGCCTTTAGAATCAACCAAATCGAAAGCGATGAGACTGCAAGTTCATTGCAAACAGTCGCCACCCTCTCATCCAAATACAGTACCTCCTAGCTTAATATTATCCAAAATGCCAGTGCCCAAAACAGTCCAAACGTTAAACCATAAGCTCTTAACAAGAACAAAGAATCAGATAAAAGCCTGAAAAGGAAAATGCACTTTCAGGCTTCTGTGTAATATATTTTCGTACTTTTTAGGACAAGTCTGTCTCTATTTTGCATATACGTTCCCAACACGTGAGTGTTTTATTGCTGCAGTGATGTGAAAGTGAGAGCTTCAGAGCTGGAATACCTGAGATGTAATGTAATCGCAGGTCAAACTCCTCACAGCTGCAGGCATGTGTTGTTGGCAGGAGAGCTGAGAGAGCACAGACACACTCTGAGTGAGGACTGAGGGGCTGCAGACTCTGAAAAATGCAATTTAATCAGGGTTAACAGCCACTCGACACCTTGAATCCCTTAAATCATTGTGGAGTGACTCCTTAAGGCAGATCTGGATGTTGGAAGTATTGTCTCCTCTCAAAGTCCTTTTGCTTTCTTACAGTCCTGAGAAACCCGAAGCAGTAGGGAGCTACACCAGTGCGCTACTTCACTGTGCATAAATAGGGCACAGAAATGAATGCTAATCGCCTATTACGATGCAGATTTGCTTAACAAGTCTCTCTCTGCGGCCTGAGGGAGAACAGGATCTGTCGTCTTTTACTTAAGGTGCTGCACGACCTCCACGCGACCTGCTATTAAAGAGGGACAAATGTTGCTGCTGTTAATGAGCAAAGAGCAGCGGAGCTCATAAAAAGATGTAAATATTGGGGCACTATGAGAGACGGAGAGGGGAAAGAGAAGAAAATGTTAGCAATGGAGATTTTAAGCAGCTCTGAAACGAGCGGATAAAGCAGCTCTGAGGTGTAAATGACGAAAGCAAGAAGTCAACATCTACATATAATTTTGTGCATTTTGGTCTTTGAGTAAAGACTTTATTTGATCTGGGTCACTGGAGTAAAGTATTCATCTCTTAGCACAGCTGAAAAGGTTGACTTAGTTTTGCAGTTTACTGATGTGCATGAACATCAGGCTATACTGAATAATAAACATGGGCCAGTGCTCCAAGTTTCCAACATGGTGGGTTAAGTTTTAATAGCAGTGCCTGAGATGCATCCAATGGATCACAACAACTGTTTGTTGGCAAATTTTGTAATAACTCAATAAACCAATGAAATCAAAATGTGTCCAGAAGCAATGATGCCATTATGAACAGATTAGTAAAATACTAATGACTTTAATCATGAGTTAAATATGTCAAAAACAATGATGGAGCCAATCCCTCATTTCTTTATATGTTGCTAGGAAAATATGGAATAGGTGAAGCGATTTCAATAAGGAGTTGAACATGATTTATTGATATACTGAATTAAATTCTGAATTCTGAATGACAGGGATTTGGGCAGGACCGCCGGAATCTAGACGCTGGTGGTGGAGATGGAGACGGAGGCTTGGATGGGGACTGGCGACGGCTCCCGGGCCGGGCAGATCCCCATGTACTAAATAGAAGTGAAGAAGTTAAAGAATTGAGAACAAGGAGGGAGGGAGGGTGGGGCACGTAAACGAGAATGAACAGTTGCAGAACTGGGGGGCACCTATATAGATCGCAACCAGAAGGAGCGTGTTTAGAGGCGTGGTCACGCTCCTGAAATTCAGATACATAATCTCCAATTAAGTAGTCTTCAGGAATAGTTCTCCGGGCTTCTTGAAGGACATTCAAAGCTCTTCTTTGGATGTTTCTGCCTTTTGTTCTGTTCTCTGTCAACATGATCCCACACTGCTTCAGTAGTGTTGAGGTCCGGGCTCTGGGGAGGCCGATCCATGACTGATAGTGCTCCACTGTGTGTTTTTCTATCTAGGTATGATTTTACTGCTTTGGCAGTGTGTTTGGGATCATTGCCATGATAAAAAATTAAGCCGCTGCCAATCAGATGCTTTTCAGATGGTATTGGATGGTGAATCAAAATCTGATGGTACTTTTCTGCATTCACAATTCATCAGGTTTGACAAGATCTCCAACACCATTCACTGAAATGCAGCCCATGACAGAGCCTCCACCATGTTTTACAGATGGCTATAGACACTCACTGTCTCCTGATTGCCTCCGAACACATTGATGACAATTTAAAGCAAATAAAATGTCAAATCTTTAGTCATCACTTCATAAAACCAGTATTTGTTTCCATACCTCAGCCTTTTCTCCCTGTTTCAGCTCCTTAAAAACAGCTTCCTGAAAGACACTCTTCCACTAAGACCATTTCTGATGGGGCTTCACTGAACAGCAGATGGATCATCTGAAAGGCCAGTTGTATCTCCCAGGTCCTGGCTACATTAATATTGGAAGTAAAGTAATATGAGTATTTTTTTCCCACTTTGTCTGCACACCTAAACAGAAAAAATCAGTACAGTCTGGGGTTAACGTGGGTGGTAAGAATCACAGCTCACAATAATTTCTATCCTCCACTAAACTGTATTTTAATACCGCAAGTAGAGACCTTGTTTGTTTAGCAGGACGTTTCACAACTTCACATCATATATTCCTTAAATATCTGATTTTAAAAATGAGGACATTACATGTAAGCATCAAATGTCCCTGAGCAGCCTTTGCCTTTAATTATAACCTTTCTTCTTCCTTCCTGTCCTTTCTTATCTTTCTCCATCTCTGAGTGAAGTAAGCTCTCATTCTTTTCTGTCTCTGTGAAATACAGCTGCTGCACCTTGAGATAGCAGTCACGCAAACAGTTTGTGTGCTCGCTGATATTTGTTGAGCTGACAGAAACATTTGAAATTACCTGCCACTTAAAAACGTTGCTCCTTTTCTGCATGCTCCTCTTCTATATCGCTAGATGCTAAAGTACCACGACCACAACCTATGGACATCCACACTCAATTAGGTCCACTTTAACTCCTGAACATAGCACTATACATGCCTCCATTTAGGCTCAGATCAGTTTGATTAGATTAGATTAGATTAGATTAGATTAGATTAGATAGAACTTTATTAATCCCTCGGGTGGGTTCCTCTGGGAAATTCGATTTCCAAAAAAGCACAGCACCGACAGAAGTTACAGAGTTATACACACACACATATATATAAATACAGAGACAATATAAATAAAATATACGAAGGGGATAAATAGAATAAATAGGAATAAAAATACAAGTGAATTGCACATTTCAAGTATTGAGGTCTATTGCACTGTTGACTATTAACAAAGGTATTGCACAGTGAGGTGAAGAGGCACTACAGCTTAGTTGTTCCCCCCTCCTTTGTCCTCCTGTTTCCCCTCCCTCTCCCCTCCAGAGAGGAGTTAAACAGTCTGATGGCGTGTGGGACAAAGGAGTTTTTAAGTCTGTTAGTTCTTGTCTTGGGGAGAAGCAACCTGTCACTGAACAGACTCTTCTGGTTGTTAATGGCCGTGTGCAGAGGATGCCTGGCATTGTCCATAATGTCCATCAGTTTCTTTAATGTCCTTTTCTCTGCCACTGTCACCAGAGTGTCCAGCTTCATGCCGACCACAGAGCTAGCCCTCCTGATCAGTTTCTCCAGCCTGGATGAGTCCTTCTTTGCTGTGCTGCTCCCCCAGCACACCACAGCATAGAAAAGTACTCCAGCAACCACCGACTGGTAAAACATCCTCAGGAGCTTCCTGCAGATGTTAAAAGACCTCAGCCTCCTGAGGAAGTACAGTCGGCTTTGGGCTTTTTTATACAGGTGCTCTGTGTTGCATGACCAGTCCAGTTTATTGTCCACCCACAGCCCGAGGTACTTGTACTTGTTGACCGCCTCCACCTCCTCCCCCTCTATCTGAACCGGCAGTGGACCTGATGTTTGAAGATGCGCAGTGATTTGAAATAAAAATGTCCCTCAGATGTGTAAATCTAAAGTAACAAGCCCGTTTTAAGGTGTGACAAGTAGAAAGTACAGATATTTATGTGGAAATGTAGGAAGTAAAAAAATAACATAAATACTTATACAGAAGTACAGATACTCCAAAATTCTAAGTACAGCAACAAAGTATTTGCACTTTGTTACTTCCCACTTCTGATGCAGAGCAATCATACAATCTTTAAGGAACATCGAACTGACTTAAGAAGTTGATGTCATAATCAGACTCGCAGGATAGGAGATGTGAAAGTTAAAAATCCATATTTTTCTTTTGCATTTGTCACAGAGCTGATCCTGTGGTCCTCTTTGTTTTAGTCAGCATCCTGAGCTATTTGACTCTAGAGGCCACTCTGGTCACCCGCAATAATGTGCGGCTCTCAATTCGATCCACGTCCCTGCCACAGCATTTCAAAAGACACTTAATTTCATACTTGTTTACAGCTCACTCTGGAGATCTAAAGTTCAAAATCGCATGCATTTTTAATTCCAAATTAAGCCAGAGAAGAAGAAGAAAGAGAAGGAGGAGGTGGAGGGAAAATATTCCATGTTCACTTCACCACATTTTGACAAACATGACCTCCCCTCGCTGGGGTGGAGGGATTATGTGGAACAAAAGTTGGCCCACTCGCCGTACTAGGGCTTAAGGCTATTGGGGCGACAGATTAGAATATCTTTCACCCTCTCAAAGAGATAAGACAGACACGACCATCAGAAAATGGTGCAAAACATAATGAACCCGTGATCTCCCTCCACCAAGAGCACGTGTGAAGTTGAGATTCATAAATCTTCAAAACAGTAATGCAGATTTGTGGATTTTTCCCCCTCCACTTCTTATGCGTCTCCTAATGCTTAAAACATGATCTCGGTTATCAAAGGCTGGAGAAATCTTCCTGTTCATTGTCTTTTACTCGGAGTCCCAGCCAAATCTATCCGCTCGCTTGTTTTTGTTGCTGTATTCCATTTCTTATTATCCCAGATAATTACAAATATGTCAGATGTGTCACCGTGTGACGTCCACTGACGCCGGCAAGTCAGCTGGCGTTGTGGCTCAAATGACGCCGTGATAGATCTCACCCTCTCCCGCTCTCAATTAGCTCCCGGTGCTCCAGGTTAATGGAACTTTTGATTGGGGAAAACTCTGGACTTCCTGGATGCCCAGTTTCCTTGTAGATGGAACGTATGAGGGGGGTCGACCTCGTCCTTATCTACTGTTGCAGAAAGACGAGTTCCTCTGCTGCTCTTGAGTGTGATTTCCACTGTGGAGGAGCACCTAAATGCACCCAACATCACTGACTTTTTAGCTGGTTTCCTCTGCATTTTATGCTACAGCTCCAATATGGAAAACAGTGCCTGGAGACCGTAATTGTGTGGAATAAATTCTAATTTCTTGAAGATGGGGACCACATCTTCACATCTTCAAAGCACCCTTGTTGTATCAATATGTTGTTGAAATGGCAAAAAGATGGAGTGAGTCTCCTGTCGGTTTGTCTGCAATAACATGCAATCTATAATAAAACAGCGATTTACTGTAATAAATCGGTAAAACTGACATCTACATACACAAAAAGTCATACTACAGAGAAATTCACATTATCACTGACTAATAACCAGAATACAGCCAGCTGAGCCAAGGCCCTTGAAGATTAACTGCATTTACTGATGCAGCAACATGCTGGCAATCTGCCTGTTTATAAATCAAATGGCAAAATTATTTGCAAACCTTTGCTAATCTGTCTCAGAGTGATTGCAGTTAATCTGAGTTTATTTAGAGACATGGTCGCCTTGCATCAGGTGACCTTTGCAATTACCTTACGATTAAAAGTGACATCCTCAACTTCTGTTTGTCCAAGTTGGTTGCCAGAACTACGGTCGCGGCAAAAACAAAATACAGCCTCTGTCAATTCTAAGGTTTTATGTGTCAGGACATAATAAATGTGTTTCTCACAAAATTTTACCTCCTAGGACCCGAACTCTTCAACAGCATGCATTTTTAATTTCTCTTTGATATTAACAAAGAATTACCATATTTTTTTTACCTTATTTTTGTTTTTAAGAAAAATAAGAGCCACATATGAGGATATTCGTTAAAACGTTTGATAGAACAGTAGCAGTATAATGTCCTCGTAAAAGGATATCAGGCCCTTGTAGAGCAAAATTTAGTATTTTGGTCTAAATAACCCAAAATGTGGTCCTAGGAGGTTAAAAATATTTAAATGCACATTTCAGATGAACAAAATTAAGTCAAAAAGCAGAATAATATGAAAAAATAAGTACATCCTATGTAGGGATGGGAATTGATAAGATTTTCACAATTCCGATTCCATTTTTGATTCAGTTTAACAATTTGATTCTTTATCGATTCTTTTTTTTAAAAAGGAGAACACTAAGGTTGATTAGCTTGGAACTTTGTTTTATATCTTCTCTTTGAACAAGATAGAGATTTAGGAGTAACATGGCCTTACAAACCCAACAGTGAGATCTTAAGAGATCCACAGCCTATGGCTCTTCAATGGGGTGTCACAGGGACCCCAGGAAAAAAATTGTAAATGTAAAATATTAATAAAATATTCTTCTGTAGCAATAACAAAGTATAACATAAATTATTCTGTACCAATAACACAAGAATATCCAGTAATGTCCCTGCCTACAATTAAACACATTCACTTACCGACAATCGGGGGCTTCTGCTGTGGCAAGCAACGTGGTGACGTCATTCGGGACGACTTTAATCAATAAAGGAATCGTTTGCAAAAATGGCAAACAATTCCAAGGAATTGAAACAGTGGAAACCGGTTCTTGTTTTTGATTCCCATCCTTAATCCTATGATTCAGGAGCTTGCAGAACCACCGTTAGCAGGAGCAACTTGTAGTAATCAGTTTCTGTATGACTTTATCAGTCTCACATTGATGTGGAGGAACTCTTTTTTTACAGCATTGCTTCGGTCCATTGAGGTTCATGCACAGCTCTCTTAAGGGCCCACCTCAGCATTTCAGTCAGGTTGAGGTCTGGACTCTGCCTGGGCCATTACATTATCTTAATTCTTCTCCTTTTGGCCATTCTGTTATAGATTTTCTGCTGTGCTTCAGATCATTGTCCTGCTGCACGACCCAGGTCACCACCATGCTTAACTGCTGATATGAGGTGTTTGTCCTGACATGCTGTGTGGTTTTCGGTAAAATGTGTTCAGAGATCTTCACTTTGGTGTTCTCGAATACTTGTTGTCTGTTAACCTGTAACTGTAAAGTCTTAGAATTCAAAGAGGGTGTACTTTTTACCCTGACTGTATTTGAATCACCCCCCCCACCCCCCACCCCCCCCCCCCACCCCTGACTGACTGATTGAAATACAGGGAATCACTAGACAACCACCAGTTTTTATTAGTCATAGGAGAAAGTGCCATTCTTCTCTTTACGCTAGTGTAACTGAGACATTGTTTCTGTCCTTATAATGAAATCAAGCTGGGTGTACACTCCAAAAACTACATGTAAGCCATCTTAGGTAAAGCAGTAAATCTCAGAGCTTCTACATTATAGTCAGATGTAACAAACTTGCTGTCTGAGCTGATATCTTCACTAACTGCACTGAAGAGTGGTTACTGTAATTGCATTGCAGTTTTAGAGTAAGCAATTGGTACTGCAGAAGCTGCTACAACTATTTTTTTGTTTCTCTTTACTATATTTGAGTTGGCTTTCACAGATTCTTTCATTCTAGTCTTTTCCAGTATTTGAGTATTTATGAGGCTACTGTACGTCTCTGGGTCATTCTAGCATTGTAAAGATGGGTGCAACCAGTATGACGTCACCCACTGAGTTGAGCATTTTTCACCATCTTGGTGTTTTCAGAGATCTGACTTTTTGGAATGACCATAATTTGCACAAGGCCTTCATTAAATATCTTAAATGGCACTACTCTTAGGTTTCACCAAAACGACCAAAAAATGACATAAAATGCTTCCACTAAAGTACATTAATTAGTTGTTTTTGGGAGATTTTTATTTTATGATCCTGAGTGACCATTTAACTCTAAACACAGAGTTTAGAGGGTAAAATATGGATTCCGGTGTGTCCCAGCTTCGCCAAATGACTAGCAGAGAGAGGAAAACCTCAGCCTCACACTGTTTCCTCCTCGGCGGTTGGGCAGGGAGGTCAGCGAGATTACCGGACTCGCAGTCAGCCTCGCGTTCAACATCCCTTTGCACAAACCACCTCCGGCCAAACAAAACCCGCTATCAGAGGATGACACGAAACACCAACCCGCCGGGCATCCTCCTCCTCCTTTTCTTCCTCCTTCCTCCACTGCTCTGGAGCAAACGCATCAGTGAGTTTCACTGCAGCTTGTTTGCGGCCATGTTGGAGGCAAGGTGACAAGAGCAGTACAAGAGAAACATTCCTGTAATTTCCAGAAAGAGCTTAAGGTGGAATTGTTCTCCAAGGAGGGGGAAAGCTGCCACCTCTCTTTCTTCATCCCCTCAGTTTACCTAACCTGCCAACAAAACAGGGGGAGATTTACCCACAAACACACACACATAGACAGACACACAAACACACACAGCTCTCCCGAGGAATAGCTGGCGAGCAGGGAAGAAATGCGCCCTGACAATCTCCCCTTCCCTCCGGCAGCTGGATGCCAGAAACGAGCGCTGTTTCTTCCGAGAGATCTTTTACCGAAGATGCCAGGGATTAAGAAAGAAAAGACTGCAGGACACTGCTGTGTCACCTAGCATTAAACAGTCCTAAACTCTCCGGTTATGAGATACTCTGCGCAAAATAGGTCAGGCTGGGCGAAATCACAAGGGAAAAGCAGAGGTTTAGATTTCTTTTCTGTCTTTTTTTTTTTTTTTGCTTTCCTTCGAGCCCTGCAGCCTCTGGACTTTTGTCTCAGTGGATGGTGAATTCACACACGCACATGCATGCTGCACACTGGCAAACGACACGATAAACAAATCACTCGTCTTCGATTTTAAACGCAGAGGAGCCGAATAAGTTTAATAAGTTTTATGTAAAATAATGAAAAGACTCTGGACTGAAGCCTTAAAAGATCACAGTGTTTTTCAGAATCACTGTAAACATTAAATTTAAAGTTTTGAAGATGATCCAGAATGTTTTTGAGCATTTAAACAGTTTTTAAACAGAATTTAAAAAGATGAGTAAAGATGACTGAAGGATAAATTTTTTAAGTGTAAAATTTTATTAAATATTTGACATATTTACAGGTTTTAACTAAAGATCGGGACTAAACTGGGATCTTCTAATGCAGGGAAAAAAACACCACAAATCCTTGGATCTGATTAGAAGTGGTTCATCCATTAAATCGTTTCAATTTTAAGGTTTAAAAGGCTGTAGTTGGCAATTTGTTCATCATGTCAAAAGTGTTGTAATTTCTTACTTGCTGCTGAACCCCATTTGAAATGGACAACTTGCACTATTTTCTTTTAAAATATCAGCTACAACTTTTGTTTAAGTTTCAGAATTTGAAAGGAAAATCTGTGCCCTGTAATGCCTGCAGCAGTGGAATAACACAAAATCCCTCTACTGGATATTCTTTAAAATCTTTTGTGTAAATCTCCCGAAAATATTTAATAATGTGGGCTGCAATCTCCTGCAATACAAATTAATCCTGTCACAAATCTGATCGACCACAGAGAAGCGAAAAAGATGAAGTAGGACAAGAAAAAAACATTTGTTTTTATTAAAATAGCATATGTAAATTTGCTTCTTTGATTTTTACATTTAATTCATGTGTAATAACAACAAATTTGGCCCTTCTATCAATATATACCCTAGTCTATTTCACAAACACGAGTTCTCAGCAAAAGTCTGCTTTCATTGACACGAAATGTTACATTTCTTCATATCTGTGAGTACGAAATACATTTTTTTCAGTGTTTTGGAAAGAAGGAAGGTGTCATCATGGGAAACCTGAAAACAAAGCTTTCAAAGATGAGGCAAATGCTGTGTTTTTTACAAAATGTGATCTTTTTCTATTATTTTTAATGACTGACCCTAAGGAAGTCATTTTTAATGCCTAAATCTCACCAAGCAACATATTTTGGATTAACAATTTATTTAAATATCATACAAGTAATCCACAAGCCAGTTTTAATGACCAGCGCCAGTCCCAAACCCAGATCAATTAGGAGAAGTGCGTCGAGAACGGTGTCTGGCATAAAATAAAACAAACATGCAGATCATAAAGACTTAAAATCGTATAAATGATGTGTGGAAAGTGGATTGAAGGACTCAAGTTTGTGTCAGTGGTATAAAAGCTGAAATAACTTACTTTACTGCCGCTGCTCCAACAGCTACATGTGGACTTATTTGTCTTTTAATTAATGAGAAAAGACTGATGAAAGATCATATTTTATATGTTGAGAAACATGACAAAAAAATAACTGTATTCATTAAATATTGTAATTATATGAGACCAGGTCGCATTTTAGGTTCAGGTTAAAATTACCAAATTTATGACGACATGTTCAAACGTTCTTTACCTTTTCATATACTGCCTTTACATGATGGTATATTGTGACCTATAAGACCAGGCACTTGTTAAAACAGCCATATGGTGTAACGGTATGGTGATTTTTTTTTGCTCAACTAAGTGTAAGGAAAGTGAGCCAAGTTGATGGAATTTTGTTGATTTATTTTTTGAGAACTTTACGTGGGCAAAATTAAATGTAAACCGTTTATATCTTACAGTGTATTGATTGAGGTATGTAAGACCTAAAGAATACCATTTGAAATGAAAGGAAAGCATAAAATGATACGTGCTTGGCCCATTGCTTGAATCAATTAGTTTTAAACATACTGTCAGGTCACGGGTCCTGTTGATGGCTGGATTTTCAACAGGTAACACTTGAGGTTTAAAAGTTTGATTCTCATCTTTCACCTGCTGATTTGTCAGATAGAGACGCATCAGTCTGGATGTTTTTCAGTGCACTTTATTCGCATTTTTATTCGATTTTTTTTTTTTTAACTCAGACATGCTAAAGAAAAATGAAGAACAATGGTTTTAGGATGCTCTAAAGAACATTTTTTAGATAAAACCATCCATTGTTGTTCTTTGTGGCTCTTTAAAGTAGCTTGTGGTCTTTGCTTTTTAAAAGAAAAGCAGCCCGAAGTTTCCTCTTTGCGTTCGGCCCACTTTGAATAATTCAGCGTCTGCCTGGTCGGATGCAAACAAACGGAATAAAACATAGATAGTTATCAGGCCTAAATATGAACAAACAGCATCTAAAAGCATTAAGGAAACAGAGTGTTGGGGCTTTGGAGCGACAGATGAGGACAGTGTGTTTGACTGTCTGGACAAAGCTTCCCCCACTGCATCTACTTCACCTCCCACTAATGATGTGAGGCCTGTCAGATACATGCAGCCAAATTACATTCAGGGCTACAAAGCCTTCGTCCGAGGTTTTCTCTCTGTGTGCAACACCCTGCAAAACAATAACTGGGATTCAGCAGCTGCAAATTGCACTAAAATTTCCCAGTCTCTTTCTGTGAATTATTAATGAGAGCCAAACCAAAAAAGACCAAAAAAAAGAAAAAAGAAAAAAGAGTGAGACAGAGAAGAAGGGAGGGGGTGATATCTACAGCATGCCCGAGCGGTGGAGAATGCTATAAAGCTGTAATTATGCCAGAGAATGAGAAATGGAACAAAGTTGTTGAAGCCAGAAAAAGGCGACGCAGAAACTGAAACTAAGAGCTAGAAATTTAGAGCTCAGGGGGTGAAAAGAAAAGTAGTTTTATTACATATGCAAAGAGCCAAAGCAGCAGGATCGACACAATTAAAACCCGGCACGAACAACAGCATTTGCATCCGTCAGGTTTTTCGATGAAGAATGTAAAGTGTAGAAAGAGGTCAAAATATACAGTCTCCCATAACTGCAAACAGTCCGTGTCCACTTTTTCGTAACGCAGAAGGAGTTTGAAAGCGCTCCCGAGACTGAAGCGTCGGATGATCAAAGCAAAAGAAGCAAAACACCATTTTGGTGACTAAAACGGAATACAGCAACTGGCAAAGTGTGTAGAACGGGATGAGTAAAACTGACGACTTTAACCCCCCCCCCCCCCCTCCAAAAAAAAAAAAACAGATTGTCAAACTCAAAAATTGTGATTCTAATAATTAGAAATTTAAGAGAAAAGTTGAGTGAAGCAGTAAATTTGACCTGATAAATAATCAATTGTGATAGAAGAGAGAATACAAATATTTCATTTTTAAAATAAATGTATCAATTGTATTTATTTTATTTTGCAGATATGAAAATGATATGTAACATTTGATTTCTCTGATTTTCTATAAGGAAACAAAATACAGTTTTAAGAAAGCAGTGTAAATACCATACATTTTTTGTGCAGCTCTTCCATATATATCCTTGCAAACAGAAATTGGTTTTCAGTTTTATTGGTGTGTATGTCCATATGGAAAAGATATATATAACAGATATAACATCCCTTGAAAAATTAAATAAATGAAACTTGTATGTTTTGGATACTTACTAAAACAATATATGAAAGTAATGAGAAAGTGGTCACTTTCATGAGGAAATCATATAAGTTTTTACTATTTCTTTTCCATGTGGGTGGCTTTAAACATGATTTAAAGCAACACTGGGGAAAAAACAAGATAAATTAAATAAAGCTACTATTTAAACTCTCTTATCTCCATCAGAAGGTCTGTTTGTTTTTGTTTTGTTTTTTACCTATCGCACCACATCTCCTGTCATGAGCTACCATTTTATAGCATAAAAATATTAATCAAAATAGCCTAAGTGAGGTGCTAGTTCCCTCCCTTAGCTTGTAAAAATAAAAAATGCTAAAGGGTATTATGGATTTTTGCTTCTTCACACTCTGGAGCAGCTGCTGCATTGTTGTATTTGTATTTCCAGTCTAGAAGTGTAAACTAGCTAGCCTGTGTTGCTAATAGCCCTTAATTATGGTAATTGACTTTAATGCTTTCTACAGTTAGCACACTCTCTTTAATCATAATTTAACTCTGGTTAAGAATCACCAAAATCATCAAACTTCTGTATATGGCATCAGTTAAGTTTTGAAATTTGAAGATATGCAACAGCACTAACGTTACTGTTAAAAAGTTCTGCACCATCACAGGAATGCAAAACACCTAGAAAACCACAAATATGTTATAATTGGTTTCTTTATTGAAAATCCGCAGGATTTGTCCCATAACATTTAACACTTTGGAAATCCAAAGCTTTCACATTCTTATTTTTAGAACTACCAGCCTGCCATGCTAATACTAGCACAGATTAATGCTAAGTTGTTGTTTAGCACTAAGTGATGTTAACCATCTCTTTCTGAATTGAGTCTGAGTGTCTGAAGATGGGTTCTTGAGAAATCTCGAAAGATTGATTCTGTTCATCTGTTTTCTGTTTTCAGTGGGAGAAACGTTTCATCACTCATCCAAGCGACTTCTTCAGTCTCAGCTGACTGCAGGTTTCTCCAATCTTATAAACAGTACATTTGCATAATGACTGAAACCAGCCCACTGAAGGAACAATGGGCTGGGAGGTCAGTTCCTTCACCATGATTTTACAAATTCTCATTCTTTGTCCAGATAAACAGAATCAACCTTTGGAGATTTACTTACCTGGATTATTGAGAATGCATCAAGACATTCTTGAGAAATCTTTCACAGATTAATTTTTTATACTTTTATACCTAACATCATATTTTACATCAGGCGTACTAAGTTTGAATCACAATTTGTTGCTACTTCATCAGGTACACCTGTTCAGCCAAATGTGGCATTGTTGTTTTTGCTGCCAGACAAGCTAATCAAAGTTATTGAGAAACTGCTGGTCTACTGAGAATTTCCAATACAGCCATCATTTGGTTTTACAGACAATGGTCTGTAAAAGAGTAAAACTACAGTGAGTGTCAATTCTCTAGGATAAAAAATGGCTTATTCAGAGGTCAGAGAACAGTAGCCAGACTGCTTTAAACTGATATGAAAGCATCAGTAACTCAAGTAAGCACTTGTTGAAACCGAGGTATGCAGAAGAACATCTCGGTAGCAACAGAAGACCACAGCAGGTGGCACTGTCAACTCAGAGCACAAAAGAGAGGCTACAGTTCATACAGGCTAACCAAAACTGGACAATAGAAGACAGAAGGAACATTCCCTGAGTCTCAATGTTTGATGCAACATTAAGATGGTAGATGGGTCAGAATTTGGTGTAAACAATATGAAAGCATGGATCCATCCTGCCTTGTATCCATGGTTCAGGTTGATGCTGAGGGTATAATAGTGTGGGGGTTATTGCTACACTTTGGGCCCTTTAGTACCAACTAAACAAGTTTAAACACCACAGCCTGCGTGAGCAATGTTGCTGACCAAGTAACATGGTGTCACAAGGCTTTCCACACTTAACATAATGTGACATTTCAAACATGACAATGAGTTCACTGTACTCAAATGGCCTCCACAGTCACCAGATGTCAATGGTGGAACGGGAGATTCACATCATTGATGTGCAGCCGACAAATCTGCAGCAACTGTGTGCTGTCGTGTCAACATGGGCCAAAATCTCTGAGGAGTTTTTCCACCACCTTGTTGAATCTATGCCAAAGAATTAAGACAGAATTAACTCTTAATTCTGTCTTAATTAATGAAGAAGCAAGTCAGGTCTGCAGGCAAAAAGGGGGTTCAAACCAGTACTAGTCTCTTTATTTTAAAATACAGAAGCATTAAAAAATAAACACAGTCTCTATGAGAATAACACATTCTTATTTTTGAGCTTTAAAATGTTCAGATTTGCAGACAATTAGCATTAGTTTTGGCCTTTTAAAAGTCGTGTTGTGCAGCATGAAAGCTGAACTCTCCTTGCATTGTGTTTGCATGAGCGCATCTCCACACACTAACAGACACGCTTGCTGTTTGGTCGTCTTTTGGCACATGTTTGAGAAAGTGCCAGCCAGAGTTACGTCTGCACAAACACACACACACACACATCTACACACAGGGTTCGACCGAGGGCCTGGCATGGATCCCCCACTCACAGGAGGCAGCGGCGTCCCTCAGGGATCCATAACCAACCAAATAGCTCTCAGAGAGAGAGAAAGAGCAGGAGCAGCTCGCTCACCCAGCTGGGCCTCAGCACTTTCTCACTCTGTGTGTGTGTGTGAGGGGAGGAGGAGGAGGATGGTGGACCAGATGACGCAGGCGACTCTTAGAATACAGTGGATGAAATGAGGTCGATCAGCTGATCTGTGGATAGAATATGGAGTCTCTACTGTATGGCATTTGCACTATATGACATGTTAATAGTAATGCTTCCAGGTACAGTCTTAAAGCCTCTTTATTGTCCCACTTTATTTGTAGTCCTAATCTCCCAGTTCCATAAATTGATGCTAGTTAACAAGCTACAGTTCCTTCTTAAACCACAAGCGCTAAAGTATGTTAAAAGGTTATTAAAGATTTTTTTTCCTCTTTCTTTTTGTGGTCCTTCAATAGAATTCTTATTCTCTAGCAACCCCTGTGCTGATACACCTGTGTTTTCAGTCTGAAGGTGGAATCTAGTTTGCCTACTTTGCTAATATCAGTTACTCACTACCTACCATTAACCATCTTCTTCTAATTTGAGTGTAACTTTATCAGGAGAGGTTCTTGTGCTTTAAAAACTTGTTTCAAGAATAAAATCTCATACACGTAATATCAGCCCACCCTTAAAATCTAAAAGCTTTTATTCCTTCACAATAAAATTAAATTAAAAGGTTTCAGTAAACTGCTGCACCATTAGGTTTGAATCTTCAGTCTAGAAATGGAAACTGTCTCATATATTTATGCTACAACTTAGCATTACCTATCCTATCACTTTCCAGTATTAGGTTTACTGTCAGGAAGAGTATTTATTCCTCCTTTATACAGTTAAAAAGGTGCTATTACTTTTAAAATTCCAGTCCAATAGAGTAATCTAGGTGGCCTGCTTTGTTAATAGTAGTGCTGATTTATACTTTAGCGCGACCTTAAGTATTTTTAAAACTTGTTTTAAGTATAAAATCTTTTACACTTAAAATCACCCAACCTTTAAAATGATACATTTTACTACAGAACTAGCATGCACATCAAAAAATCTAAACAAAGCTACATAACACAGTAAGAAAACTTAGTATTTGATTAATACTTAAAATATATTTATTTAAAAAAAGAGTGGCTGGTGGCTTGTTCCTTTGAAACATTCAAAGGTCTGTAGAAATCATTGCGTTGTTTTTAGTCTAAAAGTAGTCACTGGCTAGTATCCCTTACTAATATTAGCACAAATCAATGCTAGAAGATATTTAGCACTACCTAGCATTAACTCTCTCATTCTGATTTTAGTTTAACTCTGTCAAGTGCAGTCATTGTATTTTAAAAACGTATTTGAAGTATCAGGTCTTATACACTTAATCAAAGAGGTGCAGTTAAGTTTAAATTTTCAGTCTAACAGTGGAAGCTTGTGCGCATACCTTAGCGCACATCTATGCTAGGTGACGTTTAGCACTACCAAGAGTTAACCAAATTGTTCTCATTTTTGTTTGACCTTTTGTAAGAGGCGTTATTGTTGATATTCAGCATTACTTTAAATGGCAGCTAGACCTTAAAAACTTTGAATTTAAATATTTTTTATTTTATCCCTTGCAGAATATAAATAACATTTTACAAGGGCTTGGGCTGAGGTATTTTCAGACTGTTTAATGCTTTTTTAGCTAAGCTAATTTCCTAAATTTTGCCTTTGTTAATAAGAACGTTTTTTATGACTTGCCTGGTTAAAAGTCACATTGATTCATTGTGCTATTATTTGGGACAAAGTGCTATAACATGAAAGTATAACCAAGGTCTGCTTCAACTTTAATTGATACCTCTTCAACACATTAAACAGATTTTAGTAAATAAAGCCATAACAGTTTTTTTCTTTCTGTTGATAGGTTCAATTAATTTGGAAAGGTTTTTGCTATTATTTTTAACACTAGATTTTCTGATTAAGGACCTTTAAATAAATTAAACGGGTAAAATAACCAAATGTAGAAAGCAGTGCTTAAAGACTGTAAGTCAATAAAAAGAAATGAAGCTTTCAGTTTGCTTTGAAAAAAAGTAAAATCCTCCAGAGTGAAGATGCCGAACCTGACTAATTTGTGTGTGTTTTTGGAGTCTGGCATATCAAAATCTCAGAATACCTCTGAGCTTTAGTAACACTTTTTGCCCCAGATGCAAATCCAGCCCAGTGACAGTCAACCTCACAGACATAAACATGTTTGGTATGTGAGCATACCAAAGTCCCTGATGTATGAGGGTTTGTGCAGTTGTCTACCTCCTTTATTTACCCAGTCACAGGATTTAATGTTCCTGGGGGTTTCAGCTAGTCATCACTTTTCTCCAAACTAAATATCTTTGGAAGGGTGTCTGCAAACTTTTTTGTCATATAACGTAAGTAAGTAAGTTAATTAATAAATGCCTTTGGAAGGTTGCTGTATATAGATTGCTGAGTTGAGGTATGTTGAGATTAAGATAAACAGTGCATAAATAGGAGCATAAACATAAAAGAATAAAGAAAACTGGCACTCGTTTTTCAAATCAAAATGATTTAAATGACAGATTTAATTTTAATGCCGAGCAACTTGCTTCTTTCTGTCTTTCTTTTTCTTTTTTTTTAATCAAACAAGGACACCAGGGTTTAAAAGAAAGGACTGACCTCCACAGTCAGGCTTTCATTTCCTTTTAAGAGAAAGTGACTTTTAACAGTTCAAACTGAGCTGTTTCTGCAGTTTTTTTATGGAGGCTACAGAGATCTGGACTCATGTGAAGTGTCTTTGTGAATCAAAATGTGATATTTGATCATTGTAATGTTATCTCCAGGAGTCTGAGGCTTCTGATATTGTTTTTATTACAGCTGGGTGTTTTTAACGTGAGAAAAATCTGAAAGTTAAAAAATCAGCAGCACAAAGTTCAAAGCTTAAAAAGAAAAAGTGGGGGGGGGGTTCTTTTTTTGTTTTTTGGATTTTTTTTAGGAAGGATAGAGCATCTTTAATAACAGAGTAAAGGTAACGGTTCTGAGACCAACAGGTTCCAGCTGATTGGGGTCAAAGGTCACATAGAGCCCCTGTGAGACTCCACTTTGAAAAAGGTTGCTGCTGCTGGTTAGAGTTGTGTGTTTCCCGGTGTTGTCCTGCCCTCTACTGGCTGCTTGGTGGAAGTGTTGCACATGAACTTCAGAGGGAAACTGCTGATTTAAAGCTGCATGTTTTTGCTTTCCTTCAGCCCTTTACTGCAGCATTTTGCATGCTTTTAATTCAGTTTTGTGTATTTTTGCATCATTCTTTCCTTTTCATACTGCTTGCTGTCCTCTTCAGAAACATTTAGAAAAAGACAGCCTTTAAAGAGGGTTAAAGGGTCACTGCAAAACATGTAAACCTTCACGCCCAGAATATGTGTCAGGATGTAAAAACTTTGGGAAAAGTTTTCAATCCATTTAGTTGATTTAAAGTAGCATTAACATATTACGAAATACTCCACATCTTAAACTATGTAAAAGATATATTTGTGTAAAACTATGGTGAGAACAGGTAAAAGTGCTCATTTCTTGCACATATGTATAATTTATATATGTTTATATGTAAAATAAGCACTGTGCAGCTTTAGGTAATTGTAAAATATTTTGTATAATTTCCCAGTCAGATGTTCCCCATTTCTGTGAGTATAGTGGAGTAATATTCAAGTAAAAGCATCAGCACTGAAAAGTTACTTTGGATCTTGATATTTGTAACAACTCAACTTTATAAAATGTGCTACGGGTATAAAAGAAAAGGTTCTTTTAACTGCTGGACCTGACATCTGGATTTGTTATAATAAGCTTGAACCAAATATTTTCTTTATCTATCTGGGTACTCCAGCTTCCTCCCACAGTCCAAAGACATGCATGTTACATTCAATGATGACTGTAAATCATATGTAAGTGAGCATGAATTGTTGTCTAGGGTGTACCTTGAGGGCTCCAGCCACACAAGGTTCAGTCAAGCTTAGCTGTGTAGTACAAAGCAATTCAGAGTGATTTACAGAGGCACAGAAAAAAACTAAGCAGCTGAGATTTTACTTTACAGCAGTTTAAATGATGATGGCTTTAATAAGGACACTAATGCGAATAATATACAGCACATAGTTAACTCAGTATGTTGGTGTCTGCGGCTCCAGTTAAGGATGGGTATCGAAACCCGGTTCTTGTTGAGAACCGGTTCCCACCGTTTCGGTTCCTTGGAATTGTTTGCCATTTTTGCAAACGATTCCCGTATCGATTCCAGTCGCCCCGAATGACGTCACCATGTTGCGGAGCGTTATTTACCTGGCAGGAAACACGGCGGCTCAAACGCTCAAAAGTTTGGTTATACTTGCAAAAGGGCAACTTGCAATACTTGCAAAGTAGATATTTCATTTAAGGGAGGAAACACTACGAATATGCAAAAGCATTTGCTCACAAAACACGTGATGACCTTAAATGAATGTCGTGTTTTTAATTCCGCTCTCCGGACTCGTGAATCTCAACCCAGCAGCAGCGGTAACGTTTGCACGTCCTCTCCCGTTAATGCGGCAGGTAAATAATCAACTAACAGTGCATATTATGCTAGCACCATCTGCCTTATTACAAAACCTGCCATTACTGTGCATTTAGGTGACCATGATGAGAGAGACAGAGTCTGGCTCAGATGCTGGCAGCTCTCGCTGCAGTCTACCGGTAGCGTCTCCTTTCAGGCCAGGATAGACGAATGTCACCGAGCAGTGACTAAGTTTGTGGTCAAAGGTTTGCACCCATTTGCCACAGCAGATGCCCCCGATTTCACTTTGGTAAGTGAATGTGTTTAATTGTAGGCAGGGACATTACTGGATATTCTTGTGCAATTGCTACAGAATAATTTATGTTATACTTTGTTATTGCTACAGAAGAATATTTATTTTATTATTTTACATTTACAATTTTTTTTCCTGGGGACTCTGTGACCCCCCCATTGAAGAGCCGTAGGCTGGATTAGGGTTGAGGGTTAGGATGCTAGTAAAGGTTACAAACTGTGTTACCTAATCTGTCATCTTATCTTTTAAGAGTACATCCTAGTCTTCTTTATTGCTTTGCCTCTATGATGTGGCTAGTGTATATTGCTAACTTAGAGAACATGAACAAATAGCTTTTCGTGAAAGTTTCACGTTTTGCTCTGAGACAAGTTTGACAATTCACTCAAATCCTTACGTGAAAGCACCGTGGTATCACTATTTTTATATTAATTCAAACTGCATGATCTTTTCTTGTAAAACAAAAAAAATCTCCTGGAGTAAACAGAGAAAATCTTACAAGAAAATACAGGCTTCAGACTGTAATAAAAAAAAGTTGTGCTCACTATTACAACACACGAGACTTTTTTTCATGACTTTTTTCACGTGTTGCTTCAAGACCGGTTTAAGTTTTTACTCTCAAATAAACCCCTTAATTAAAAGTACTGTGGTATCACTACTTTTACATATTGGACATTGCTGAGTCGTCCATATTGATTTAAAGCTGGACTTTAAGTTTAATAATGTAGCACATTTAAGCACAACAGACACTGGCCTAAGTGCTGCAGCACAAGTAAAACAATCAATGATAATACAATAACAGATGAAGACAATACAACTTTTTACCATGAAAATAATGATAAAAAGTAGAATAACAGTAGTAAAAAGAGATGAACTGGGGAAATTGATACAACAAACTGAAAATAATCTGAAAATGAAAAAGTTAATAAAAAGATGTTTCCAGTTCAGATTTGAATACTGTGACGTGAACAAGAGGACCTAATGTGAGGAGGAAGATAGTTCCAGAGTTTCGGAGGTACGCCTGGGGATTCCCAGTCACCTGTAAAAGTAAATCTGGAATTTGGAATCTGGGACTAGAAGTTGCTGATAAGTGGGCCAAAGTGAGCGGCATGGGCCTTAGGATTGTAAAAGATCTGATAGATTAATGTGAAGAAGTCTGTGCATCATACTGAAACTGATCCTGTACTTCACAGGAAGCCAGTGAAACGATTCAAGAATGGATGAAATTCAATCACACTTCCGTGTGGCTGTCAGCAGCACCATTTTGAACCAGCTGCAATCGAGATGTGAGTGTTTTGCTCAGTCCAGTATATGATTAATTTCAGAAATCCAGTCTGCATGTAATAAAAGCCTTAACTGTACTTAAAAGTCTTAACATTTATTTATATTAACGTGAATAATAGGAGTGTTTTTTTATGCTGTACATAAGTAAGTAAAATTTTATTTATATTGCTAGATAAAAGATCACAAAGTGCTTTACAAGGTATATCTTTTTTATATATATATATATATATATATATATATATATATATATATATATATATATATATATATATATATATATATATATATAGATAGATAGATAGATATATAGATATATAGATATATAGATATCTTTGATTATCAATTGTAAATTTGAGGCAGAACGCGTTCAGAAAGATTAAGTTTTACCGATAACTCAGACTTGTTTGGTCAGTCAGGCTCTGATGAAACACAAAGTCACATGTGTGAATACCAGTGACTCCAAATATCACTGGTTATGAGCTTTAAAAAATGGTGATGTATATTGAGCTCACTGTTCTACCCTGAAGGGAGGGAGTTTGTAATTGGGTCCATTTTTTGTTTGTTAGCGGTGTAGCATCCACAGTTTTCAAGATATCATGTTCAAATTTCGTGTGATGGTAGATACCAATAACAGTCCGAGCTGATTTAATTTAGGTGAAAATTGGGTTAAGGTTGCACCAAATGTGAAAATCATTAAAAGTTTTATATTACCCACGATGTTTTATGGATCATTTTCAACCTTTATAGGCCTTGGAGGATATGACTACCTAGGTTAGCTAAGTATTTGAATCTGACCTTCACTTTTAGCGCCCAAGGTCAAAGCTGGCCTCGAAAAAACTTTTTAAAAAAACACAGTAATAGATCATATGAAAGCGCACGGAGGCGTCATCGCAGTGTAATAAAAACATCATAAATAAATCAAAGTTGTAGTACAGCCCTTGACGTGTGCTCACTTTTAGTTGGAAACTGTTGCTTGAAATCTGAACTGAACCTCTGCCCTGGCACTCACATCTCCTCCTCCTTCCACCGCTTCCTCCAAGAGTTCAAGGTCGTCGTGTGGCTATTTCCAGCTCGTCTCCGCTTTGATCCGTGTCGCAAAATGACAAGGTAACGCAACTCGGGGGGTCAGCTGTGTTACAGGAACGTGTCCACGGATCGAGAGAGAGGAAATCAATCCTGCCTGACAGTGTCTTCAGGATACACTGACCTGACTGAACCATCGCGCACACACTCATGCTCGGATAAACGCGCGAGCTCACGCAGATGTACACAAACAAACACTCGCAGTTTAAATATAGCGCTCACGCTCTCTCCAGCTGTCTGTCAGCGTGACACAGACGACCTCTGTCAGCTCCGGTTTGTCTGTCGTCTTGTAAAGGTGCATCGGAGAGACAAGGTGTCTGCACAACAAGTTGATCTCAGACTAACCGTGTCTGAAAAGATGTTTTCAGGGATGAAGGGGGGCAAAAAAAGGAGAAAAAAACAGAACAGCTGAGATTTAATATAATTTCAGGCTCAGATTAGAGACACTAAACTTATTTTTTATACCAGGCTGATGATATCAGATGAACTGGTAACAGGGGACTTCCCCTCACTACTTGTTCTGATTGGTCCCTACATGTTTTCTACAGAGGTGGTACTATATGGTATTATTTTGTTTATTTTTACCACCTGATGTGACAAAACAACCATAGATTTATTCTTTCTTTCTGTTGTCTTTTCATTTATCCTGTCACCTTGTCTTTGTTTCTTTTTCTTGACTATCTTTCTCTCCTTTGTATTTCTCTTTCACTTTCTCTTTTACATTCCTACACTTTCTTTTCTGTTTAGTTTTTGTTTTACTTTGTGTCTTTATCGCTTTCATTTTGTGTCACGGTCCGTGGAGATAGACCGTGTGGGAATGTGTGTGTTGGACCCAGACGCGAACACAAGCGAAGATGCAGGAGTGGATTAAACAAAAGCGAGCCTTTTATTATGGCTGATAACAGAACAAACCAGAGCGAGGGCAGTATAAGGGTAATAGTTCAAACAGAAAACCTAAACTGGACATAAACTAAGAAAAAGCTATGGCTGGAGATACGGAACACAGGGGGTGGTAACACAGACGACGCGACACAGACTACATGAAACACAGAGACTAAATACACAAGAGGGATGATCAGGGGAAGTGGCCACACATGGGAACACAGCTGACACAGATAAACATAACAAGACATGGCAGGAGTAAACAACACTGACGGGAGACTGTCAAAGTAAAACAGGAAGTACACAGAGGTGCAAACAGGAGGAGAGAGAGAGCACGGGCATAGTGGGCTGGGGAAACATGGAATGAAACAAGGAGGGGAGATGAGGGCTCACAGATACATAGAGGGGCACACAGGGGATAAAAGTCACAAGGGGAAGTCAAATAAGGAACACCACAACAGGACAACTTAGGAAACATGGCCTAAATAAGGAACGAAATACAAAAATACAAGAAACTAAGAATACTGGGCCCACATGGCCCAGGACCATGACATTTTGTCTTTGTTGCACTCACGCTTTCTTTTTCTACTTTTCCTGTGTTCTTTCTTCCTTTCTATCTCTTTCCCCATATCTATTTTTATCTCTTTTATTCTTTTTATCTTTTTTTCTACTTGTCTTTTTTCTAATTTTTCTCACATTTTCTCTTTTTATTTCTTTTTTTCTCCATTATTCTTTGTTCTTTTAACCTCTTTTCCTTCTAACTTCATCTTTTTCACTTACTGCTTGTCCCTGCTTTTCTCATTTCTGTACTTTTTCTTTGCTGATTTTTTTCTCTCCTCGTGTTTTGATTTTTCTTTCCTTTTCTGTCTTTCTTCGTCTTTCTTACATTCTTACTTTTTTTACTCTTTATGTTCTTGAACTTTCTTCCTTTCTTGTTCTTTTCACCCCTTTTCTGTTCCATCTATCCCTTTCCTTCTTTGTTTCTCTCTCTTTCTTTATTGTTTTTTCCTCCTGGCTGTTCTTACTTTCTTCTTCAGTCAGTCTGCAACATGGGACCCTCCAACTCTCACATGCTCAATACATGGTAGTAAAAAATCTGCAGTAAACAGAGAGCAGCCTCGGGTCACCTGGTTGACAAACATAAAATCCACCGACAGGTGAGGCAGACAGCTTCTTCTTAAACTCCAATGTTCTGCTGGGAAACCTTGTGAAGGTCTTACTTTGACAGCTATACCAAACTCCCCAACAGAGCATAAGAATCCTCCAAGGCCTCAACCAAAAACTCCACCCTCCTGGTGCTACCCACTGCTGGCGACCCCCAGAGGTCCCATGTGGGGGTTAACACAATATAAGGCTATATTTTGTTTTAGTTCTTTTCAACAAGCTATCTTTTGTGATTAAAACAAATGCAGTGAGTCTAATCTAGAAAGGTCTGCACAGACGTTACAATCAAAACATTGCTGAAGTCTGACAAGGTTGCACAACCCCATCAAGGAAAAGTGGTGCGAAAAGCCTTTCATGTACCTTTGTACTTGCATTCCCACTCTCTACCTTTCCATTTTGTTGCACACACACACCCCATCAGCAGAGCTTCTGTTGTGTCTGCAGCCAAAACAATACCCGTGAGCAGCGGACGCCATTCGACTCCCCTCACAGGTCGCCGAGCACTCCCTGCTAGCTAATTACAACAGGGTGCGTGTGTCTGTCTGCACCCCTCCCTCCTGCCTGAAAACACAGGGCATCTGCAGAGGACGGCGGGAGGGTTGTGCCAGGGTTGCGAGGGGGACGTATTTCTGACAAATGTGCCATCTCCATAATTAGCTGGAAAGCAACATATGAAACATTAAACACGCCGGGCGCTGACGACAATCAAAACATTTCATTTGTTGTCAATTATTCATTACTTTGAAGGTTCTGAAGGGGTCGTTAATATGGAAATAAGCTTGCGATGCTAACAAGGTTGTAGTATCTGATTCGAAATCATCTGAGCACAGAGCGCCCCTTCCCTTGCTTCCTTTCTTTTTTCCTTTTTTCTTTTCGGCTAATATTTTGCCTTTTTTTTTTTGTCTCTATTGTGATTTCGTCTCTTATTCATGAAGCCTGCTCTTCAAACAAAACCCTTGAACAACAAGCTGCTTTTATCCACTTTAAACTCCATTTGATGGAATTCTTTGATAGCTCCGAGTTCAGCTCTGCCTCAAATGAAGTTAAACCACCCAAAACTAATCTAGTCCCATTTTTTTAAAAAAATTTTATTTCACCATTTTCATTCTTTACCTGACTCTATTAGTGGGTGCTTCCCCTCGGCGGCTGTCACAGCAGACCTGCCAAGAGAGCGGTCAGTAAAGTTCCCGTCTGTAGCTTTTCACGGTTTAGTTGCTCTACAATTAATTAATGGGATGAAAAAGTCCCACACAGCACCTCGCCGCCTCTGGAGCAGCAGCAGCTACCTTTGCCAGCTGTCAAATTGGAGAGACGTGGACTGGAAAAATAAGCCCGAGGCTGTGGCTATTTAAGGTAATTAGTTCTGATTCATGCAGCTCTCAATCCCTATTACCTGTTAACTGCTGCCACCATCAACCAGCGTTCAGCCTGGGGAGTTCAGCTTTGCGTGTGCGTTCATGTGAAGACTGAAGGCACGGAAAGCAGAAGGATGCCAGAATCCAATCAAAGGTTTGGGTTATTAAAATATGACCAGTGATGTTGTCTGGGCGAGGCAGAAGTACAGTCAACCTGAAATAAAGGTCGATTGTGTTTGAGTGAACTTTTAGGAAGCTCTTTTGTTGAGTGCTCTTAATCAAATTGGATTCTGAAGCTTCCTGTTCCTAAAAATCTGACATTTATGGGATAAAACAGCCGAACATCACGGTTTAAGTTTATTTTCTGCTTAACCAACCCGTCAGGAGACATTATAAAGTGTTGTTTCTTCTTCGTTTCATTCATGGCATGTAGTACTGTGCAAAACTCTTGAGCCACCCCACATTTCTTTATATTTTGAGATTTTCTTGTCATTTATTTAGTTCTCCAAGCTTTTGTTGTGTTTAACAAGTAGGCCAATCCAGAGAGAGTTGACAGGAAAGCAGGATATTAGTGAGGGGGGAATGACACACAGGACATGGGTGAACTTCAAACTGGGTCATTGTAGTAGTTTTTGGCATATGGGTCACCTTCTCAATCGGGGAGCAATAGTGGCAACCTGTTTTCCAGACTTCTTCAAAGACATTCAAAGCTCTTTTGTGGGTGTTTCTGCTTTTTGTCCTGTTCTCTGCTGCTTCAACAATGGCCCATGTAAGATGCTGGATTTTTTCCTGTGTCTTAAGGACTTGGCTTATCTGCTGTAGATACATTTTTTTAAGAAAGCACAGCACGTCATGCTGAGATATGCCAAGTTTTCAGCTAATAGCGCTTTGAGAATCACCTTGTTGGTGCAAAAATACTATTTTATGTCTGAAGAAATGGGAACAAATGATGCGTTTTTGTGACTGGCTACAACACCTAAAGATCTAATTACGTGTAGACACAACATTGGTTCTTTCTTTGAGTTAGTTTCCAGTTTAACTTAAAAGAGATTAACATTTGGGGATATCGGACTCTTTTACATCTGCTTTGACTGGAATCCATAAAATATCTTTGTATGTGATAACCAATATTAGTTTGTGCTGCAATTTTAATCATTTGGCAAGATTTTTTTATGCGTTCCTACTCTTAGTATTGGAAGTACTATTCAAACTCACAACACTGTATGTTGATATAATCGACATACAGTATAGTGCTGTATAATCAATGTGTTTGCAAAGATTTAGAAAATATATGCATTTACCCATTTACTCATACTGGGTACCGGGTAGGACATCTCTTCCACTTTGGAAACTTTAAAACAGCCAATCCGTCCTCTGTACTTTGTCACACTTGGTATAGTCCTGCGCCCTGAATACAACTGCCACTTCCTGTTTGCCAGCCTGGCCTTTTACCTGGATTTGTTTGGGTGAAGCACAAGGAAACAAAACAATTTGGGTAAGTATGAATGTGAATCTGAAGTCGGTTTGACTGAATGTGCAGCTCTTTCATTAACTTGTGAAATTTATTAGAAACTTAAATGTTTAAAAGGTTTGCTAGAATAAATGCTACCCTACAAGTTCTGTTGTTCAGCTGAAGATAGCAAATGAAGTATTTCTTTCACATCTGAACCTACTTCTGCCTCTAACACTCATCTACATCCGCTCCACCCTGCCTGCACTCTCTTCTTCACCTCTCTTGCACTGCAATGTCTGTTGCTTCGAGTGGTTGACCCCTAGTATTTAACCTCATCCACCTTCAACTTTCCACCTGTCTGCCTCTCATTCACCCACATGTATTCTGTCTTGATTCTACCGACTTTCATTTCTCTTCTCTCCAGAGGATACCTCCACCTCCCCAGTCTTTCTTCCACCTGCTCCCTACACTCACTGCAGATCACAGTGTCATCATATTCCATGGAGACTCCTGTCGGACCTCATCTGTCAACCTGTCCGTCACCTTTGATGGGCAATGTATTAATATGTCATCAGCTACATCGCCACGGGATAATGTAATGTTTTTTTAAGTACAGCATTTGCAAACAATGTTAATAGTTCATCTACGGCTTCAGTACTTGGCAAAGTAATTTTATTAAAAGTCATCCACAAGTAATAGTAATAGTTGTGTGTTTGCAGAAAACCATGTTCCCTCACCTATCAAGTCAGAGGTTTGATCTGATTTCTGGCCAGCTTGCGGTCTTTCTTTTGGATGTTAAACTCCAAAGTTCACTTTTGTCTCTAAAAGCCGAAACTATCTTTTTGCTCTCTGACCTACTAAGCCACACGCAAGCAGCTTTTGGAGCATTTTTTACTTTGGATATTGGACTTAAAAAGTTATGTTTTAACTGTCAGTTGATCACACAACCTTGAACTCCTGCCAGACCACACCATGCCCAAGCTTTTCTTGGAGCCGTGTAATTTTCACAGAGTTGAGCAGTACACAGAATTCACTGGCTCATGGTGACATATTCATTGAGAAACTGAGACTTCATAGTGCAAGTCTTTCTATCTTTTTAGTGCTGGACATTACAGTTTAGAAACCAAATTTTAACAACAAGTTTAAAACTAACTCGGGAGATATTTTTGTCTTGGTGCTACCCAAGCTAAGCAGTTTTTTGCCCCCTACAGCTTTCAGTCTTTTTCTGAAGCTCATCTAAGAAAACATGTTAAAAACAAAGAGTACTGAAGTATCTTGACTAAAACTCTGACCTGAATTGGAGTATTTAGAGGTGTAAATATCTCACTGTAATAGCAAAAAAGCTCTGTAACCATTGGAGCAGTTTCATAAATGTATTTTAGAACAACATTGCATCTCTTTATTTTATGTTCATTCTCCTGAAAATACTTCCTGATCTTAACTTAAATACTTACATTTGAAACTTTCATATGTAAGTCACTGTAAGTTAGTTATACACTGCCCTTCCTCTGGGGCAATTTATTTTAGCAACAAATTACAATCTACTGCAATAATTTTAACTTTTTTTAATTTTAGGAAAGCTCAATAACATGTTGGAAATACTTCTTCTATTACACTCATGTTTTGATGTTTAAAAATGTTTTAATCTACCCATAAGTGCTTAGATCTGGGGTATATTTCTAATCCTCCTCTACTGATCATGAAAAACCTTTCAAAAGTGCCACAGTTTGTTTTGCCTAACTAAACCTTACTTTGCCAATTCTTTGATCAAAACTGTCCACTTCCCTCAGCAAAGACGGAGCTACTTTGTATTTTTTTTTTCCCCTGCATGTGTGTGTGAACCCAGCAAGCCGGCGGTCATCATTAAGACAGTAAATCTGCATATTCCTTCTCTCGCTCTCTCTTTTTTTTCTCCATTTTACAGTACAGTCACTGTAAGGTTAAGTAGCCCCAGGAAAGACAATACCAGCCACTCTTCAATTATTTATTCTCACATCATCCCAAAAAGATGACAAATGCTAATTTTGGTCCATTCCCCAGCTGGGCATCCAAGTGCTCATTAGTTTTAAAGAAGGTTAATCCATTTAGGTTTTGCATATTGATATGCCAATTATGTCTAATCGTGGAAGAGGCATCCGTCAAGGTAATAGTGCATAAACACATGCAAGAACATTAGGGAGAAGTCAACGTTATAATAAAGTAGGTGTTAATTGGTAAGGGGAGGACTGTCGGCTAACTCATGTGTGTAATGTACAGACGGGTGAGGAAGAGAGAGGGGGAGAAAAAAAGGGTTTCATTAGATTCCTCCCTCACAGCCCAAATGAAAAAAAAAATGCTGTAATTTGCAAACCTCATGCTGTGAGCTCGCTGGGTGTCGTGCCCAAATGCTCCACCGAAGAGGAGGGTCACAGGGGTGAGGGGAGTGAGAGCTACGGCAGCATTCTGATACGGGCTGTTCAAAGAAAGTGTTTTTGCAATCATAATGTGGGATCTAACTTTTGTTCAATATAACTGCATCATCGTGTTTCCCCATGTGCTGTTGCGCTAAGCCATGACAATAAGAAAAATGTCCTCCAAATTAAAAAAAACTAAATTTTAATTTGCCTTTTGACATAGAAATCACTCATCAATCATTAATTATTAATAAATTATATATAAGTGTACAATAAACAACCATGGGGTTGTTTCTTAGTTTTCTCCTACTTATACAAATAGTTCATTATTTGAATAGCATTGAACTTTTGAGAATTGTCACTTTTTTAATGAGATGTTTATGATCATTTATATAGAAGAAATATACAGAAATATAATTGGTGTGACACCGGTGTTAACACCTTAACACTAATAGTCTGTTTAGATGTGATAAATACTACGAGAAAAGACTTGTATAACCAGCAGGTAAAAATAGCAATAATAATAATAACTAAGAAAAAATCATTACTGATGCTTTTAAATGTACTTTTTCACACAGGGCCAGGTACTTGAGTTATCCTTGTCTAATATTACATTTTATTTGATCAAATAGCAACAAGCTAATAAATCAAGAATGGTTCAAATACTTTTTCACACTTTTTCACATCACCATATGTATAAGAAAATATATTAAATATCTATTAAAATCAAAGGATTTATATCCAATTCGCTATTTTAAATGCAAGCGATACATTTCACATCGCTGTGGTGTCATAGAATTGTGTAAATAGTTTTCTTACCATTACTTAAAGCCACAGCTTTAAAACTGAAGGTTAGTTGTCTCGTAGCATTTGGTCACATACCGATTTCATGGTGTAGTCTTTGGTTGACAACATGGTAACTGTGCCAACCTGCAGGTTGAAGAAGTATGTGAAGCACTGATGTACTACTGATGTACTAGTAGTCACAGTTAGAGTGTATCTCCTGTCAGAATCAGCTTTATTGGCTGAAAACCACAACGGCAATGGATAAAATTGCGAATTTGGGACTTTCCAAAGTAGTGGGTCGTGCTTTGGTGAGTACATCCATCTTTTATTTTACTGCAGCTAGTCATGTATTCAGTTACTGTTCATGCAAAAGCCCTGTGTCATATTACATTAATATACTTTATTAAATAATAAAAAATAATTTTCAAAAAAACAATAAGATTGCAAAAATTTGCAATAAGGCTTTAAGTACTGGTGTGTTAGGTAGGTATGCAAAACAAGCCATATTTTATGTGCAATTTCAAAGAGAGACCTAGAGAACAAAACAAAGACCAAGGGAACGTCAGGGTTCTCTCTCAATCTGAAGGCTGTTCTCAGCTTTATTTTAAACTGTCACCAAAAATATTTTACTTCTGAGAATTTATGACAAATATCTCTGCAACAGATAAAAAAAAGTTTAAAAATACAGTGAAGATAATGAGGCTCAAATGGTTCCAAAAGGCACAAAATGAGAGACCTGAGGCGTTTAAAGAAAGCATGATGCTTTACAACCTTCCTAATAATCATGAAAAAACACAGGAGTTTGTAGCAGTCAGTTCCTCTCCCAATCTTGCTTGCTGGCGGCCAGAGCCTCTCCCAGCGCTCTGATGAAGCGATGGACATCACTGAAGGAGTTGTACATTGGCACCGGAGCAACTCGCAGCACGGTGGGTTCCCTCATGTCACACTATGAGACAGGAAATGACAAAAGAGTTCAAAATTGTTCAGGTGGTCATTTTTTGAAGCACAAGGAATTAAAGTGCCAAAAACTGGAGCTCCTCCAATGGCCACTGTAGGCAAGTTACAAAAGCGAGCATGTCCCTATAGTTGTTTTTATGAAGTTAGTTGCTAAGATCCTCCACCAGTCTGTGCTCTGGTTTTAGTGAGTTAAATGCTAATGTTTTATTTGTATGTACTTGGCACTAATGATCAGGTATCGGTTTATAAAAACAAGCTGAATTCACAAACTTTGGACACTTCTGGCTCCAAAAAAGAAAACAAATACAAAACTGAACTGGCTAAGATGCCAAATACGTGACCAACCCCTTTTCTAAACTTTTGATGATAACAACACAGAACTTAAAAAGACAAAATTTACATTTGATGTTAAAATTAATTACATTCTTGTATTTTTACCTGATTAGGCTTGTACTAGAAACAGATATCGGGGTTTATACTCACAGCAACGCCCCTCTTCTCCAGCTCCTCGAAGACTCTTTTGATGGGAACAGAGAAGGAGAGCGAAAGCTGGCAGCCTCTCTGCTGAGGGTCCGACGGTGTGATGATGTGGACGTGAGGTTTGTGAGGCTGAGCCGGGTCCTTAGTGTAGTAGTGCTTAATCAGATACTCCAGGTAGCCTGTCAGTAGGAGGGACTTCTTGCGCAGAGCCTGCATGGTGGTCATGTTAAACACCTGGCAAGATTTAAATCGTGTATGAGGAAAGAAAATGAAAAATAGATGTTACTTCAGGCAAATGTTTTTTTTTTCGTGTACAAGACTATGCTGATATATTAAGGAAGCCTGAAAACAGCATTTTTCCCTTCCATAAGACATGATTTTAGATTACTCTCTCAAATTTTAAAAAAGGAATTTTCTCAATTTTTCAGTTATTTCCATAAGTTTGAGCAATTAAGGCGAGATAATAACCCAAATTTTGAACTTATGTATGGCAAAAAATGCTTGTTTTCAGTGGCAGAAACAAGTTTCCATAATAAATAATAAACTGCTGAAATAAGCAAACACTAAATAACCATTAAATAGACATGTACAACAATTAAACAATGAAAGAGATGAATAATGAACACATATAGTTTTTTCAAGCTGTGTATTCAACTTGTAATCGACTACAGGCACTATTAGCATCACTGTTTGATAAACACTTACTTACAGATATGCATGACAACAATTCCAGTTACCCCAAAGTGTCAGTGCACTACATACATACATTACATACACGTAATGACAAAAACATACACATAACACTTGTAATGTTAATAACGGACATGTAACTTCAATAACCTGCACATAACACACATGTAATGTCAATGGTTTGCATATAATGTCCACAACATACGTGTAATTTCAATGGCGCGCATATATTGTACACGTAACATAGTTGTCGTTTTGAGATCATTTACTACACAAACTACATATAATTTGTAACGATTCACAATTCCCGAACACTAAATAGATGCTAATAATCCTTGAACCCTAGCAAGCTTATGAAATACGTTTCATTCAGGTTGATTAACATGTCTAGAAGGAGTACCTCCAGACTGGCCTGCAGTGGACAGACCAGCAGGATTGGTTGGTTCGACAGCCTGAAGCCGCTCACTCCAGGCTGCAGCTCCATCACTAAAAACAGAAGGAAAAAGTCAAGAACCCTTTCAAAGCTTCAGGATCCATTCAGTTCATTCAGAGCCTGAGAGGTGTGCTCTTTACACTCTAAACATAAAGGTCTCCAAATAGGCAGAACTGCAGGTGTAATGTTCACATGAGACCACAAGATGGAAGCAAATAGCAACTCTAAAAGCACACAGCAGGCTTGAGAGAGGTACTGAGGAGGCAGAGGTCAGTGAGGAATCTGTGATGAGTTTTACCGTTAGTCATCTGAAACCGAGACTTCAGGTCATGTCCCCACCATCCCATCAGCCTGAAGGACACGGGAACAGAGAGCTGTGTTACTTTATTTAATCCAATCTTTAATCCTATGTCTATTAACGTATTTTGACTAATTTAAGAGAAAGATACTTGAGTTTGATATATTTTATCATTTGATATTAGTTTCACTATCCTAGATGTCCCACATCTGGCCGTGACTGACTCAAGGTGTCACTTGCCAGTGCTGTGACTGAACCAAGAGTGTCAAAATTAGGCCAAGGATATCTGGGATACCCTACCAACAAAAATCCCCACCAGCTAAAATGTCTGTGAGGAATGTTTCTTACGTTGGTTTGATGGTATGTTTGTGTTTCTCATGGATAAACGCCCCAGCGAGACCACCAGCACCTGAGTTTATATACTGCAAACAAAAAAGCCACAGTCATCACAAAGCATTTCTCATTTATACTTTTATCTGATAATTGTACTGAAATCGCCTGCAGTTCATTAACAGGGCAGTTAGTGAGCAAGGTAGTCCTCAGTAAGCTGGAGTGAATGGTGATAAGGAGATAAGTATTTACCGCTGCCTTTATGATACATGAATAAAAAAGTCTGTGAAATTTGTCTGAAATTAAGATAATCTCGGACATTTTCACATGCCCCGTTCTGTCCTTTTAGGCTGTTCGCTCTGCTCTTACATCAATTTCTCTTTCAAACTGTCCTGGATTACATGTGAAGGATTATGGCAGTTAACAAGCAGTTTTCAGTTTAAATGATCCATAGTTTTCAGCGATGGCGCTAAGGTAGATGTAACATCACTGCTGCACAGAGATCAGAAAGTAGCACTACAGAAGTTATTGAATGGGAGATCAGCTGAATTACCTAAGGCTTTTGATCTTTAAAGGCCCCTTCCATTGGTTTTTGATAAAGACATCCCCCATGGTCATTCATAAACCAAAATAAATAAGTAATAAACTGTTAAATGACAGGTAGTTCCAGTTTTTTCAGTATCTGTTATAGAATTGCATGATTTCTTACTCTTGAGTTCAGAAAAATCTAACCCTGATAGGTTTGTGTGCTTAATTTCTCTCATGAGCTGCTTTGTGCATCCTGGCAAAAAAAAGAAATATTCTGTATATTAACAACAAAACTTTGATTTTATAATAATTACATAATTACAGGACAGTGTGGACAATGAGACACCAGAAATTTTCTGTAATTCATTTCTTAAACTTTAAGCCCAAAGAGTCATGCTGCCACACTTCTTTCCTTTACTACAGCACCATTTCTTTATCAAATAGAAAAACAGATCTATTGTTGAAGTTCTTTTTCTTACATTAAAATATCTCAGGGATTAAATGGGAGTTTTGCTGGTCCGGCTCACTTGAGATCAAAGTGAACTGTATGTGAGCCACGATGTAAAATGAGTTTGACACCCTGGTATAAGCGTCTAAAATCGGAACTGGTTGTGTTGTCTCAACCTTTGCCAGAAAGAACATTAATATTCCTCAGAAAGGACATTTGTCCTACAGCTCCACAGAGTCTCATTCACTCTGGACTGTGTCTGGATGAAACAGTGAGCAGGACTTTAGAAGTCTCCTGTCAGCTGACCTTGTAGGAGCACCAGCAGGCGAAGTCGACACCCCAGTCGTGCAGTTCCAACTCGACGTTTCCTGCCGCGTGGGCGCAGTCGAAGCCGACATAACAGCCCTGACAGACAAACAGAGGACACAGTAACAACTTAATATACAGCACAAAGCAAAAGTCTCGAGAAGGCCCTGATTAATTTTTCTTTTGCTTCCAAGATAACAGACTTTCTTCACATTTTTGTAAGTGGTCTTGAGCAATAGCTTTCCAGGACTTCCAGAGACTTCTAAGTTTTCTTTGGACATTGACTCTTTCCACAATTCAAGGAAACATTTGGTCAGGCCGGAAAGTTTCACAACTGAAGAGTTGCATCAAAAAATATGGGATTTATTGCAAATAACACCAATATTTCATAAAATGATGGCGAGATGCGGTGAAAATTTGAGATGAAAATGGGTAAAAGATTTGGGTGTAAACACACAATTGGAAAAAGGGAATAGCGTTGTTGTTAACGTTGGTCAGTCAGAGTCACAGTGGGCAAAACTCACTCAGTTAAAAAATTGTGCATCAGTATTATTGTTGGCCCATCAAACTTCGCACAGTGGGTGTGATACCCACCAACTCTAGCTGGAAATGCAGATCTGCAATTGGTACTTTTCTCCATCTGTTCTGTTCTTTTGAACTTTTTTGGAAATAAATAATGAAAGCACCGGGAGAAATCATATACATGCTTCTTTATGTAAGTGTCAACTCTCATTTAAGTAATACAAGAAAATCGGAAAGTTCTGGTGACTGGAAGGCCTCATTGAAACATCATTAAAGACTTTTATCTGAGTATTTTTTGCTTACAGTGGTTTCTCTTTTTGCTAGGCCCCCCTTTGTTTTACAAGAAAATCTGTAGCTTTACTGTATAAAGAGCTAACATCTCCAAAATTTCAGGAGTAGTTAGTCATTATAAGACGTGCTTGTGAACTAATCAAGAATGTGGGATACTGTTTGTCCGTGATTTGGACAGCCCAGCGCGTGTTCCCGATGCAGGGGAAACAAACTCTGCCGGGGAGACCTACCTTGGCACTTGTGCAGGTAAAGCCAAAGGCAAGATATGCTTCACCATATTTTCAAGTCTTTGGCTTGGAAGGGAGTTGGTTTGGAAACATATTTGGCGATGCTTCATCTTCTGCTTTGCGTTTGTGTGGGAGCCCCGTCAAAAACTTGTCCATTGTGCTAGTAGTGTTCAAGCATTTTTTTTTTATTCATACTGCGCCCCCCAGTAATGTGCCCCCCACTTTGGGAACCACTGGGTTACAGTATCCTCTCCTTACCTTCCTCTGGCCAGCCTCAGTGATGCAGGCCATGTCGAACAGCTGGCCGGTGTAATACTGAACCCCGCTAAACATTACCACTGCGATAGAGTCGCCCTGCTTCTCGATCACCTCCAGGATGTCCTCGGTTTTCAGGGTCTCTTCTCCCTGAACACACAGAAAGTGCTCAGCATTGTCATTTAAACGGTGTTTAGTTTCTAACTGACACAGAGCTACAGACACGTTTGTTCATATAACAGCATGAAATGCACTCAATAGGTCGGCAACTGCTCTTCATCTTTGAAAGTTAAGATGCTGTGAAAGTTTTAGTAGTGATATGCTAACACGTGACGTGAAGTAGATGACCTGAGGATTTGCTTTGGGGAGGAAAACTATCCATCAATTGTTCCTCCATGGAGAAATTAGTTTAGATAAAAGTGTGCAGTGTGTTACCGGCTTGGGTGACAGCAACAGCATGCTGTCCTTAGGATCGAGTCCTCGCAGACGGATCTGCGACTCCACAGCGTACTGAGGAAAGAGATTCAAGAAGGACACTGAAGATTTAACCCTCCTGTTATATTGCAAGTCAAATTGAACCATTTTAAATTGTAAAAATCTAAAATAAATAGTTTCAAGTATTTTTTCAGTATGAAACTTCTTGTGCTTGGCTTCATAAAGGTAATCAACATATAAAATAAAAATTGTGCATTTTCACATATGTACAACCCATGTGTTACCCACATGTCCCAGGACAAGTGGGTAGGACAGGAACCTTTTATGGGCAGCATGTGATGCAAACACCAGCTATACACTGAACATGCAGGTTAACACTGGGAAGCTGGCTGGAAGAGCCCCAGAGAAGAATCATGTCACAAAGGTTGTGCTTGATATGGCACAAGGTCTCAGGGGCACAACATAACCTGTGACTACAACTTGGTTCAGGAGCTTCTAAAGAGAAAGCTCACAATGGTTAGAACAGTCCGAAAGAACAGAACTCTCTGCTGAGCTGCTGAAAACCAAGAACAGGGCCCCTCAGTCTTCCATATTTGCCTTTACAGACACTACAGCCCTGGTACCTTATTGCCACCAAAAGGGGAAAAAAGTTGTGCTCATGAGCACTTTGTACAAAAATGCTGAAATCAGCACACGAGAGGACCAGAAATGACTCTAGACTGCAGTGCCACCAAAGGGTGGGTTGACAACTTGGACAAAGTCACAGGGTCCTACAGCACCAAGTGAATGACTGCACGCTGGCCACTTGTCATCTTTTACAACATCGATGTATCAGCCTACAACACATTTGTCATTTGGGCGGAGATCTTTCCTGAGTGATGAAATGTCCCTCATGTGCTGTGTAGACACATGCACCTTGTTCATTTCCACCTATTAATTTTTGTGTATTTCTGGTTCTAAACACTGGATAGTGTTTACTATTGCAACATGTAACGACATGTCACTTGTGTGCTGTGGAGACTCACAGACACACACACTGTGTTCATATTGCTATCCCTTATTTTGTTCTTTTGTTCTTTTGTTTCTTTCTAGAGTTTACTTTCAGTACAAATCCTCTTGAGTCATTAGTCTTGATTTTAAGTCAGTTTGACCCAGAACAGAAGAGATGTCACATGTTACTTTCTCTACATCACTACATACAAAGAAAAAAAATGTAAATTATAAAACAAAATTTTAAAATAATCAATGTCATGTAAAACTATTGTGTTTTATATGCAGGTCTTTCTAATGTGCATTAAAAATGTTTTAAAATGCATTTTTTATGAAAAACAAGTGAATTACCCTCATTGAACCACGATCTGTGAGAGGTAAAAATAAACACCATTTACACCAATTATTGTTTGAAATGGTTAGTAATGGAGTTAATAACCAGGTATAAACATAGTAAACATGCCCTGGGTCAAGTTGACCTACAAACAGTGTTCCTGAGAAACGAACATAACAGGGCGGTTAATGACCAACTTGAACTGAGGAGACAAGAGATTATTTACACCATAGACAAGTAAGAGAAACACTGAGTGCAGGAAAAGACTCCGTTTAAGCCCTTTTAGGACCCTTTAGGTCCAGTCTGCATGCAAAAGTATTGATGGGCAAGATACTGAACCCCAAGTTCCTCTCTGATGCATCCATTAGATTATAAATGTTAGATAGAAAACACCTAGCTGTAGAAAACATGTGCTGGTATGGCATATTGCATAAAGCACTTTGAGTAGAAAGTTGAGTGGAAAAGTGCTGTATGAGAACCAGTCCATATGTTCAACTATAAATAAAATATGGGTTTATGAGATTTGCAAATCCCTGCATTCTGTTTTTATTCATATTTTACACAGCTTTTTCAGAATTGGTATTGTACTTAACAAACATAGGGTCAAGGGTATCTCTAATGTACACTCTGGACAGATCTCAAAAACCTTCCTCCTTCAATTAATGTCAGTTCTTTGGGCTAGAAATGTTTCTCGAGTGTTAAAACTGGTGCGAAACACAAGATCAGACCCCAACTAATCATCCAGTGAAGTTTAATTTTTCTTTTGAGTTAGACAAAACTAGTAAAGCTGAATTCATGGATCAGGGAAAGAAAAATCCCCAAAGGGAGGATTTGAGAGAAAAATGTGATCATGTGTGGATGTACTCACGTGATCAGATGGAAAGGCCTTGTCCTCTAGAAGGATTTTGTGTCGAGTTTTAGTGGGTTTGTAGAAGGAAAGCTGCCGAATAATTGAAGGACATTACTGTTCAGTTTGAAAGTTGTTGAACTATGTGTGTTATGTTTGTATATCTCATCATTTAAATGGGGTGAAACAGTAAGTGATTGTATCATACCAGCAGAAGATGTAAATTTACTGTCAGACCATTCATCAGTGCCACTTCCTCAGTTTTAGCTCCTGTCAAAAACAAAAGAAGAAAGACAATATGAGTCATGTTCTTAATTAATATGTGAATGTTTGAGAAATTTCCCCAAGGCTTTCATTTCATTTCAGTAACAGCAGAAATGAGGAAATCCAGGTTATTTAAAGCATAGTAGCTTTTGTTGAAACCTTCAGTTCACAAAATGGTCAAACTATCCGGTTGTTCAGTGATGACGTGACAAATCCTACTTCCGGGCCTAAAGTAGTCTGCGTTTAATATGGCTTTTGTGTTGTTAACATGTTTAATGTTATGTATTTTCTTCTATTTAATCTCAAAAAGCTCCTAAAACAGTCAGTGATCACTGTTGACCTCCCTCGGCTTTTATTACGCTAATCATTTATTTAAGCTCAGTTTTTAAAACCTTAGGATGTAACTACAGCCCAGCCCATGCAGCAGTATATGAATGACTAACCTCGTATTGTGGATGGATTATCTCAGTTGTTCTCCTGGCTGAAGTTTGGTCCTTTTACAGCATCCTGCCATGCGATTACATTTGTTCCTGACCACCGAGAACACTCACGTTAACTTTTATCGAGTGGAAAAAAAGTTAGCTTGTTTATATTATGCTAACATAGCTGTGTTGCTAGCGGTCACGTAGCACATCATTATATACCAGCTAGCCAAACTTCAGTAACCCTACAAACGTCACTGCTGTTTAGTTTTCAGTCTTCATTTATGTTGGAAGTGAAAGCAGAGCTGTACGTTTTAATTTGTTTCCAAAACCCCGCAGTCAGGACATGCTATATTGTATTTAGATAGAAGCTAGCGAGCTAACTTCCTGCTAACTTCTAACTCCGTTAAATGTCATAAATTCCGTTTTCATGGATGCCTGGATGTTAAACTCAATTGTTACACCTGGTAGAGCAGAACGCTGATCATTTTATTAAAGATGAAAGACTTTAGACAGTTTTTCAACTCTCAGTAATGACATAGTGATCGTTTGATATATGGACCTGCAGCAGAGTTTAGGCCCAGACACGGCTAGTGACGTCAGACTTAACGACCGGATAGTCATCTTTATCTGAAGGACTCAAATGATCACATGTATTCTTGTCATTGTCTTCCTCATCCAGAACTTGTGAATGAAATCACAGATGGACTTTGCACTCTTCAAAACAGGCCTGGATGGAAAAGTGCAGTGACTACCAGCTAAGGTAAATGGGACAGACTGTTTTAAAACTACAGCTGTGTGTGAGCATCACAGAAGAACACACAAATGTGAAACTCTAGATTGAACCACCCAACACTTAGCTCAAGTTAAAATGGAAGCTTTAGAAAACATTTTTATTAGGACCACTATGAGTATTTTCAGTGAAAAGGAGACTTATTTCCAACTAAAATCGTTGGAAATAACCATCTTTCCTTTGGCAGGTTCTGCTCTTGGACCTCTCAAGTCCTTTCAAAGACGCAGAAATGACTGTTGAACAAAACAGAGCAAATTGGGAAAAATAGTCGTGGGTGTAAAGCTACTTGCAGAAGAGCTCCAACGGTGGGCAGGCTAAAGCAGCTTAGGTCCTAGTCACACGGGCCTAGAGACTTGTCAGTGACCATCTTTGAAACCCCTGGTTGCTAGGAAAAAACGTTATTCCTCAGCTGTTTGCTGGCTGTTGCTGTGAAAGTATTTGCTAAAGCTGCAATCACACAGGCCTATAGACCAGTTTGTGAACCCCTGGTAACCACCAGTTGCTAGGGCAATATGTGTACCCCATGACCGTGGTAGCTTGCATGGATGATGGCAAGTTGTCTGCAAATTATGGTCTTCCATAATTTCCTTAGGGATTAACAAAGTACTCTGATTTACTCAACGGTATCAAAACTGTGAGAAGTGCAGTGCTAGAAAGTTCCCAAACTCCTTCAAAAACGCCAATTGCCTTTTGGGTTTTCTTAATCAGTCAACTGTTACAGCCATTGTCAGACTAGTTCAGGTGAGCCAAAATTTGCAGCTTTGGAAAACATCGTGTTCTCCAAAAATCCTGACCTACTTTAGAGGGACCAGCCAAGCGTCAGTGTTTCTTACCTACAACTTTGGCCATCAGTTCCTCAATGTTGTTTTCAGCCCATGCCCAAGGTCTCGCACCCATTGTGTGTCCATGGATAGCACTGTAAAAGAATACATCAATACATGCCACTGTGCCTCATCCTTTGGTTAAATATCAAATGTAAGCATTAACATACATCTTGGCCCACGTGTCCAGTTCCTCTTCCAGGTACTTCTTGACATTTTTAGGCTGCAGCCCCAACGAGTTGCCCGAAAAGTAGATGCAGTCCTTGGCACCATTGACCAGTGAGAGATCAGCTAAAGAAACATCAACAGAATTAAACAACTGCTAATAACAAATATTCTTCTCCATCAACCTTAATGAAACATTTTTCACTCACAAGGCGGCAGCTCTGTAATTTTCGGCACCAGAAATTCCTCCCTGAAGTGTCGCAGTTTGTCATGTTTATCGAAGTAAGCAGCCACTTCTGCAGAGGTTGGACTGCAGCCCAGAGAGTCAGACACTCGTTTCACAGTTTCGCTGGGAGTCGAGCCGTCAAACTCATCCATTGTGGAGGGATCGGTGGGCTGCTGACCTGCAGGAAAAGCATCAGTTAGGGAAGACATTTTATCTTTATTAGGAATAGGGTTGCAGTCTCTGGGTGCGTAGACTTCCAGATCTGTTTTTTAGGTGTTTACTGACATTGTCTGACCTTCCTCCCCTTAAAGCTAAAAGTCTGCCTTCAGGGTTTAATTTAAAATCCTCTGTGGTGGTGTTACAGATACATGTAAAGGAACAACAACAAAAAAAACAACAAAAACCCAAGTCTGGTGTTTCTGGTAGTTAAGCTCACATGTAGACAGACACTGTGTGATTCCTTGTTTGACCAAATGTCCCGAAAACAGCACTAACTCTAAGGGCAAGTTAAAGTTTAGTCACAGGTCTCTTAGTTTAACATCATCTGTGGTCTGAAATACACCCAAAGTAAACTTTAAGTGTTCTTAGCAGAACAGGTCGTTTGTTTTGTTTTTTCTTAGAGCTCATGTCAAAGGTCCAGGTGCAAACTTTAGGATTCGTCCACCTTTATAGGGGCTTATTATTAGCTACTCTTTAGAGTGGCTAGTAATAAAGGAATAAACTGTTTCAAGGGTCCTTTTTTTTTTTTTTTAGATCTGATTGCTGTAGAATTGTGTAAAGATACAAATTAGTTTGGGTTGTCCTATAATCACAACACTGTTACTCTGGAAAGATTCATTATCCACATGGGATCATTTGTGTTGTAAAGGACATTTTCAGTCTTTCTTTTAAATCTCTTTCTCTGCATCATTTTAATATCATACGAACCCCAAACCTGTTCTGTTGAAATGTGAATGTTATGTTTTAGTCATTGGTCTGATTGGTTATTTACCTTTGTACACCTCTATATTCAATGCACATGCTACAAGTGACTGACGCTGGCCAAGGCAGGGCTGCTGGCATGCTGGATTCAATTCTGAGCTGTTCCTGCAGCCATTAGAGTACCGTCTCTGATCTGACTGCTCTTAGTGGAAATCTGACTGGACAGAGGCACTGAGATGAGGTGCTCCAACCTAGTGCCATTCTTGCAGCAGCACTCCACCCTGTCTGTACCTACCCCCACATATCCTCTGGATTCTGGGCATATCCAGACATTTCCCTGGCCTAAATTTAGCCCCAATATGTCTCCTATGGAACACAACGGGGTTATGCTGGGTTAATGTGTGACCACTGGCCAGTAATGGAGAGTCAACAGCAGATCAGGACAGAAGATCCATGCAAAGACTGGTGACTACTTGCACATCCACGAAGCAACCATATTAAATGTTGTATGTTCATATTTTAAAGTGTTGGTCTGTCAAATCAATTTAAAATACAAACTCGTATTTCCTTCTGTTTTTCTCTTTGTTTTCCTCTGTCTATAATCAACATCCATCAGCTGAATCACTAAGATCTTTTCAGAGGGCTTGTCTGCAATATCCTCCTAAGCTAACATAGACAGAGACTTTTGATCAAAGCTGAGATCATTAGGCTCCAAGAGTCCTCAAAAGAACAAACTAGACAATATATAGAAAGAAATTTAATTTTTGATTTTCCAGAGTTGGTTTCTTCATTTTTAAACCACAAATTTTTAAAAAACCTTTACCAGGATTTTTCTGTAACATGACATTCTGCAAGATTAGTACACCCAAACACCTTTAAAATGTTTTGTTTCACACTGTCTAAGCACAAGGCAGCTTCCTTTTAATATGCCTGATAAGTCTCTGCGTTCCTTATCAATAACACTGCAGTTCTTTTACAATTAAACACTGAGTTTAGAGGCTTTTCTGCTGACAATTGTTCTTGTTAAAGCATTGCATGCCTCATTATTTATTCATTCTGCTGTAAAGTGGAAGTTTTCGAGCTCTGAAAGCTGTAACTCACAGTTGGATCAGTTGGTCTGCAGATGAGCTTCCTCTATGCATTCAGCAGTCAGACTGAGTGAATCGTGTCCTCTGCAAACGCTCTTTGAGCTCTTTGTTTGCACTATCAGGTTAATCATTGTTTTCATGAACTATGACACATACTCAAACACGCTCTTTAATATCCTGTCATAAGTTCGCCTGTGCGCACACACACAAGGCAGAGCAGGAAAGACTTCCTCATTTTGTGGTTTCTGTTTCATGTATGAAAATGGAACAAACTTACAGAGCGAAGTTCCACGTGAAAACAGAGCTGGCCATGTGATCAAAAGACGTTATTCTGTAGCTGCATCAGTGTCCGCTCTTCTGCTTTGAGACTTTCCAACGGATGCTAAGCCAGGCTGTGTGAGGATTTACTCCCATCCAGTGCCGGAATCAAACTGTAAACATTCCTTTATTGATTTTGTGTCCATGCAAAAAAAGATTTATTTTTTATTTCTTCCTTCAGCATGCTCTCAAACTGCTGATTTATACAAGTATAAACACCACCAAGTTTGACTTGAGTTGCACGGTGATGAGCTGGAGGCTGTCATTCCTTTTCTTTCAGGCTTCTGCCATTTGTCCACTAGATGGCAGCAAATCATTATTAACAATATGTCCCATGTCTGGTCCATTCCCTTCAAACTCTGACAGTGGTGAAAGTTTAGTCACAGGTCTCTTAGTTTGGCTACAGCAGCGTCCTTCACAGCCACTGTATTCAAATATGGTGGAGCAACGTGGCTGCTTCCACAAAGTGCAAACCTGCTCCTGTGTATTATTCATACATTGATTATAAGTATTATGAGAACTCAGTTGTTGGGAGACATCATTAAACATTAATCTGTGTGTATATCTGAGTACAGAATTACTGACTGTACCTTTAAGATGCCATAAACCATTTTTAAAAAGTGTGTGTGTGTGTGTGTGTGTGTGTGTGTGTGTGTGTGTGTGTGTGTGTGTGTGTGTGTGTGTGTGTGTGTGTGTGTGTGTGTGTTCAAAACTTCTGCTTTTCTTTATGCTGCCTCAGGCCAATGTTGTGCAGTGTTGGGAATTTTTCCAAACATGCTTGCTACCACTGTTTTTGAATGTTATCGCGTGCATGTAAAAACTATAAACTCTTTTAAAGTTTTATTGGTTTTAACGAATTTTGATAGAATAAAATGGACACGAGATTTTTGTCTGGGAGAAAGGAGCAGACAAATCCCCTCTGAAAGTGAGGACAGTGAGCAGAAGTGAAAAAGCAATCAGGGTTTTAATTACTGATTCTCTGGCTTTGTTAACTAAATCAAATCCGTTGACTGATTTTCTGTAACAGACATTCTTCCAGCATGTTCAGAAGTCTTTCAAATGATAGATTCATTGAGCAGAAGGAGTTTTTTAAACATCTCTTATAGGCACTACACTAGTCAAAGTCACCTTGCAGTGGCCCGTGTGTCACAGGAAGGGTGCTGGCTGGACAACACTAAGTCATGTTTTAAAGGTGTTAAGTTGTACACCTCTGTTTCACTGCAAGACGCAACTTTATTCTTGAATCAAATCCAACATGTGAAGATGTTTGAGGTGGGTTTTTCCTTTTCACCTAACAATCAGTTGGTACTTTTAGAAGATTTTATGATTTTGTACACCTTGTCAATACTGGCGTGAATTTTCCGTCAGAACTGTTTTAATTCTTCATTATAGATTCAATGAGGTGCTGGAAAACACTTTAGAGATTTTGTCTCTAATTATGTGATGACATTACAAAGTTGCTGCATATTTGTCAGCTGCACATCAATCATATGAATCTCCTTTTCCACTCCCAGATGTGCTGTATTGGATTGAGATCTGGTGACTGTGGAGTACAGGAAGCAGCCATCAGAAGATGGGTACACTGTAGTCACAAAGGTATTGACATGCCCCTTCTGAGCCTGGCTCTACTGGAGGTTTCCTCCTGTTAAAAGGGAAAAAGGGTCTGAACTGTTGATGCAAGGCAGGATGGATCTATGCTTTCATGTTGTTTACATCAGCGGTCCCCAACCTTTTTTGCGCCACAGACCGGTTTAATGTCAGACAATATTTTTCACGGACTGGCCTTTAAGGTGTTGCAGATAAATACAACAAAATAAAATGATACGACCAAGAAAAAACCTGTGGTGTTTTGTAAATATAATAATAAACACGAATTCACTGTGTAATTGTGTAACTTTATTAGCAGCGTCCTCCTGAAATGTGCCAACAACAATGAGAGTAACATCCTCCTCTCTGTCCCTTAATGCGCTCTGGTCGCTATGGTAATGCGTAAATATTTCTTGCAAAACAAGACACACAACTACAACACGGGAAAAGACCCAGGGAAACTGAGTTAACGATAAAAACCCTGAAAACCATACATTTCACAACCGAGCCCCAACTCTCGTAGGCCGGTACCAAACGACTCACGGACCGGTACTGCTCCATGCCCCAGGGGTTGGGGACCACTGATTTACACCAAATTCTGACCTACCACACAAATATTACACCAGAAATCAAGACTCATTAGGCGAGGCAACGCTTTTCAATCTTCTATTATCCAGTTTTGGTCAGCCTGTGTGAATTATAGCCTCAATTTCCTGTTTTTAGCTGACAGGAGTGGCACCCAGCTTGCTCTTCTGCTGTTATTGAGATGCTCTTCTGCGCTGGTTTTAACAAGTGTTATTTAAGTTACCTGTTATTTAAGCAGTCTAGCCATTCTCCTCCAACATATCCAAGGCAATTTCTCCCACAGAACTGCTGTTCACTGGGTAGGTTCTCTCTTTCAGATCATTCCCTGTAAACTCTGGAGATAGCTGTATGGGAAAATTCCAGCAGATCAGTAGTTTCTGAAATACTCAGACCAACAACCATGACACGGTCAAAGTCACCTAAATCACTTAACATTGTATCCTTGAAAATCTGTTACAATCTCTTGGCGGCTTAAAAATCACATCAGTTCAACTCAGACAACACCTATCTCAAGCTGATTGACCTCTGACCTGAGATGCTGAACAATAACTTTCTAGTTGTGATCGTTTCCCCCAGCGCTACAATGAAACGCTTTAGAAAACGAGCTCCTCATTTGTGTTTCCCACAAGGGCTGGAGGCAATAATTGCCAATTAGCTTGTCGTAACTCCTCTAACAGATGTAAACAAAGCAATCAGTGATCACATTTTCCTCTCACTGCGCTCTTAAAAATGATGTAAAGCTTTTGATTCTTTCCCCAACAGAAAAGATGTAATCTGGTGTGAAAAACATGCCATGTTTAGAAGTAGCCAAGCTTGAGTTTATAAAAGTCAGACTAGCAGACATGTCGAGAATGACTCACGTTTTTTTAAGAGTGCAAAAGCGGTATGGTTGCAAGATGTTTGGGAGCACTGTAGCTCCAGACAGGCCTCCAGTATGTTCTTCCCTTGTTTTTCTCACAGTAAAAGAGGATTTGTGACATCTGGAAGTGCTCAGGAGGCAGGAGCTCGAATCCCCCCGCTCTTGTCCTTTCTCAGGGCACAAACATCAAAGGAGGCGGCAGATAATGTTTTCTAACCCGCCAGGAGTTAGCCACCACCGGTCTGCAGTCTAATTTGGATGAAATGTCTCCAGGACAGGTGTGAAAAAGATGACTTACCAAACAAAAACTGTGTACAGTATGTTTGACAACATGCTGTACACAGTGATATTACTGGTACTTTAAATGTACTTATGTCCTATCTTGTTTTAAAAATACATAAAGACCTGTAAAAAAATACCTATAACAGAATTTGAAGAAAGCACTGAGACGTCTTCATGTCTAAAACATCTACGTGCTGCAAATTAGTGCCAGGCTGCACTTTTATGCAATACCAATTTCTGCCACAAGATGGTGCAGCGACTTACTGTTGTATTTATTTAATCAGGCAAGTCGCTGGAAGGCGAAAGAAAACATCAACTGGTCGTACTATGGAAGATTTTTTTGGGCACTGGAAAAAAAAAGTCATCCATAGCTCAGAATTTCAAATTAATGAGTCAAAATTTCGACTTATTGCCACCAATCAGATGAATAAATGTATATTATTTCCTTTTTTTTTTTATATATATTATATTATTTCCTTGTTACCTGAAAGCAGAAGGCGGAAGGATTCAACTGTTCAACAGTTTAGCATTCAATACATCTCGACAAACATGCTGGTAAAATGCTGCCCCCTGGTGGATGTTAATGTATTTTGCCATAAGCATTAAAATATTGAAAACACCTGTTTGGGCACATTGTGACGTTAAATGTATTTTTCGAGTTTCTTTGTCTGTTTTCTTCTTTAAATTGGCGTCACACAAATGAGGCAGGATAAACAGAAAATAACAGGCAGAAAGACCTCAACAAATTTCCTCTTAAAGCAGGTTTTGTGTTGAAGGAACATTGTTGGGTTGAATCTCAGCAACCATTTTTAAAAGGTTACTAAGTTAAATGTAATACTTCACTGCTGCAGCACCATATATCAAATAATACGTTCTTTCGCCTTCTACACAGAGACACAAATTATACAGTTTTCACAATGTTTCTGCTACAAACATCCACCCCTGTGAGTCTGAAAGCTAAAGATCTGAGATTCTCTCACAGAGCTGAAGTCTCAATGAAAGGGGGACTGCAGAACACCTGCTGCTCCTCTCAGCTCTTTGATTTAGTGGAAAGGTATGTCGTTCTGTCTCCACGGGCTCCAGCACCTGATATTTACTCTAAACTCAGGAGGGCAACCTTCTATGTTTCTGCTCTCCGGGTTCATGCTTCCCCCCCGCGGCGAAATCATCTCAGTCACAAACTGTTTTTAGTCACATGAAGAGATAATGAACAGAGGCTTTCCAATGGCTGCTATTCAGAAGGGCTTTCCTATCATGTGGCACACCAGAAGAAGTTGAAGGCTTTTCCCACATAATTCAATCCCTTTCGTCTGATATGTGTTTATGGGAAAGAGAATGAAGAAAATACTAAGTAAAAAGAGAATCCGAGAGAGTCTAGGGGTTTCAGAATAACGTAATTCAGTGCATGAGCTCCACATCCACAGATGCAAAGGTAAAACTCAAAACAAAGAAAGAAAAGAAAAAGAATCCAGGAAAGTCACCAACTTCTCTGAGCGTTTCCTACATTCAAATAAAGAGCCTTCCAACAAAGGAAAATCACCAGCAATGATTAGGATTTTTTTTTCTTATATTTTATTTAAAACAATTATTTACACAATTTACTCAGGCATAAAATACAAATTTATGTATTTTGATTTTTTAAATGGTTTAGTTAGTTACATTGTGACTACTTTGCTTGCCATAAGACTGTCCGCCGTAAATTTCATGAAACTACTTTCTAAGATGTAGAGGAACTGTGACGTGTCTGACGCCTATGAAGTAAAAGTTCCACCTTTTGAAAGTTGTTGATTTCACACTTTTTCAAGATGCATTAGTTCAAAATCCGAATAAAGAGTGTTTCCTCGGTATGCAACAATAGACCAGGCTTTCCTTACAGACAGCATGGTGATACAGCTTATCCAATGAAGTTCGTTGGTGACCAAAAATCTTTCTGGTACTTCTGACAATCCTGTTGAGAACTGCCTGTTTGTTCCTAATCGCCACAGTCAGGTTACCATAGGAGACTGGGATTTTAAATGCTTTCAGTCAAGCCGAGTTAAACTCTTTCCAAAACGTTGTGGGTAACTCCAGAGCCTCTAAACGTCCTGATAAGAAATGATCTCTGATTCGTTTTCTTGTTGAAGGAATCAGTGTTATCCATAATCTGTGGCATCTACCAGCGAACTCCAAAACTTTGGAAATACAAATTTTTCCCTAGCGACCAAACGTTGCTAAGAGGTTGCCAAACTGTCTCTAGACCTGCATGACTGGTCTAAGCTAACATTGAGTTGTTAGCTGTAAACTCTATGCAGACTAGGATTGCTTTGGTATGAACGTCAACGGACGATCTGATATCCTCGTGTTGGCGTTGTTCCCACATCATCATAATTAATGTTTTTCCAGGGTCCACATTACAAGTGACCAATCACCTTCTTGTGACGTCATACTTTTGCGACTTCGAAAAATACCCGCCTTCAGAAACAAAGGCTACGTTCACACTGCAGGCGAAAGCGCATCAAATCCGATTTTTTTGACCCTATGCGACCCATATCCGGTCATGGTATGACAGTGTGAACAGCACAAATCCAATATTTTCAAATCCGATCTGGGTCACTTTCGTATGTGGTACTGAATCCGATACATATCCGATGTTTTAGAAAGCGACTGCTGTTTGAACGGTCAAGTCACATTAAATCCGCCTTTTACGTCACCGACACAAGACTGAAGCCAATTATCAGCGCCCGAGAAGACATCGCGAACGCTTCCTAGCCATCCAGTGTAGATGTCAGTGAAACTGTTGGGAAGACAACGTAAACATTTTATTTGTACTGTATAATCTGCAGATTCTGACAGAAATCTGCAGCTATCCTTTGAAGCACCGCTCCTCTCTTAAACAGCAATAAGGATCATTATTAGGTTATTTACATTATTATGTAAATAACAAAATAACTTAAAGCAAAAATTGTCTTTATATTAACGGCCATCAGTCAAACAATACTGTTTGTTCTTGGTCTAAACAGAGCGCGTTGTGTGTGACATCTTCTTTTGCGCATGCGGGCCGCTTTGAGCGTTCACACTAGAGCGCGTTTGCTGTCGCATTTTATTTGTAGTGTGAACGAGGAGACAAAAAAATCGGATTTGATCAAAAAATCGGAATTGAGCATTAAGACCTGCAGTGTGAACGTAGCCAAATGTTCTTCGAGAAACCGCCTTTTGTCCGCCGATCCAGCAGTTTGAATTCCACTCAAGATACTTTTCGTTAATAAACGGTAAGCATTATACATATATTTTCCTTGAAATGGCTGAAATGGATAGCTGTTTGTTTGCTAGTGATAGGCTACTTGCGAACCAGTGTTCTCCAGACAGAATTGCATGTCAATGTATTATGATATATAATAAATGTACAGGTGAATATAGCTGTCATAAAAATGTTGTCAGGCAAAAATGCAGTAGCTTCCCTGATCATTTTACAAACATAAGTGAATAGAATTTGAACTAAAAGGCCTAGACTAATGGTTGTGTGCTGAATCTATGAATCAAAATATCACCTGGAAACGTAATTAACTGGGACACCGCGTAAATGTCGTCCCTGGGACACCGCGTAAATGTCGTCCCTGGGACACCAATTACACGATGGCCCAGGACAAATTTGTTAATTTCTGGATTACTGTTAATCTCCATGGAATCAAGAACTCATGTCCAGTTTCACAGCTGTGGACCAGTTAATTATGTTTCCAGGTGATATTTTGATTCATAGATTCAGCACGCAACCATTAGTCTAGCCCTTTTAGTTCAAATTCTATTCACTTATGTTTGTAAAATGATCAGGGAAGCTACTGCAATTTTGCCTGACCCAACCCCTGCGCCACGAAACACCAAAAAAGTTGGGGAACGCTGGTCTAGAGAACACTGGTTAGCTAATGCTGTCGTCAAGTAGCCTATCACTAGCAAACAAACAGCAAGCCAAGTGAGGAACATATGTATAATGCTTACCGTTTAAAAACTATCCTAAAAGGACTTCAAATTCGGCGGACAGGCGGCGGTTTCTCGCAAGTGAAGTGGAGCGCTGGATTGACAGACAGAGGCGGGCACAAGTGAAGAAAATTTGTTTTAAGGTCGAGAAGTCGCAGAAGTATGACGTCACAAGAAGGTGATTGGTCACTTGCAATGTTGAACCTGGAACAACATTTATTATCATGATGTGGGAACAACGCCAACAGGAGGATCGTCCGTAAGTCAACCCCAAAGACCCACTCTGAGCCAGGAAACCCCTTATTTAGGTGGACTGAGCTATTGCTGTGAAGTGGGAAACTAATAAGATGAGAGGGATGATCTGACTTGTCATCAGGTCACACTTCAAAGCTACCGTCCATGTTGGTATGTGGGTGTGTCATTAGCACGCATGCCAGACGTAACATGCACATCTGCGAAGGCACCATTAAAGCTGAACGACACTTATCCAGGTTTGAAGCAATATGCGCCGTCATCCTGAGGTTTTGTTTTTTAACAGAAGGTCTTTCTTAGTCCAGCATATTTCCTGCCAAACCTCTTGCAGTCCAGACTCAGGGAACAATGTAAACATTGCAAAACAAGAAACATGACAAAACAGGTCCTAAAATCTGATATCAATTAAGAATGAGAAAACATTTTGGGGCTCTCATGTGCCCCCTGTGCCAACAGTTTTGAAGCATTTGCTTGGATATATGCTTCTAAATCAGTGCATTCTTTGTTTATCTGCAGTGTCCCAACCGATGCTAACAACCTATGAGTTATGAGTAACTCTGTTCATTTCTCGTGCATCATTTTATAATCCTGTTCCTCTAAAGTAAAGCCTGACTGGACGTTCACTTCCTCCGCAGCTTCACTCGTGCTCTCACTGCATGCGCTGAGTACATACAGCTGCACAGGAGCGCACATATGCACTGCAGTTACACAGTGTGCGCGGTCTGCTGCAGAGATATTGTCTCTGCGAAAATTTGTGATGTTTTTGCTCAAAAATGCGTGTTTATTTCATCCATGTGCAGAAAGCGGCAAAACACATAAAATGGGATTTAAAGACTTAAAAGTAATTGCGCTGTGGTTGAGGAGGGGAACGTTACGAAACATGCACATGTTCTCCCTGGTGGGCTTCTGTGACCCTTTTTAAACTGTTGTTTTAGTTTCACTTTGCTCACACTGACTCACAGCTTTGCGTCCCCAGGCTCTCCAGCCGTAGGTCTAAACAGCCTGCAAGGAGCACGGCGTGTTTGTGCAGCTCTGACGAAGACGAATGGGATGGATGATTAATTTATTTGTGGCCACGTGATGTTTCGGGGGATTACAGAGAAGAGGACCCACCTACCATCTCCGTGATTTACTCTCACCCCCCTCCCCTCCTCTTCTTATTCTCTCTCAGTGATCTGAAAGCCAGTCTCCCGCGAGCGGAGCGCAAGCTTTCCTCTAATCACCAAAACGCGAATGCGCGGAGGAGAGACAAAGTGCACTTTGCCCCAAATTCGCCACATTTCTCCAAACTTTCAATGGGACCCGTGGACTGGTCCGAGCCTGCTGCATCTGTTTAACCTGGAGCCGCAGTCATGGTCTGTTGCGCATTTGGTTCAGTGCGCCTGTCGTTCTTTGGATTTTTACGCATCGCTCTGCTGCTGGGGGTCGTGCAATTAGCGGCAATAGCGCAACATGGTAAGTGCATGCCTTGTTTAAACGCACCGGGTCTTTTTAAAGACTAGTTTGAAGACTTTGCCGTGATCTGAGCTGAAATAGAAGCAGATGCAAAAAGCGAGACTGAGAGCGGACTTCGAAATGTGTTCTTAAATGGAATGCAGAGATAAGAAAGTGTTACGTGTAAAAAGAAAGAAAGAAAAGAAAAGAAATCTGCGTGACTTGGACTGCATTCCCATCACTCAGCTCCAAAGGGTTAAATGGACCCTTCAAAGGCACCAGAACACAGCCAAGCCAATCACAAAGAAACAGAGAGAAACAATAATTAGATGTTTGAATCTGGAGAAAAGATTTTTTTTCTCTCCTTCTGATCTAAAGATGTTTTTAAAAGATTCTTAATTGGTGCAGAAATTATTATCTGATCACAAGTTTATTTTCCCTTTCATGCAATGGGGTTCTTTTCCCATCATTTAGAGATAAAGTCATGCATGTGTGGGCTTTAATTCACCAACATGGAGCTGATTATCATTTGGAAAAAATGTGGCAAGTTGAACCCAAATGGAAATAAAAATGTCAAACTGGTGAAGAGAGCAGGAAGTTAAGTGGTCATAATTGAAACAAGATCAGAACACAGAGTTATGACTCATTAAAGAGTATAATTCACTGTTACTTAATATTATACAGTAATTTCAAGGGATTGTTGCTCTCCCTGGTCTTCTTCCCTTGCTGGGATTTCAAAGAGGACTGTAAAAAGGTGCGCATAAAGGTCAGATTTGGTGAGCTGCTGTTTTCCCAGCTGTCAGAATTTAGGATGGGAGTGAATGCAATGACCAAAACAAAGAAAATCTTGGAGCTGCAATTGTGCCGATTACGAGTCCTGACTGTAACAAAAATGCGCTCAGTTTACTCCAACCTGTCACCCTGTCTTGATCTCGCTCACATCTTTGTCTGCAGGGCGTCCAGCAGCAGATCAAAGCACACCATTGTAAACTTTAAGTCATAAAATGAAACACTGTGGGGTCTTCCCAGAGGTTTCCAGACATTACTGTGCCAAAGCAAAGTTTACCACAATTTGAGCACATTTTGTCCTGTTGACAGCAGCCTTCTATTGATTTGTACGTGACATTCAGTAGTAAAGAAAAGAAAAAGCTTATCAAGTAAAAAAGTACATTTAACCTGCTGACCTTGCAGATGTACCATGAACAAAAAGTGTTAAAACCAGCTGAACCTCCAACAACCATGCCACATTTAAAGTCACTTAAATCTCATGCTCATACTGAACTTTAACCGTTCATCTTGACTTGGCTACATACCGAAGTGCATTAAGTTGCTGCTATGTAATTAGTTAAAACGATGTACCTAATAAAGTTATCATTAGGTATATATGTGAATTATAAGTCTCAAGGTTTTTAACGTGTGTGTGTGTGTGTGTGTGTGTGTGTGTGTGTGTGTGTGTGTGTGTGTGTGTGTGTGTGACAGAGAGAGAGATTGGTCCCCTTTATGAACACAACAGCATCACTGTCCAGTGATAAAAAGGTTTTACAGGTGTGCTGCTCAGAACAAATGAAGGTTGGGTTCAAAGACAGGTGAAGGCCGACCTGTGAGTACAGAGGACTCATGTTGTCATGTAATAATGTCCTAATAACTACCTGTTCTTTACACAACCACTTGTCCTCATCCTCTTCCTGAAACATCCTGTTGAAATTCCTGTCTTTTAAAGTTCTTCCTCCCCAAGACTAACTAGAGATTAACAATCCAACACAATGCGAGACTTCTTCACTTTCCCTGAAGTCTGAGGTTTTATTAAAGAGTTTCGGGGTCTGTCAGTAGTATAAATGCCACTTTCCAACCTCTTTAAGGAACTTGTGGCAAAATATGTATTTTCTGGTTATCTATCATTACTGCTTCAAACCGTGTTTTTAAATAAAGACAATGAAGCATTATAAGTGTTACCCTTCACAAAAAATGCTTTCATCAGTGAGAGTAACTCATCATCATCCTATCATTTTAGTATTTTCACAATTCATTCAGGCTCTTTGCCCTTTCCCTGGTGGTCTGACTGTGTAGTTTCTGACTGTGGGCCCTCTGGGAAAAAGGCCAACAACTCCCTTGGTGATAACACAACACTTTTGCTGAGAAACTGGAGTAACTGGAGTATTCCCAGTTAAGTCCCTGCACATCTGGGCTCCTGAGGGTCTTCTCTCCCAGTGGGATAACTCTAAACCCCCCAGGGGGGCTACTCATTTACCTCCCCCACTTCTTTGTAAACTCATTAAGACGCCAATTGGAACAGTTTAGCCAGCAGCACCTCCTTCCTGAAGCCCTAGTTGTTTGGACAACCTGTGACCTCGAATCTTGTCAGCGGAGCTTCCAGACGAGGTGGACGCTCAGACAGGCGACAGTGTAAACAAAAGCATTTGGTTTCAAGAGGCTGTCAGCACGCAGACCAGCCAGTAAGCCCTTGTTTAGGCTTGGGATCACTGGCGGCAACTTTACCCTGCCCAATCATGACTTTGTGGCTCCTAAAACATCCTAAATACCCTGAACATTTGTTTTCCCTGATGTGACTTTACTCATCTGCCTCTAAGGTTTGTTAACAAAGACCTCTGCTGACAAGTTTGACCTATTTCACTCCACAGATGTAGAGCTTTTGGGAGTGTGGCGGTGTGGAAAAGTACGTGTTTGGTGGAAATAATTCCTCCGGTCTTCTCAGCTTCCAGCTGCAGGCGGTGTTCAGAGGCCTGTCATGTGCCGTTGGTTTTAGCGTCCTTTCCTGGGGCGAGTTAAGAGAAGCGAGAGGCTCACTGGAATTTCTGTTATTCTAGGCAATTTAGATAACCTGTGGCGGTGAGATGTTCAACACCCTAACACAAAACAGCAAATTGTTTCTGTTTGTCACCTTTTCCTTTAGACAGCTTTGAGTTTTGGTCACTTACTGGTTCGTCACATAATTCTTCTGTTATAATAACACACTGTTTTCTCACTCCTGGGTTTAGAGATCAAATCAGAAGGTCATACTGAAGTTAAAACTAAAGCCTGCTCAGTTAAATCCTTCATCCTCAACTTTAAACCGAGGCTTATGTCCGTTTAGTGTATAACTGATTGTTTTTTCACCTTTTTCTGGCTTTGCAAGACTGAGAATTAATTAACTTTGATATTGAGTGTACTTTAGTGTGCAAAAGTCTTGAGTTCGCTAGTTCTCCAGGCTTCTTGAAGGACATTCAAAGCTCTTCTTTGGATGTTTCTGCCTTTTGTTCTGTTCTCTGTCAACATGATCCCACATTGCTTCAATAATGTTGAGGTTCAGGATCTGAGAAGGCCGATCCATGACTGATAGTGCTCCACTGTGTGTTTTTCTATACAGGTATGATTTTACTGCATTGGCAGTGTGTTTGGGAACATTGTCATGATGAAAAAAGAAGCTGTTACCAATCAGATGATTTCCAGATGGTATTAGATGGTGGATCAAAATCTGATGGCACTGTTTCTGTGTTCATATTCCATCAATTTTGACAAGATCTCCAACACCACAGACTGAAATGCAGCATCAACAATGACATAGACTCCACCGTGTTTAACAGTTGCCTGTAAACACTCACTGTTGAACATTTGCATTTTTTTATAGATCCAACTAAAAAAATGGGAACAAACGATGTGTTTTTCTGAAAGGCTGCTAGTAACATAGTGCCTAAAGATACATTTTAAATCAGTTTCTTTTTTTTAAATTGTCTATTATGTGTAGATACAACGCTGGTGCATCACTTGAGGTGGGGCCTTTTTTATCCTTGAGTGATTCATAGGTCAGTGTGAAGTGGCGTAGGAAACAAAAAAAGAGTAAAAGTTAAAAGTTTTCACCCAAAGTCTTGTGATTTTGTTTTGTCTACCTCTGCAATGTCTGTCTTTTACACAACTAAACAGCAGGACTCTGACACAGATAAAGACCTGATCTAATCATGTCCAGTTTTCATTTAATTTAGCTCAAAGCAGATGGATTGAGAGGAAGGGGTTTAAGGTTTGAAAACACTGCTTTTTCCTGCAGAGGCAAGCTTCCAAGAGAACATCATCAACTTAAGGTTCTCATAACATACGCTCTCTGTAGCTTTTTGTTTAAGGCATATGAACAAATTCTTTTCCACATTATTTTGCCGTCTTTACCCCTTTCACGAGTTCTCAGTTTGACATCTTTGTCGTTCTTGTTCTCAGCTCCAGAGTGTTACCCGGGAGGTCATCGGAGTTTGAGCAATCCTTATCGAAGTGTTGACTTTGACTCCACTGAAATCCAGAACACCGCCATCCAGGATCTGATCTGTGACCACTCGCTGTCACCAGGCTGGTACAGGTTCTGGATCAACAACAAGCCAGCAGAGATGCCGACCGCCTGTGTTGAGGTAAAATGGTCAAAATGACAAGCAAGTTCTGTCACAGAGGTGTCTGTGCTCACATTCCTTCAAGTCTCTACACTGACTGCTTCCTTCACTGCCAAAAAGCACCATTAAATATCTATCATTCAAACAAGTGATATAATAGACACCTCCAGTACAGGTGCAGGGTATAATAACCACCTCTATAAAGGTAATGACTGTTTCTGTTTGCGGCCTCTTGCAGATGAACCGCTGTGGTACCCAGGCTCCGGTGTGGCTGTCACTGAAAGACACCTCACTGCCACGTCCTGGCGAGATCCGCCAGCTCTCCGCCTGTGCCACCTGGCAGTTCTTCCACGGAAGTTCCAAAGACTGCTGCCTTTTCCGTATCCCTGTCAAGGTGCGAAACTGTGGAGAGTTCATGGTTTACTACCTGCAGCCAACGCAGGGGTGCATGGGATACTGTGCAAAAGGTGAGCATTCATCTGCTTTATTTTTGCTGTAGAAGTTCAAAGTTTAATGAAAGTGTTGGAGCTGATGTAGATGGAAATATCAGCAAGACCCTAATAAAGGAAACCTGAGGTTGGATGGTTTGGCCAAGCCACTCTAAGGGATTCATTTGGATGAGAAAACGAAAACCTCACTGAATTAACTTTATTCTTAGATTACAGAGATGAATTATGGTATATGTTTTTAGCCTAATAGTAGAAAGATATTTGATGAATCTCATCTTTCAGTTGCTTCAGATTTGGGGCCCAGGCTATGCCCAGCAGGGGAGGTGGAAAACAACGGTCAATGCAAAGGTACAAGACTCTTAAAATATGTGTTCATCTCTGTATAAAGAAGGTCCCTGCATCCTCAATTTACTGTAAAAAATTAAAAAGAAAACCAATTATTGTGACTTCAGCAACTGCCCAAATCTGCTTTCAGAGGCCGTCCCGTCCCTGCCCTCCCGACCGGTGATCACTGCGGAGCTCATCGGCCACAGCGTCCACCTGAGGTGCTCCTTCGTCTCGCCACCATGGAGCCAGACGCTGGGCTTCCAGGTGGTTTGGGCCAGACACATCAGCAATAGCATGAAGGCCGAGATCAGACAGGAAGCCACGCTGAAGCCCTTCTCTGTGGTGGAGATGGATGGCGTTCGCTTCAGGCTTGGAGAAACGGTAATTCCTGCCAGACTGTGTTGAAAGTTTTGGGGAGCACATGTGGTGGGTTTGACCTCCTCGAGTGGCCCATGATCATGCTGAACTGATTTTTTTTTTTTCATGAGTTCAAGCTCACAGAGAAAACGCAGAGAAGCAACATGTGTCATATGCAGTCGAGAGAATGCAAGAAAAGGGTGGGGAAGTTAAATCAGTTGCAGTTTGGAAAAGCCTTGCTCCATATGTGTCCCATTTAAGCCGATCTCCATTCACATCTTCACAGTGAATTCTAGGAAGTTATTTTTACATGAACCGACGCACGTATATAAAATAAAGCTGTTTCTTACGTTGAAATCTTGGCAACTCTTCATTCATGCAGTAGTGTAGCTGTTCTTGCACAACGATAAAGGAAGTGTTTGGGTTATATTAAATATAGACATTAAATATGGATATTTCTTGTGAGATACCATCTTGTCAGCTGTTTGGATGATGCCTTCTTGCAGACGAAGAGAAGTTTTGCACGTTATCATTTGCCTAAATCCCAAAATGTGTATTTTTTCTGGTTCCAGAGTTGTCCATGTGGCTTTCCTTTTTCAAAATTCTCGAGTACTTGGGTTTTGGGGCTGCCAAAGTTTTCCTTTGTTTGTTTTTTTATCCAGTTTCAGCAGAAAGATTGCATTATTAGGAGGCCCACAAAATGTGTTTATGCAGATGTTCCAAAAAGCAAAGGGAAAAATAGCCCAACACTTAATTATCTTGAGAAGGGAAAAATGGTTTTGAAAAATATCACACAGAGGCAGACCTTACAGTATCATTGCACACCAACGCAGGGTACCCACTGGCTTGTCTGCATCTTGTAATCTGGTCATTTCTTGGGGTTTGCGACATAGCCACCAGATAGGTGGGTCAAGATGTCCTCCTGGTCATTGTTTAAAAATGTAGATTTTTTTTAACAGGCAACAAAAAGCCAAATGAAAGTTTATGATTTCAAGATTGAATTAAGCAAATGCAAACCCTGTTTTGTCCTTCGCAGGTAGTGTTTGCTATTTTGCTACCAACACCTTCTCAACTGTGACTCCTCAGCAAAACTCTACAAAAAACAAAAAGTGTCCAGCACCAAGAACCATCTGCATTCAGGGCTTAGGAGAGAGCAGATTCACAGTAGCACGAAAATACCAGATACATTTTATGGTTTGTTGTAGTTCTGGGTTATTTTCAGAATGCTCCAAATTATTATTAATAATCAAATCAGAATGCCAGCAGCTTTATTTCTTTACCAGGTTGCCTTTAGGGCGATGGAAAGAGTTTATTCAATAAACCTTAGCACGTGGATGTTCTTTGACGTCATCTTTGTGTCCTAGGAGGATCGAATTTAGCTTTGTTTTGAAAGCTCAGTATGCAAGACAATAATCAGAAGAACTGAAGATTTACTAGGAAGAATAATTGCTAATAGCACTAAAACCAGACAGCAGCAAAAGAATAAAGAAATCCGAAGATTGGTTAAAATGACAACTAAATATGAGTAGCTGTCGACAAGATTGCCTTCTTGCAGCTGAAGCTGACGCTGAGTCGCTGCACTCCTGCCCTGCACTGGAGTAAAAACTGTTATGATTGACCTTTGTCTTTCCAGGATGTCAACACGCTGCTGCACAGCCTCATTTCCATACAGCCAGACTGTGCAGGCTGCTGATAGCTTTCATTTCCTTGAGAAGTGATATGTTGCTAGGAAACACAAAGTTATTTGATTTTTCAGCGTGATACCATTTGACACCGAGGTGATGTCACTCCCAGTTTTTGTCATCTTGCAGCTGTGGACCACGTTGCTCCCATGTCTGTACACCGGGGTTATGTTAGTTTGGTCTAGCAGATGTTATGCAGGGCTGGGTTTGCTCATGGGGCTCGTCTTTAGCGTGTGTTGATATAGCAGCTGGGCAGGGTCAGAGGTCATCTTCATTTCTTTTAAACCATGAAAGAGAGTTAAATATTAGTGCTTTTGGAGCATTGGTTTGTTGTGTTATGAGCTATATCTGGAAACATTTTGATGAATCACCAATACAGTGACAGTTGCACACTGCTGGTCTTTTTCATAACACAGTGTGAAAAGGTAATGCACTCTTCCACTCTCGTTTATCCACATCAGTTGACAGTTACATAGCTCAAGTTTGTTTGAGCAATCAAAATGTGAAAGGTGGTTTCAAACTCCAGTATACCTTCATCTTTTACTTCTCTTAGATCAGTGATTCACAGAAAGGGCTACAAGTACCCCAGTGTGTACTTCTGTAGCAGAAGTAGATTAGCTCAACTGATCTGAAAAAAGACAACAAGAAAAAAGTATATGAAGGACAAATGTGATGATGGGACTTGAACAGCAGAAACTGCAACTGAAAGAAAATAAATGCATACATGAGTTAAATGAAAACAATTATAAAATGAAAATACGTTGGACTTGGTCACTAAAAGAATGCTAACAGCTGATATTGCTGGCTAAAAATATGAAACTAGTAAGTGTGTAAAAAAACTAAAAGCAGTGGAAATCAGCGGCGCATTTAGATTTTGAGCCAAACATGCACGATAAACAACTGAAAAACTAGTTAAAATGTATAAAATGTTAGACATTATTAGGTAAACCGACTGCTGTAGCTAACAGTAAAGAATTGGATGAATGATTTATTTAAACATCCAGATTTAGTGTTTCTCAGTTTTCAGATTCATAGTTTAACAAGCGATGTTTGCTGATGCTAACACAAAGCTAGCCAAGAAGCCAGACTGAGGTTAAAGTTTGAGTGAATGCCGACCTCTACGTAGACTCACTGTAGCCATCGCTTTAAAGTCTCTTTGTTTTTTTGTTGTCCATTATCAGTATCTAGCATGTTTAGGTTTAGAGACATAGTCCAACCACTTTTGCTCATTGTTTGGTTATTTATCTATTTGATGCATGCGTTTATTTGTAGCTACAGTTTCTGCTGTTCATGTCCCATCATCATGCTTGTTCTTCAGTAGCCACTAAAGGTAGTGGATAAATGGTTTAGATAAGAAACCAATAGTTATGGATAAAGAGATGAGATGGTTTTCTAACCATAAAGGGGTTTTGGGGTCTGGCTTTGTTGTTAAGTCGGATGAAAAAATGATTTAAAAGCAGCTGATTCAGACTTCATGCTTCAGCTGATATTTCCCCTGTAGTTCTCCTGCAGTGTGTCGACTTTCAGAGCCAACTCCAGCCACACAAGATCGACTTCAAAAGACAGTGAGAGTTTCTACGCTGGGCTGAAGGTAAAGCCTCCTCTGACTGTTTTAAAACCCCAGTTTGGTTTCATTTCTCAGTGAGAACCTCATAGACTCTTATTCCTTTCTCCTCAGTTCTCTCCAGATGTGCTCCACATAGCAGAGAACAGTAAGGAGCACGAGGTGACTGTCCACAGTACCGTCCCCATCCCCTGCTTCACCTCCAACATCGGCCACCAGTGTGGAGTCCCTCTGGCTCTGACTGTCAACAATCCAGGTCAGACCTGTGGGAAAATAGGAGATAAGAGTCTGTGTCATCACCTTTATCTGCAAGGACATAATAAATCTACAGCTTGAGTATATTTAAGGTTAACCTGCAATTTAGTTAAGTACTGCCTGCAGCAACCACTACAGTTGGACAAATATTGCCCCCATTTAAGCATTAATGTACCCGTTATTGGGTAATTAACAAAAATCACCAAACACAAATTAGAGCAGCTGAATTAACTACTGAGGCCACAGTCGCGCATTAATAAAACAATCAAAACAATTTCAAGCATTTCTCATTTCCTCTGGGATCTCATTATTGTTATTCCCAGACTCACCTTGTACATCATCGCATTGAAGCCGGCTAAGAAAGACATCATTACAGTTGTGCAGGCAGCTGTGTGCTGTCTGTTAACATTAATTTACTGCTGTGTTGACATCCACAGACAGCCTGGGCCATGAGGTCTCCAACGTGGTGCTGTCCGCCTGCCAGGTGCAGCTCCAGCCAAACACCTGCAGTGAAGGCAGCTGCGGTTGGGCAAAGTTTTTTGTCACTGCTGTGACTGATTTCACACGTGATGGGAACCGCATGAGCCTGATCGGTGCTTCGCCTGGACCCTCTGCACCACGCCTTTGGAGAAGCTACGTCCCGACATCCCTCAAAGTGAGTGAGGTCATTTAGAACGACAGCTTGTTCGTGTGGATAAAAACAGAATAAAATATGATTATATGAAGTTTTCAAGTCATTGCATTCTGTTTTTATTTACATTTTATGTGTACAAAGTTTTGGAAATGGGTTTGTTTGTGTGGTGAATACAGAGTCTGCTGGGATCTGAAGAGCTAGAAATTGCAGCTACAGTTGTCCTACACAATATCCTTGAGGCAGATTGAGAGATGCTTGACGATTTTTCCACTTTTGAAATAAATTTCAAACCATTCGTGAGGATCTTGGAAGGAAACCCTGAGGAGGTTTGGGCGACAGCTGGAATCTGAGGCATGCAAGTTAAATGTGGCATGTGGAGCAACCTTAAGAGGACTTTCTTTTTTGGAAAAACTGTCACACAAAGGCTCTCCTCTGGCCCTTGAGGAGCTTTTAATAAGATCTATAGGGTCACTAGTGGGTAAAAGCTGGGTTTGTGGCACCATGGATGCTTTGTGCTAGGGTCCTACAATAAACACAGTCCTTAAATGGGTTCCTGGACTTATTCAGGATAAATAGAGGGTCTTCAAGTGGCATTTCAATGGATTCCATTATGCCTAACAGGAAGAGAGGACCAGCTTCTAAAGCTAAATGTCGAATGAAAGTATTACTTTAATTAAAGAGAAGTACTACAATGGCTCCAAATAGCAGGTTTTTCCATCATATTGTTTACACATACACACAATTATACAGTTCTTTTTAACACTGAAGGAGAGGTTGTGGTTCAGGACCAAACATGCACTTGTTTGATGGTTTGACATAATACTTAAAGAGCGCCTCTCTAAGCGGTCATTAGTTGTGTCCATACAAGCGGTGACATTATGTAAGATGTGATGTCAGCCCTCCAGACACTCTGTCTCTGAGGAGCTTTTTCATCTGTGTTCAGTGAAAACATCAAAGCCTAAGACCACAGGGTCAGAGGGTATAGCCCCCTTAATCTTTCTTCTGGTGACCTCTACCTCCCACCCCCAGGTCACGGTCCAGGATATTCCCACTTCCACGTGCTACTCTTTGACTGACCCGCATATCATTACACTAGATGGCAGGTAACTTACCTCCAGCTTTTGTTAAATGAATCCATTTATAGGGCAGTTAGTGCAACAGTTAAAGTCTTCAAATTCTTATTAAAAAATCTGCATTTCCTTTTCAGGCGTTACGAGAACCACCAGACTGGCACATTTGTCCTTTACCAGAGCCTCTCCAGGGAATTTGAAGTCCATTCTCGCCAGTGGGACTGCAGCAGTCGACACTACTCCGTTGCATGTAACTGCGGCGTTGTAGTGCGAGAGGGGAACGAGCTTGCCATCTTTGACATGTGCAATGGGCAACCGCAGGAAACGAGGCCACAGCTTGATCTTAAGAACCTCGGTGACAGTGAGGGGAGTCGGGTCAGGGTGCTGGAGTCCCACCAAGGGAAGAAGGTCACCGTAGGTATCTGGACATTTGGAAACTGGTGTCTAGTTATTTGGCTAAATTCATGGTAAAATCATGCAAGAATGATCTGTCCTTCATTCAGATCTGTCATATAAGTTGAATTTTTAATGCATGAGGAGACTATGTTAACTAGCTGTTGGATGTGACTCTCCTCTTGTAGTTGATCTTTCCTTCCGGGGCCTTTGTTAGGGCTGATGTTGGTGATTGGGGGATGAGCCTGTCTGTCCGGGCACCCAGCGTGGACTATGGAAACACTCAAGGCCTCTGTGGCACCTTCGACCGGAACGGCAACAATGACTTCCAGGCCTCTGATGGTGGGTTCTATGGCCCTGATGACTTGCACAGCTTCATAGAAACCTGGAGGTCAGTCTGGGACACAGTGTAGATTTCTAATTTTCAGAATTCTAATCTTTCCTTATTGCCACCATAATTCAGCTGAAGTCTCCACAACGTTATTTGTTTTCCTTTACTTTGTGTGTGTTAGGATAGCTCCTGGTGAGAGTTTATTTGACAAAACACCTCCTGGTATGACACAGGACCTCAGGAGGCCTTTCTGTCGGTGCCAAACAGGATCCAGCACTTCTCAAGAAGCTGGAAGGGGGACGAGAAACTTGTACAATCCCTCTGCTCACTCAGACTGCATAGCATATGATAATGTGGATTACACATCTGTGTTCCCCTCAATGGACACAACAGTCGAATACATCAAGAGCCTGGAAAAAGAGGAAAGCATTCTGGATATATCTGCCTTCAGCAGTCACCCTGTCGAGAGGCGGCACCTCTGGTTTCACGGCAAGAATAATCAGAACAGTGACAGGGATCCTGAACTGGACGATGAGTTCAGAAAGGATCTTCTGCTTTCTGTTGACAGGCCAAAGAGACAGGCGTCATTCCAGCCTGTGTTAATGGCACAGAGCCTAAGCCAGGCTGATCTGGAAAGCTACGCCTACTTTTTCCCAGAGGATCACCAGGTGGAAGCTCGACCAGAGGTGCAACCCCAGTGGCCCACGCCAAGTGGTCTCACCTCAGCCAAAGCCCTTGAAGTATGCCAACTGGCTTTGGTCAACTCCACTGTTGGAGCAGTGTGCCGGGAGCTGCTGGGACGCCGCCTTGGTGAGGCAGTGGATCTCTGCATGCTAGACCTACAGCTTAAAGATGACCTGGGATGGGAAGAGGCGCTGTTGCCATACCTGGAGAATGAATGTGAGAGAAAGCTGCTGGAAAATCTGACCCACAGAGCCTTGGAGGTGGCCAGTACACCGGGAACGCATGGGGAAGTGATTACTGCACTGCGATGCCCCAATTTCTGCAATGGAAATGGAGAGTGTACAGAGTGGGGCTGCCAGTGTTTTCCCAACTACAGCTTCCATGACTGCAGCCTGGCTGTCAGTGAGTATCAGGAACAGTTATACATATACCAAACATACAACTACAGAGTAAAGTAGATTAAAAGTCACACTGATACTAATCTCTTAAAACTTGAAATTAGTTATATCAAGTCAAAAAAAACTTGCCTTTGAGCAGTCTCTCTTCTAATAGGCCAACCGGTTGAGATAACCGATTTGGAGAACAGTGGCCTCTGTGATATTCGAGTTTTCGACTGTCGCAGCATTCGGGTCTTTGGCCTCGGTTTCATTGACTCTCCTGACCTAAGCTGCTATGCCACTAGACTGAAGGTGAGATGAGGCTAAGGCTAAAATCAATTAAGAGAGTTCAAGTGCTGTTTTGTTCACCTTTCCTTTGAATTCCTTCTGCAGTACATAAACAAAGCGTGGGTTCCAGGGGAAAAACAGCGAACAAAAGCCACCTTCCTCAGCTCCAAGGTTTTAGACTGTGCTGTACCATCTCTGAGCACTGCTGCCATCAATACAGAAGACTTTATGATGGATGACAAACCATACGCACGCTGGGAGATTAAGGCAAGGCTCATTCTCATTTTCACTTGGAATTAAAATCTCTTTTGTTAGGTGTTGACTGCTTTGTCTAAAGGTCTTTGCGTTATCGCCTTCCTCTTTTTCTGTACTAGGTCAGCAATGACGGCTCTCAGTACAGCCAGGCAAAGACGCTGACAATCTACGATGGTATTTGTCAGGTCTGTGAGGCCTCACGCTCTGGACTCTGTAAGTTAAAGGTAACTCGCATGCAAGACGGAGCAATGTTTTTGTTCTTGGGAAGCTAATAAAAATACTTTTCATTAAGATGGATAACATCTTAATGAAAAGTATTATTTTTATTATTATTCATTATTAAAATTGGCATCATTTGTTTGCCATCTTTATTTTTTGTTTGTAAAGCACTCAGAAAAGGGTAGGGAAGTCGAAAAAATGCCAAAATATGGATGTTTGTCCATCTGGAGCCCTTAATTTGAGAAATCCCATTTGCTACTTTTCACAATTTTAAAATTCTTTATTTGCCCTGATGTCGATCATAGGAAACAGTTGCTTTATTGTAAAGTTTCAGTCACTATATACATTTCAGAAGTTTTAATCTTGGTTTATATGCTTTTCTACGGTGGCCCCTAGAGACAAAGCACATACAAATTCCAAAGCACATACAAGCTCCGAAGCACGTGCAAGCTTTTGTTACCTAGTAGCTACACAAGCCAGGAAGTACCAACGACCGGATTTGGTGCGTGGTAGTAACAGGTAAATGAACTTTTTTTTTTAAATTATTTGAATATACATGAGTGTGGTTGTTCTTTCCTTGCAGGTGTTTTCCAGCAACTCCATGTGTTTGCAACAAACTTGCCGGGTTTTTTTTTTTTGCAAATCGAGCTCAACACTGCCCCTAGCGTCCTGGAGCACTTCCTTTGTGTTTTGGAGTTTGTACGTACTTTGTCTCTAGGGGCCACCGTACTTTTATTGTAATTGAGTTACATTTATAATTTAAAAACTTCTTGTTATTATCTTGTTATTGTTATCTTGTTATTGCAAAGGGCCAATAGGCTTATATGTTACCCATTGACCAAGTGGTCCTATGACAATTCTGGGTGGACAGTGCTTGCAGGTCAGTAGATCACCCTTTGAAAGCACCATATACATCTTGGCAACCAGTTTTATGCTAGCAACTGCCAGTAATCACTCGTTAACCGGTTGAGGAATTTGCACTTTTTCTTAGCAACCAGTGGTTGGCAAATCATTGCTAACTAGTCTTTAGGCCCGTGTGATGGAAGCTTTAGACTTGAAACCAGCAGTTAAGATCATAAACTCATCATAAAATGTTTACTGTAGTCATGGGTGGATGGATGGGTCAAGTGAGACGTATGATCATTTTTCTCTTTTGTTTACAAAGCTTTCACAATGGTTTAACTTCTTTTTGAAAACCAAAATGCATACCCTTGTTTCATTTACAGTTTATAAATAAGACTAACCATAGTGTGTAAGTATCCACAAAATCATAATTGCTAAAATAAACTTTGTTCCGAGCCATCAGCTGAAGAACGGCAAAACACTCTTGTACTAGAAGGGCACAGGGACAGTTGTTAGGCACTGGAGGAGACAAAAGGCCCATAAATTAGGCTGTGAGACAGCCTGCTCTGTTTTTGCTGGTCTGTTCTTATTCACATGGTCTCAACAGGTGACATGTTATGAAAACCTGGACACTCCAACGTTTGTTCGTGCTAGTCGGGGATGCTGATTGAGGATGCAGATGTGATTCAGTGGGTGTTTAGTGGAAAAGTGTGATGAGGCATTTTACATGCTGTTGGGGGGGGGGCGAGACGGTCTGCTGCTTGGACGACTACAGCAGCAGCAGCAGTTGGCTATTTTAAATCTCTACATTCTGTGTAAAAGAGGTACGTGAGGGGTCCTGTTGTTCCTGGAACTGTGTTTTATGGGAGACAGACAAACAGCCCAGAGCAAAAAACACACAAACAGCTGTAGACAAACAGTATGTAGACATGTGGCTGCCAAGTGATGAGCTAAACTGAATTAACTTCAGTAGAGATGTGTGTTTAGAGCTGATTTCCTGTTCATCACTAAACAAAACACCTGAAAAAAATGTGTTTTAAAATGTGAAAACATGCTAATATTGAAAAAAAAGTGAGTCCACAAGCAGATCTGTTTGCTTCTCTTTGTTTGTCAGGAGCGGACATGCAACATCGATGGGATGTGTTTTGCAGCAGGAGACTCCAATCCCAGCAGTCCTTGCCTCCTCTGTGACCCAGACGCCTCCAAATTCACCTGGTCTGTGAACCAAGGTACACACAACTCGAAGTGGATCTCACCGTCTGAAAGGAGAACAACATTTTCTACCTAAACAAACTCAGAACCATCATTAAATTCTGCCCGTGTACTTGGTTTTCTATCTGCCTTCCAGTCAACTCGAGATGAACAACATCAGGGAAAAAAGGCATTTATCTCACCGTGTCAGTGCAGTGGTAGCCATCCAACTGTGGTCCTGTTTGTCTCCATTAGCAGATCAAAGGAGCAGAGGTTTAGGTTTCCCAGCATGCCCTGACCTGCCACTTAACCACTCTCGGAGCGGGAGTAAATCACATGGTTGGTTTCCACAGCAGCACAGACAGGCAAGATTCATGCAAAAAGCAAAGGGACGCTGGAATAAATGACCAGCGTAACAGTTAGTCTTACTTTAAGGATTAAAATGTAGAAATGGATTTTATTTTCTCAGTTTTCACGTCTCAAAACTCAACTACAAAGTAGAAAACAGAGGAATAAATGCACAAGAACAAAACACAATATACAGATGAACTTGAATGCATCTATAAAAATTAAGCTGTATATTCATCTTATATAATAAATATACAGTTATGATCCATACTGACGCTGCTGTCCACCAATATCGGTTTACACTTTAGTACAAAATAAAGTGAAATCCTCTTTTAGGAAGGCAGGAAACGCATAAACATGTATGTACATACAGTATATGAGGTATATGAGTTTGTACAATTCTAACAAGCTTGAAAGTCAATATTTGGTGTGACCACCTTTATTCTTCAGCACATTCTGTCTCTCTTAGGCAGCTTTCTTGTGATTTCTTTAAGTTGTCTTCAGGAATAGTTCTCCAGGCTTCTTGAAGGACATTCAAAGCTCTTCTTTGGATGTTTCTGCCTTTTGTTCTGTTCTCTGTCCACATGATCCCACACTGCTTCAGTAGTGTTGAGGTCCGGGCTCTGGGGAGGCCGATCCATGACTGATAGTGCTCCACTGTGTGTTTTTCTATCCAGGTATTTATTGCATTGGCAGTGTGTTTGGGATCATTGTTGTGATGAAAAATGAAGCTACTGTCTATCAGATGCTTTCCAGATAGCATTGCATAGTAGCTCAAAATATTTTCTGTGTTCATAATTGATCAATTTTGAGAAGTTTTCCAACACCACTGACTGAAATGGAGCCCAAACCATGGCAGAGCCTCCACCGTGTTTTATAGATGGCTGTAGTCACTCCCTGTTGTAGCTCTCTGCTGACCTCCTCTGTACATACTGACAATGATTTCAACCAAGAAAGTCAAATCTGGATCTGTCACTCCATCAGACCTGTTGCCACTGATTTTCAGTCTAGCTCTTGTTTAATGTGGCATACCTCAGCCTCAGCCAAAACATTACTGGGAAATAAAGCTGAAAAGAAAAGAAAAGCTCAAGTCCAGAGGCGGTCATGCGTGCTTACAATGATTGTTCCAGAACAAACCTGGAGGTGTGTTTTTGCCAAACCAGGGTTCCCTGTAAAGAGCTTATTTCAGCACAGGAAGCTCCTGTCATCAAACGCTTGTAGTAGGAAGACAGTAAATAGTACGGTGGGAATAAGAGGTGGGATGAAGTGCATCTCAGTCTGTTTTTGTCTGCATTATCAGTCAACAAGCCTCCGACCTTCCACCGGCCTCAAAGCGACTTGCAGACATTCTCCAGCGAGAACTTCGTCTTCCAGTTTACTGCATCGGACCCCGAGGGCTCGGCCCTTCTCTTCCAGCTGGAAGAGGGACCAGAAGGTGCTGTCCTCTCCCCTGCTGGCCTCCTTATCTGGAGGGTCCCATCAGTTCCAGAGAAGGAGGGGCTCCGGACGAGCAGCTCTGTCCGCTTTACGCTGTCTGACGAGTGTAACGCCCAGAGCACCTTCACTGTGGAGGTAGAGTGGGGATAAGCTGCTAAGCAGTAGTCTGCTGATGTAAATGTGATACACTGATGTTGTTAGATATTAATAAAATCCAGACATTCCTCAGCAGTGTCTGTGTTTCCCATCTGCAACACAGATTGTCGTGGTGCCGTGTGGCTGCCAGAATGGACGCTCATGCGTGACGGATATTAACTTTCCCGCCGGCAGTGGGAAGTACCTGTGTGTGTGTCCCGAGGGTACTCAGGGCAAACTCTGCGCCGACGACATAGACGAATGTCTGTCGGCTCCATGCTTGGGCAGCAAGTGCATCAACGTGGCCGGTGGGTACAGGTGCGAGTGTCCTGCAGGGCTGCGAGGTAAGAATGATTAAAAACCTAAAGATTTTTAATCAAAAATGAACAAAATAAAAGCCCTTGATGTTTAAGGCTGTTTTGTTTAGACACACTGGGCTGTTCTGACATCACATGTTTGCAGTCGCGGAGGATTAATCCCAGTGATGGTTTTTGATTACAGAATCAACATCCTCTGTGTGTGTTTTTGGCAGGTTTAACGTGTCTGGAGGATATCAATGAATGTGAAAGGAAGCCCTGTTTTCCGGGAGTGCAGTGCTTCAACAGCTTTGGCTCCTATGGCTGCGGCCCCTGCCCCAAAGGAATGGTGGGAAATGGGACTTCGTGCACTGGTAAGTATGGGCTTACTGCATTACTACCCATAGGCAGTTTATAAAAAATGGAGCTCCACTAAGAGACACTCATTCGTGAGCCTCTGCTCCTCCACATTTAAAGGAGCCATTGAGGTGGATGCCTCCTGCATGCCTGCTAATTGAGGTTTTCCCAGCATGGGAGTGGACCCCTAGGCAGACCTGGTGAGATTATGTGTTTCAGCCGGCTTGGGAATATATCTGCTTCTGCCCCCCATAAGAGAGAGGAGGTGGCTGTTGAGAGGAAGGTCTGGGCATGCCTGCTTAAACTGCTGCCCCTGTCACCAGAATAAGTGACAGAAAATGTAGCTTCTAGGTCTGGAAATATTAAGGCTGTGTGGAAGTTCTTTAATTGTGCATTATTTATAATACCCAGCAGGGGGTGACCCCTCTGGTTTCAGGAAGAAGCCAGATTGTATAGAAGTCTATGGCTAACTGACCCTAATGCAAACCAACTCTTCCATGATGAGTGGTCAGATAACCAGACTGAACCAGAAGCTTGGTTAAGGCTACCAAACGCATCTGGTCGAGGTGCAACTTGCTAAATGACATAAGGGACCCGACAAAATATTAGTGGGAGTGTGTGTCTGTATTTTAGCCTGTATGTACACTTTTGGCCCAGTGTGGATTAGAGAAAATCCAACACAACTTCAAACGTGTGCGCCCAGTTCTTGTTTTTTTGAAGTCATTAACTGTACAGTGCTGTACAGCATTGTCCCATTGCATGCTGTGCAATCATTCCACCCTGGAAAAAGAACAGTTCAAAGAAATCATTAAAAGCCCAAAATTGCCATGACATTCGTGCCCATGATGAGTAGATGTAAACTTCTGACCACAATAGTAGAGCAGGGCGATATGGCCAAAAATATTTATCACGATATATATTTGAAAATTTGCGATAACGATATAACCGACGATATAATTGATGCAAGACAAAATACAACTCCACAACATTACTAGCGCAAAAAGACAACCTTCCATTTATTTTCACTTAAACAAGAAGCTGGTTTTTATGTACATTAAAGCTTTATAAAAATGTAACAGTGCAAATGCAAATTCCTTGCTGAAAGTTTAACCAAAAGGCATTTCCAGTAGAAATGGGCTGACATATCCTGAGCATAACCATGTATAATATCCACTGAAGTTAAAAAGAGGTGCTTTGCAACATTAAACTGCAGTGTGCAGTACGCATTTTTCGGACCATAAGGTGCACGGGATTATAAGGCACATTAAGCGAAACAAAGCAGTCAGATAAATCAAACTTTATTAAACTCATTCTTCTTGCTTCCTCCACTTCTGTACCATTGATTCATTAATGTTGAATTCTCTGGTAGCTGCTCTATTCCCATGTTGTTGCAGTATATTAATGACTAACCTCGTATTGTGGATGGATTATCTCAGTTGTTCTCCTGACTGAAGTTTGGTCCGTTTACAGCATCCTGCCATGCGATTGCATTTGTCTCTAACCATGAAGAACCTTCACGTTAACTTTTATAAGTGGAAAAGTGTTAGTGTTCGTCCTCCAGCTTCACTGTTTATGTTATGCTAACATAGCTGTGTTGCTAGCGATCACGTAGCACATCATTATATACCAGCTAGCCAAACTTCAGTAACCCTACAAACGTCACTGCTGTTTAGTTTCCTGCCTTCATTTATGTTGGAAGTGATAGCAGAGCTGTACGTTTGAATTTTTTCAGAAATCTCTCAGTCAGAACATGCAATATCATGCTTAGGTAACTAGCGAAACTAGCGAGCTAACTTCCGCTAGCTTCCTGCTAACTTCTAACTCCGTTAAATGTAATAACTTTTGTTTTCATGGATGCCTGGAAGTTAAACTTTATAGTTACACCTGGTAAAGCAGCAATGCTGATCGTTTTATTAAAGATGAAAGAATTTAGACAGTTTTTAACTCTAAGTGATGCTGCAGTGTTGTTTGACCTGAAGCATACGGAGTTTAGGACCCAGATTACTCCCAGATTTAAGAGCATCTTAGAACGGCCGCTTGCATGTTCTGCAAAAAAATGTGCTTTGTTGTGTATCTGACGGACAAACACCAAACCAGTTCCACATCACGGAAGTTGCACCATTTTTACAAACCAATTCTGGTTCATCTGTTTCACTCAACAATCGGCCATGTGCGTATGAAAACAAAGGCACTGCGCATGCGCGTTTTACTCCCATTCTATCGCGATATTTCATTTTCCTATCGTTGCCTAACATTATACCGGTATTACCGTGAACGGTATAATATGGCCCAGCCCTACACAATAGTATATGTCTTGAGCAGAAACTGAAAGGAAGCTAGGCGTGATTAAGTAACGTCAGGTGGCGTCACGGCACCCAAACGAGACCACTTATTTTCCTATAGTTAATCCTGCTTTCCAAAACAGCCCTGAGTTTAACAGACACTGCTGTTGTCTGAGAGGGTGTAGCCCCTCTGTACAGTTTACAGCCTCACATAATAAAAAAATAGTCAATTTCTCTATTCATTTCCCAGCAGCATTTATCATATGTTCATCTGTTTGTTGCTGTGATATTGGTTCGAGCATTCCAGCAAACTTGTAGCTAATTTTGTTGTTGTTCCAACTACATTTAAATTAAAGCAGCTATCCAAAAAAAGAGTGAATTCGTTCATTGGAGCCGTGTGTCCCGGAGGAGCACTCAGCAGTGAATGGAAACCAGATGGCTGATAGTGCTGCCTTGTACTGTGACTGCTCACGTTGTTTTGGAAAGACTTTTGGCTTCCACCAAAACTCAGTAATTATATAAAAATACATGCATAATATGGTAACTTCTGCTGTTGCAAACCTGCAGCTTTATTTGTTTCCTTTATATTGTTGCAATCTGTGCCAGTCGGTGGGAAATGCCTCGATGTTGAAGCACACTTTGTTTTAGGTCAAAGAGGGTGTTTCCAAAATTTTCAAGGCTAATGGCTAATCAGTTATTATTTTTCAGGCATGCAGAGATCTGTCTTTTTTCTCCAACATTCAAGGAACATGACCGTGTCTTTAGGCAGCTATGGTGACGTGACGAAGAAATGCTATCTCAATTAAGATACTTGTCACAATACAAATCCTGCCATAAACCTGCATTCTATTTAATGATCAGTAGTGGGCGATTCCTGCAGGTTTTAGATGTGTCCTTGATCCAACACAGCTGATTTAAATGGCTAAACGACCTCCTCAACATGTCTTGACGTTCTCCAGACGTTCTCTGGTAATTAACTTATCATTTGGTTCAGGTGTGTTGACCCAGGGTGATATCTAAAACCTGCAGGACACCGGCCCTCGAGGTCTGGGGTTCGACACCCCCGAGTTAGGCAGAGCAGTCACGTTCCTAACTCCAGGATTTATGGGTGTCTACGGGAATTGTTTCACTTTTGGTTCCTGGATTTTAACTACAAAGATATTGTTAACTGAAGATGAGAAGTTAACAGCATGCTGCAAGCACAACACTGGTGCACGTACCCATACTTGTCAAGGTGAATATTAATACAGGGTTAAATTAGTTGCTTTCACGATCTAAAGAGAAAAAAAGCCCCAGAATTCTCACCTAAAAGACATCATGTTGATCCATATTCTATTCAATTCAGTTTTATTTACATAGTGCCAAATTAACCATATTGCCTCAAGGTGCTTTATATTATTTGCGTAAGCACTGGGGCTGATGTTGCATTCCTGCAGTCACATTATCCTTCCAGTAACAGAAGAACTCTGTGGTGTGTGTTTACAGGAGTTTCTGCCCCTAAAAGGAAAAAAAATCTGGGTCTACAGTAAAGCACAGAACATTAATTAAACTCAGCAGCATATTATTTGCCATTTTTATGGGACCTTGTGGCAGAAGATTCACAGGGACAGATAGTTGGATTTCCTAATCCCCTTTGTTCTTTAATCCTCCACATGTCCACTGAGGGCCTTCAGCTTGACTTGTTTGACCTCTACGCTCAGTTCATTTTAAGACGCATAACTTTATGTGTCAGTGGAGTTGGACAAGGTCCTTAAATTTTAAATGACAAGCAGGTCACAAGTTTAGATCCACTCACCAACGGCATGAATGTCATAGTAAATGTGGTTCTTTTGAGGATTTCTTTGAAATGTTCTATTTCCACGGTGGAATAATTGGACAGCATATGTCTTTAAAACAAGAATTGTGTGCAGAAGTTTGAATTTATTTTGGATTTTTTATAATCCAAAAAGGCTCAAAAGTATACATACAGGCTCAAATACATTCATAAACTCACTTCAGTCTTTTAGTATTTGATGCTGAAGGTTCCAGATCATCAGTTGCACAACAATTGCACATTAAGTACAGGTTATTCAGAAAGAAAAGAAACTTAGCAATACACACCCAAAGCTACAAAGCAGTTACCTTGAGATTAATGAAACGAACCCTTTAAACCCTTTAACCTCTCCAACTAATCAGTTGTGGTTTGACAAATCAACCGTCATTGGTAGTTTTGACGAGTCAACCGGGCAGAAGGAAGTTCAGTTCTAATGAAAAAGTTGAGAAAAGTCAAGTGTCAAAGGTAAAGGTTTTGGAGAGGCATTCAAAACTAGACTCCAAAGTCTTATTGAATCTGCCTTAATTCTAGTAAGTAAGAAGTCTTTGCTGTAGTAAAGCAGGATGAGTCAGATTATTTGACCTGCTGCCATGTCTGAAGCCTGTTGAGGTTTTCTGCTACTACTGTGGCAAGAGATATCTTTACACAAACTTGACCCAAGGTCTCGTCTCTTGCTGGGAGTCACAGTTCATTAAACGTAACCTTTTGAGCCCTTCCAGGTTTTCTGATTTACAGCAACCTCCACATCCTTCACTGTACCATCTCTCTTTTTTGGTCCTTTATTATTGATTTAATGCAATGTGTTCTGAAGTGGGTGATCTTGATGCTCAATTGGATGTAAAAATTGAGGATAGCAATCCAGAACATAATTAGTGGCTTTCTTATTACAGTATTTCTCAGTCCAGCTGCCTTCCCTTCAACATCTGCTCCTCATATGACTGGCTACGAGACACCAGATGTTCTGCTCCAACCACCCAAAATAAAGACAGGCGCTTTCCTGAAGACCTCAAGCGGTAGCTCCCCGCAGATGACAGCTGAGGCCAGGAAAACAGTTCCAAGAATTGACCCACAAATGAAATCAACCACCTGGACAAGGACAGCAGGAATTAGCTCCAGCCCTGAAGTCACAATAGCAGAAACCAGCAGGCGCAAAACACCAACCGTTCCCCAAACAAATATTGATTCTTCACGGGAAACTCAAGCAGCTAACCTAAACCTATCCAGGACTAACACAGACATGTTCAAGAACCTCTCAGAGATTGTTCCACGCCGAGTCAAACAGGAGCAATCTAAATTCAGAAACACTACAAGCAATCCTCCGACTGTAGCTTCACCATCAGATCATGATAGACCAGCTGCAGGTAAGCCCCAAATTTCCAAAAAATTCCATTTAAGTTTTCCTTAATGTGCGAGGTATCACACTGTGCTGAGCCTCAAGCAAGTATGAAGACAAGGAGACTTTAAAAGGGAACATTCAGTCATTCTGGCCATAATGTTTTATCACAGTCATTAAAATAAGTACCAGGAAAATAATTCACATACTGTAGTATACATATTTTTTTTAGTTTAGCTATAAAAGCTGCCCTAAGGGGATTCAGGATTTCAATTTGAGAACACTTAAACAGGTCGTTTTCAGATGTTAGGAACAACCGACCAATGTGATCTTTTTTTGGAGATCTTACCACTGTGTGTGCTTGAACAACCATTCAGAAACAGGGAAATTCACATAAAACAAAAACAATTTAGACAAAAAAAATATTGTTTTTTTACTCTGTATTCAGGAAAACTGTAGTTCAATGATATGTTACCTTACAGAGCTAATGCTGCAGTCACAATAGGAAAATCAGTGGAGACCATGGCACACCCAAGATCATTGCGATCGTTTGTGAGCAACTTTCAATTTTGCTGCTTCTTGAAATGGTTGTTTCAAAGACGAGGACCAGATCTGTGATCACTCGCAGTCAGCTGCCGTCTTCAATGAGTCATCAGTGCATCAAGATAGTTATAAAACAAGCAATAAGATCAAATCAGGCTTGGTTGCAATTGAATGGAGTCAAGTTGGCAATTACATGCGTCAGTTACTTACTGTTTATGATAATACGGGATTAACTGTGATAAACTCATTGGCAGTCTGTCTGCATTTATAAATGAGTTTGCAACTATTTGTAAACCTTCACCAATCTGTTTGAGAGAGGTCAGACTGCGACTGTATGGAGACACGTTGCCTCCCACAAGGAGGCCTGTGTGCCTTGTGATCAAAAGTGAACGCCCACAGGTTGAAGGTGGAACACCGTCAGTGTAATCGTTGATTTTTTCCTCATTGCCTATTACTACTCTAGTCTGAACCATTACAGAGCACACAAGGATATTTGTAAGTATATTAATATTTGATACTTGTAAGACTAGAACTAATGAAAGAAAGCAAAAATGAACTTTGCAACAGTTTTATTTGTATGTTTTCAGAGATGTCAGAGATGCAGATTGTGTTTGCTACAATCCGAGCCTTCTTATAGGACAATGATTGATCTCATACAACTTTATCTCCCAGGATCAGTGAGGTCTTTGGCTGTCAGTTTATCAGCTACATGCGCCAGCAGGCCCTGCTTTCCTGGGGTTCAATGCATCAACCGCAGACCGCCACATGTGGGCTACGTCTGTGGCCGCTGCCCACCTGGACTTTATGGCAACGGTCGCATCTGCATGAAGAACTCCAAGGAAGGTGAGGGAGCTTTTACATTTAATATTTTAATGCGTTTGGGGATAAGCTTCCATGATTTTTAAGTCTTGTCAGGGACTTTGCAGGAACCAGAGTGATTATAGAGTTTTTCACAGGCCTTTAGGACATTTAAAAAAAAAAAAAGAAAAAAAAAAGCAGTTGAATGCAGTTGAAGTTTCCTTTAACCCTAAACTAACTAATGCTGTTGACTTAATTCAGCCATAGATCTACTTACACTGGCTGGACATCAGGTGTTTCATAACCTTTGGGTCACATCTAGCCCCACACATGATTGGTCAATGCTGTAATTGAGTCACAAAAGCAGCCCAAATTGGGGTGTCTGCTCTATATAGCATATTCTTCCGATTCTTTGTACAAAAACACATTGTGTTGTTTTTCAAAGGACAAAAATAAGCATTAATCTGATGAAAACATCTGTCAGTAATGTGCATCCTTCCATACACTGTGGTCTGCTTTTAAGAGCTTATTTTGCACTCGTTATATTCTGGTTTCCCTGATGTTGCTTTATGTGTTTTTCTTGATTGGAAAGAATGTCATTTATTGCAGGAGATAAATCAGCATAAGTGGTTGGAGACTGCCTGAATGAAATAACCACCTCTGGTGCATTGCTTTTTGAGTCGGTTCCACAAAGTTTCTACAGCAGATTCCTTAATGTGACTTCACACAAGGGGAGATGGTGGGGGGGCTCCCAACTCTAAAGAGACAGTCTGATTCCAACTTAAATCCCTTTATTGTGGACTGTGTTTGTCTGGAGAGTCACATCACCACAAACAAGACATTAATCGCTTAAATTGCTTTGCTGTTCTTCTCTTTACTTTTATTTGTCCAAGGACTGAAAGCAGACATGCTTTTTTCCTTCAGCATGTCATCGTTTGACCAGATGTTCTGCTTTTCAATTTTAGTTTTATTTTGCTGTATTTTATCATTTAACGCAGCGTTTTGCAGATTCCTGTCAAACTTCTGTTAAGCCTGTCAAGCTGTGTTTAGTACGCAGCGACACATACGCGATACACAGCAGAATGACATCAATGGCAGCTTTATAATGACATGATCTGTAGCACCCAAAGCTGCTGCTTTAGCATATTTTAGTAATCTAATGCTTCTCAGTAAAGATTTCAAAGCTATGACTGGAAATTTACGTTTTGGGGTAGAAATATGAATATCTTAGGGCTCAGTACCTCAGATCTAGTTGCTGGTTGACCTGGTAACCATTGGCCGCTAGGGAAAAATTTATATTCCCTGACTGGTTGCAATGAAACTGATTGCTAAAACCTCAGTTATGCATGCCTAGAGACCAATCAATAAACCCCTGCTAACCACCAATGAATAAACCGCTTGGCATGTCGTTGCTGAAGGTTGCGAGCTGTTGCTAGGTGAAATTGGTCACACAGAACTTTATAATGTTGCCCTGAAAACCTCCTTACAATTATTTTGGTCACTGGGACGCTGTCACCAGTTGTTTGTATGGAAGATGCTGTCTACAAATACTTACCAACTACTCACAGAGTGGTGAGACTGTGAAAAATCCAACATGAATAGGAAGTGGCAGTCATTTGAAAAGTTGCACCTTCTAAAATGTCTTGGTTGCAGTTTTTACTTTGAAGTTAAACATTTTCTGTTTACATCTTGAGACAATTTTTTTTTTCAAATTTCACTAATTTTGTGAGCAATTGCATACTGTTTGCAGGCAGGTTAGTGTCATAAGAATACATGTGACTGCAGCAATCTGCTAGTGGCAAGGGTTTTCATACTGCACTCTCTTTGTGACCACTTTCACCTACAGACAGCTAGCAACCATTAACCAATCAGTTGGGAAAATACACATTTTTCCCTAGTAACTGGTAGTTGCAAGCAGCTTTGTGACAGGCCTCTAGTGTGCGTGACTGGCAATCTATTTCACAGCAACTGCCAATAACCCCTCACACCAGTCTGAGGCCTGTGTAACTGAGGCCACTCTGCTGTTCTACTTAACTCTAGTTAAGGCCAAATCATATTTCTTTCTGTAACATATTTTTAAACCACTGGAGATGACCAAAGTGCTGTCCATACCACTGTGGAGAACATAAATAGATCGAAAAAATAGAAAGAAAGACAGAATACAGGATCCAGTTGTATAAAATCAAAATATAAATAAAATTAACAAAGGTATTCTAAAAACAAGACAGAACAGGATAGAAATGTAACACTAAAATATAATAAACAGTAAGAATATGTGAAGGCCATCAAAAACATGCATGTCTTTGGGGGTTTCGTTTCGTTTCATTAGAGACTTAACATTTGATTGTTCCAGAGTTATCGAGTAGGCACTGCCAAATCTCCCTTATTTTGTAGAAAAACTACAAGCAGTTGATCTTAAAAGTAATGCCTTTTTGGCTTGATCCGGATTCTATCAGCAAAGAAGTGGATGAACTATTAGATTTCTGCAAGAGCATATGCAAGGTAAATAAAATAGGCCCTAAACTGGAACCTTGAGGCACACCATAAGTAATTGGGGCTGTACATGAAGAGAAGAACCCATTTTTCAGGACAGTGCCTTAGATGCTAGCCTAATCCTCAAGAGGGTTCGCAAGAAAGTAGATCTAAATCTTACTGGAAACAAAATGGCACAATTACTGGAGTTTAAAGGCAGCACGTCATCATTAAAAAGTTTGTGTAGAGCATATTTTGTCCTGAGGTGTGATCGGAAATTTTCAGTGGCTTAGTCTAAAAAAGAAAAAGGCTGAGCATACAGCATTTTCTCCATGAATTCCATCATAGAAATATAAGTTCAGAAATAAAAATTACTTAACTCTTTTCAGGCAAGGTTATTTAATAAGGACATGGACTGCTTTGTTAGCAAAATTTGTAATCTGGGAAATTGAAGGTTCTGGAGTGTCCAAAAACTGTGTAGGAACAATATCCCAAGGGCAGTTGTATAAATTATAGTCATGATTGTGTCATCAATGTGATATACAAGCTAATATGACCGTTATCCCTTTCCTCAGCATCCAATCACCTGCCTCAGCAGCAGACACTAGGCAAGTCCAGCCGATCCTCATATGGAAGTAGCAGCAGCAAAGTCGTCCATGTCCACCTACCCAACTTGCCCAACAGGTATGGTGTCAAGCACCTGTCCTCATCCTTCATTAGGTCGCACCAAGTTACAGGATCAGGTAGAGAGGGTGGCACAGGAAGAAGAGAGGCCATCATTTCTGCTTCGAGGGATGTCGCTGCAAATACTCACATCACACGTGCCAACCCTAGATCAGACACTGGGACATACGCCAGTGCCTCCAGGGAGATTGTCATGCCCCATGTAACAGTCTCCAAGGTGAGTTGGTAACTGTTCAAAGCATTAAAAGAAAATCGTACAGATGGACATTAAAGTCCATTTACTCACTTTATGATCATCTTCCAGAAGTCTGAAGGAGCTCTTACTGGTGCCACGCCTGTTAAAGTAACTGCCGCTGCACCTCGGCTCTCCATTCAGCCTGGAAGAGTAACGGCAGCTAAACAAACAACCCAGCATCAGCTCAACCACCTGACATCCACCCAGACCAAACCCTGGACTCCACCAAGACCTGCCCTCCCACTTACAGCAGCCCTCACTTCTCTGTCCTACTCCCTTTCTGAGTCTGAGTTCTCTGCAGACGGGGATGAAACTGAGCCAGGATCAGAGATGCCGAAGATTGTGCCAGTGCTGACCCTCACAACACCCGACAAGGTCTATAGCTCCCAGGCACAAAGATCTACATCCAGCCAGTCATCAACTGGAAGTGGTACACTAGCTGACGAACATTTGATGGCTTGTGCTGAACGGCCATGTTTTCCTGGTGTCCAGTGTGAGCCAGCTAAGGATGGGGGCTTCCGCTGTGGAAGGTGTCCAGTAGGATATACTGGAAATGGGCATACCTGTAAAGGTAAACTTGTTCTCTCTTTGATATCCAAATATCTCAAATCGGCAGAACCAATTTCTAATGGTGTTATTATTCATATAAGATACAGCTATGAAAAACAGTTTTCAACAGGACTCTTCTGCAGCAATCTTGTGTTAACTAAGTACACCCCATGAAATAGCTTAGCAGCAATAACATGAAGTAAACATATATGACTTAATTTGTCACTGTCACGTCACTGGGGATCACTGTGTTTCTGTTCATTGAGGTTTGAAGGTTTGTTAATGCACGACTATTATAGGGTCTGCCAAAAAAATTGGCAGGTTCAGGTTGGGGTCTGGACTTTGACTATTTTGATTCTATTTCTTTTTCAGCCATTCTGTTGCTGCTGTGCTTGGGATCATTGTCCTGTTAAATGACCCAGTTTTAGCCAAGCATTAGGTTTGACTCCAGAATTCTTCTGTATACAGAGGAGTTCATGGTGAACTCACTGATTGCAAGGTACCCAGGTCCGGGGGCTGGGAACAAGCCCAAATCATCACCCCTCTTGACAGTTCTGATGCAAATTTGCAAACCTAAAATTTGCAGCATGTTCAGTTGTATTATTGTAGGGTCTTTACTAGGGGTGCAACAATACTCGTATCGATATTGAACCGTTCGATACAGTACTTTCGGTTCGGTACGCATATGTATTGAACAATACAACATTTTTTATTTATTTTATCAACTTTTCTTCTGACGATGCTGTCTGTGTTGAGTGCTCAGTGGATCTGTGTTTGACTACTCCGCCTAGGTTGCACTGTCGAGTGCAGATCCACTGAGCACAACACAAGCTAGCAAGATAGAAGCTAAGCTCGTTGCAACATGGCAACTGCCTCAATGCTGCCCAAAATTGAACCTGCCCCACCCTCATTCAGATCTGGCATTTGGAACTATCTTGGTTTTCATGTGAAGTATGACCCTGATGGTAAGCACGTCATGGACAAAAGTAAAACAGTATGTCGGATGTGCCACGCAATGCTCAATTTGTGGGAACTAGTGTTAGCGCAGTTAGCTTGTTAACGTGTTGACGCCATCCAGCCACAAGCACGGGGCGATCCGTGGTAACGGAGATTTGCCGCGTTATGGCGTTAATGCCATTTTAACGAGATTAACGCTGACAGCACTAGTGGGAACACAACGAATATGACAGCACATTTACGCCGACATCATCCTATTGCAAAGACAAGTGGAAGCAGAGACTCTCTTGTTTGTTTATCGCCCACTTCGCGCCACAAACAGGAAACCAGCGGCTGAACAACAGCAGCACGTTTAAGCTTGATAAGCTGTTGTTAGAATTTATTTAATATTACTTTCTACACCAGGATCTTTTTCTATGTAGCTGTCGGCTGGTAACTGTGCAGGGGCGGATCTAGCAAAGTTTAGCCAGGGGGGCCGATAGGGCATGAACAGGGAAAAGGGGGCACAAAGACATACTTTTCTTTCTTATTCTCACTTAAAATGTCCAGCTTTTAATAAATAATTATCCGAATCTTACACCCAAAGTTTTAATATGATGTAAAATGTATAGAAGTCCATTACTGTATATAGTAACTATTAAGTCTAATATACCCTAGTAAGCTATAGTACTTTTTCCTTTGGGAAGGTACCATCTGTGCAGTCTGCAGTTCTGTTGAAGAAAGACGTTGAATCTATTTAATTATTCTTGAAAAATTTTTTATTTTTGTGCATTTTTTTTGACACTGCATCAAATTAAAGTTGATTACGTCGATTAAGCATCATGAGGTGGAGGGTGGGGGTGGTTCCCTTTTTTTTTTTTTTTTTTTGCTGGAAGTTTGCAACCCTATTAGTTAGGTTGCTTACTCTTTAAAATACCAGAATAGGGAGGATGGAGTAGGTTTAACTTTATTAGATTGATCAGTATTGCTGAACTATGAAATATTTTGGTTGTAGTGTATTTTTTGCATACAGGTATAACAGAATAGCCTTAGTGTTTGTTTGTTTTTTAACTTGAGTTTGAACTTATACAAAATGCAGCAAGATATTAAAAAAACAGTTTTATTGATTAAAAAACACACTATATCGGATTCATATCGGTATCGGCCGATATCCAAATTTATGATATCAGTATCAGTATCAGACATAACAAAGTGGTATGTGCCATCTCTAGTATGTAGTCCATGTGCCACAAAAGAGAGATAAACCAGTCTAATAGAAAAATATATGTAGGTTTAACATCTTAACGCTCCTCCCCATCTGTGTTTCAAGCTGTTTGCAGGCATGCATGCGGTAGGAACATGGAGTGTGCTGCGCCCAACACATGCCGCTGCAAACCAGGCTACACTGGATCTAGCTGCCAAAAAGGTAAAAAGCAATAGCATTAGAATTTATTTTTTAATAATTTAAGTGTAAAATAATTGTTTTCCCATATTTTATTAGCCATCTGTGATCCGGGGTGCAAGAATGGTGGGGTTTGCATTGCACCAAATGTTTGCCAGTGTCTCAGAGGATACCATGGAGAGACTTGTCAGGAAGGTAACGTTTGCTTCTGTTTCCAAGTTAATCCAGTTCAGGATCTATTTAATGCACATTTTTAGTATAACATACTGAGACAACAAATTAATTAAAGGCTTAAAACTTAAGAATGATTAACTTTTATAATAGCTTATAAATTCTTCAACTACCTCTGGTAGCTGCTATGAAGCTCACTTAACCATTAAGTAATACTGTAAATAACACCACCTCATGTATACAAGTAACAACCTGAGGTGATGAAAAGTGAAGTGACAAACACTACACTTCCTCTAATGTCCACTTGAGGCTGCCTCCAAAAAGTATGTCAATCCCATTGAGCCCCATGTTTAAAAAATCCAAATTTACAGCAGAAATAAAAATATTTACAGCCTAAAACGAAAACTATTTCTTTATAAGTAACCCAGTTAAACTGTATTAAGGCTTAAAATTACACAGGGTTCAGTGAATACAGGCACTAGCCGTCACTTTAGTTAATCAGAGTCATTTAACTGGACCTCTGGACTATGTTTATAGTGTTGGTGCCTGTTGGGGCATTTTTAGTAGACAGGTAATATGGTTTGCTGTGCAGTCCCACATGTTCTGTGAATCGTCATTATTTTATCTTTTTGTTACTTAATGCTAATTAGCGGGTATGTATTTTGATAGATGTAATTGAACACCATGCAAGCTAGCTACGTAGATCAGATTAATTCCAGCTCCACCAATACAAAGTAAGTGTGGGTGTGAAGCTAATATTGAGCTCTCAAAATAAGTCTTCACAAACCAATGACTGATGTCGCAGTGGTTATGTCCACTTTTATTTACAGTCTATAAGAGCATGCACTAAAAACATGTCAGTATTACATCTCATTTCTAAACTCCATGTGTGCAGCCTTGTGCAGGTCACCATGCGAAAATGGAGGCACCTGTGTGGGACTGCAGACCTGCTCCTGTCCTTACGGGTTTGTTGGTCCTCGATGTGAAACAAGTGAGTTTACTTCTTTTATATCAATATCAGTGAAGATCTTTTAAAACAGCAGTACATTTGTATACATTGTTCTTTTGTTTCGGGTATTTCTTTCTAATTTTACGGTCTTAATTTACAATATTTTTTTTTAAAAACTTTTTCTTTCATAACTGTTATTGTGGTCTCTTCCTATTAAAAGGGAGGTCTTCCTCCCCACTTTCGCTAAGTGCTGTTCAAAGGGGATTGTCTGATTGTTGGAGTTTTGTCTCTAATGTTGTAGAGACAAAACTCGTCAAGGCCACAAAAATCAACATAAAAATCCACTGAATTGAATTAAATAAATGGGTTTTTTTTTGTTGGTTGCAGTGGTGTGTAGCCGTCACTGTCAAAACGGAGGCCAGTGTGCATCTCCAGATGAGTGCATGTGTACACCAGGCTGGACTGGACCGTCCTGTGAGACCGGTGAGTTGTGTTACTCATGCTGTAGGGGGCAAAGATCTGATTTAAGTTTAGGGTAAAGTTTAACTGCAAATTTTGTTTTCCAGCTCTCTGCTCCCCTGTCTGTCTGAACGGAGGTTCGTGTGTTCGACCGAATACCTGCGAGTGTCCTCACGGTTTCTATGGTGCACACTGTCAGAACGGTAAATCTACAGCAGGCTAGATTCAAAGCTTAAAGTGTCTAAAAGCATCTAAATTGGGAGCTATTCTGCTTTTACCTTTTTCAAAATCACAAAAATACTGTTTTAGTGGTTGATTCTCATATTAAACATGACCAGTTTTTCAAATAATCAGGTTATGTATGTGTAGTGTATTAATAGAGACTGTTTATCCTAATACTGACATTACAGATGTCTGTTGGTGAGGACTAGCCAATCAGAAGAAAGCTAGGTTAAATGGGGAGGGGCTAAGAGGCCTTGTTTCAGAAAAAAGATCATCATCATCATCATCATCATCATCGTTTATTTGTATAGCACTTTAAGAACACACCAGGCAGACCAAAGTGCTGAACAACACAGATCAAAACAACAACCAAATTAAAAATACCATAAAATCATTACAAACAATAAAATAAATAAGAAGGTGTCAGTTTCCTACAGAGTTAAAAGCCAGGGAATAAAAATAGGTTTTCAATCTGGACTTAAAGACCTGCACTGATGACGCTTGTCTAATTTGGAGGGGAAGGTTATTCCAGAGCATCGGAGCCGCAATTGAAAAGGCACGGTCTCCTCTGCATTTCAGCCGCGACTTAGGGACCGACAGCAGCAGCTGCTCAGCTGAACGGAGCGAGCGAGGAGGAACATGTGGCTTCAGCAAGTCAGTTAAGTACACAGGAGCCAGACCATTTAAAGATTTAAAAACCAATAAAAGGACCTTAAAACGAACCCTAAAATCAATGGGAAGCCAATGCAAGGAAGCCAGAACCGGAGTGATGTGATCGAATTTCCTACTACCGGTTAAAAATCGCGCCGCCGCATTTTGCACTAACTGCAGGCGTGACAAGGTGCCCGACCCGACCCCTATTAAAAGGGAATTACAATAGTCCAGACGTGAGGTGATAAAAGCATGAATAAGAGTTTCCAAATTGGGTTTGGAAAGGAAAGGCTTAACCTTCGACAGGCGTCTGAGGTGATAAAAAGCTGATTTTACCACCCCACTTACATGACCTTCAAAAGTAAGCGCAGAATCAAGTTTAACACCAAGATTAGTGACTGAACTTTTCAGATGAGAGGTCAAATCACCAAAATCAACATCTGGAGAATCAGTAGAACGATGCGGGCCATATAAAATTGCTTCCGTTTTGCGACCATTAAAATTCAAAAAATTATTTGCCATCCATAATTTAATATCGCTAAGACAGTCAAGCAGTGATTGACATGGGGAGGTATCCAAATGACTAAAAGGTAAGTAAAGCTGACAGTCATCGGCATACAAATGAAATGACACTCCGTGTTTACGAAAAATCGCACCAAGGGGGAGTAAATACAGCGAGAAAAGTAATGGCCCAAGGATAGATCCCTGGGGCACACCCCAAAGCAGAGGGGCCACAGAGGAAGCGGCCAACCCCAGCTTGACACAAAAACTCCTTTCGGAAAGATATGATTTTATCCATGACAATGCCAGATCAGAAATTCCCACACAGTGATGTAAGCGGGAGATCAGCAGGTCGTGGTCCACTGTGTCAAATGCAGCTGTCATATCCAATAAGACAAGCACAGCATATTTACCACGATCAGTAGCAACAAGAATGTCATTCATAACTTTAACAAGAGCTGTCTCCGTACTGTGAAAGGGCTTAAAACCAGATTGGAAAATTTCAGACAATTGCGAGTCGCTCAAATAATCCAACAGTTGGGTATGTACAATCCTCTCCAAGATCTTGCTTAAAAAGGGAAGTTTGGAGATAGGTCTAAAATTTGACATAGTAGAACTATCAAGGCCAGGTTTCTTAAGTAAGGGGTGTATGACTGCATGTTTAAAAAGATGAGCTGAGGGGCCCAGTAGAAGATAAATAAGGATTCTTTTGAGCTGTTAATCATGCAAAGCTACTGGAGTGCAATAATATAGGAAAAACAGGACTTTTTCTAATATATTTTTTCTCCTCCAGCTGTCTGCAACCCTCCCTGTAAAAATGGTGGTCTGTGTATGAGAAACAACGTCTGCTCATGTCTGCAGGGGTACACAGGGAGACGGTGTGAGAGAAGTAAGCACTTCTTCTTCATCTCCTGGTCATCTTCCTTGTCTGCAGATGCTCCAGTTACTTTAATTATCACTCAGTTGCTTTTAAAGATGACGAAGTGGACGAACTTGTGTCACTTTAATTTCCAGATTGTGTGCTTTTACTGTCATGTTTTGGACAAACTAAAGAATTAATTGATTAAAACTGTCTCCCTCATTCCTCCTCTCCAGGTGTGTGTGAGCCCATGTGCATGAACGGTGGGCGGTGCGTTGGTCCAGATGTTTGTGATTGTCTGTCCGGTTGGCGAGGGAAGAGATGTGACAAACGTACGTGTAATGATCCGTAACGCTCAGGCAGACACGAACACCTGAACACTTCTTCTGCTCTCTTCTTATGTTGACCTACAGTCAGAGTACAGCCTCTTTCACTTCTAAGGTTTTACATGTTTGGGGATAAAAAACATCCTTAGCAGAACTGGAAATGAGGTAAATACAACCTCAGATGAAAAACATTAAATAAGAACATATTTTTGCTCAGTTTAAGGTCCTTGCTTCACCCATGATCCACATCTCCAATAGGTTTCATGAAATTCTGCTCTGTAGTTTTTGTGAGGTGACAAACAACGCTGCAAACGTTCCTCTGTTCTCGCCTTGCTTTCGTGCCGACCTCCTGAGCACGCAGCGAGTTTCTCAGACTGACCTGGCAACACCTCCGCAGAGGTGCTTCACATGTGGAAACCATCAGGTGTAGTGCCTGCAGAGTTTCACTTGACTGACCTTTGACCCTCGCAGAGTGGTAACAGTTACCTAAGAGACAGAAGTTCAAAAGAAGAAGAGATTAATTACAGATAAGTGTTACCTGCTGACTTGCTCAAGCTTTCTTAGGAGAACTGTTGTTACCCTCAAGTCCTACTCCGGTCGAAGTGATTTAAATGTGTCATCAGAGTGAAGGCGGGGCTCTGTGTGGACTTCTGTGACCACAAAGACCACATGACACATCCTTCAGTTGGACTCCAGCTGTGAGAGCCGTGGCTGTGTGCTGTGATTGACATGTCGGGTGTGAGCACAGCCCTGCACCTCAGCTATTTAAAAATGTAGATGTCAATTTGTTAATTGACATTATGTATTAAGTGAATGAAAAACAGAACAAATATTTGATGATGATGATGATGTTCAGAGCTTTCTGTCATCGTGTGTCCTCTCAGCCAGCTGTCTGCAGAAGTGTCTGAATGGAGGCGAGTGCGTCGGTCCAAACACCTGCCACTGCGCCCCAGGGTGGCATGGCACGCTGTGTCAGATCTGTGAGTATCAAAACCAAACACACACTCATAGGTACACTAGAGGGACAACAATAAGACAACCTCCAAAACAGGAAAGGCCTTACAGGTGAAGGACACTCACAGCTTTTCCTTCCTACTCTGCTTTTTTTTTTACTACTTTTGCCTTTGGCTAGCCTCAGTGTCATTTCTGGTAGCAGTAGTGACACTGAGGCTGGACCTGGACCCTAAAGAGGTTGCACAGGTAGTCCAACTCCTCCAGGACGCCACATCAATACATGCCATTGTCAGAAAGTTTGCTGTGTCCAGGATCATGTAGGAGATCCCAGGACACAAACAGTTACTTTAGTTTAGGGTCTGATGTGTTATAGTGCAGGACGTTAGGCTGCCTGTAACATCGTTCAGCATGAACAGCTTGGTGGTGGGTCAGTCATGGTCTGGGGAGGAATATCCCACAGACCACTGCAGGCTACACAACCGTACCCTGACTGCCATGAAATCCTTGGACTGACTGTCAGACCATATAATGGCGCAGTGAGTCCCGGGTTGCTCCTGGTGCGCGACAAAGCCCAGCATCATGTGGTGAGAACAGGCAGGATGCATGGAGGACGTAGGCATCGATACCATTGATTCGTTGTCACACTCAACAGAACTCCTCTTGGACATTATGTTTTGGTCCATCTGACACCACAAGGTTGCACCTCAGACTGGGACACCATCCAAGGTTCCCGAGGTTGTCAGTCTTGCATAAAAACTACAGAGAACAGTTTTGAGTTGTTGCAATGAAATTCCAAGAAACGGGATCAGCCCACTGCATCATTTCTTCACTCTGATTTTCAGGGTGTCTTTGAATTCAGTAGGTTGATCATTTTCATTTCTGTCAAATGACGTGGCAGTCCATGTTAGTACAGATATGTTTCTCTCACAGGCCCACTAAATATAAAGTAAGAGCTTTTTTTTAAATCTCATTTTGTTTCAGAAATGTTTTCTTTGTGCCTTGAATGATAAACTTCAGCTGGGATCTTACAGAGAACGTTGTAGCAGGACTGATTTATTTGATCTTCTAACTGTGTATCTGTTGCTGTTGTGTCTCAGCTCTCTGTGAGCAGAAGTGTCTGTACGGCAGTCGCTGCATCCGGCCGAATGTCTGCGCCTGCCAGAATGGATTCTCTGGGTCGTTCTGCGCCAGGAGGGTAAGAACTGAACATGGAGCCTCAGTTTAAAGAGGAGAGCATCTACTTGTTAAGTGTTTTCTGTGTCTTGGCCTCTTATTTGTTACTCCTTGTTTGGAGGAACGTCACTTTTTCCAGACTGTCAGATTCGCAGATGAGAGACAGAAGACTCACATGAAGAAAAACAGAAACACATGAGTCCGTCCTCATGAACTGGCCACTTACAGACGATGATGTATTGAAGCCAAATGCTGCTCTATATGTTTGGATTTTACAAGCTGCAGTTCATTGCCACAGTCCAGCCTCACGTTACAATCACATGTCATGTATCATTGTTATTATTTTTCAAACTTCCCAGTAACTGAAGCTGTTTTGTTTGTTTTGCACCAGCTGGAGGACAGACAAAGTGCAGGAATTTCAGCAGAGAAAGACATACAAAAGTTCTGCATGCGAATCTTTAAAGAGGAAGTCAGGAGTTATGGAGGTTTGGAGGATGAGCAGGAGTGTTAGGTTAGGCCAATGGTTCCCAAAGTTTTTTTGCTGGGCCCCCCTTTGTTTTACAAGAAAAAATAAAAATTACGTGTGGACGAGGAATACAGAGTTCGTCATCCAACGTCAAAGTTATGTGCCTTCTTTCACATTTACATCAGATGAATTGCAGAATGACAGAGACAAAATACTGTTAATCTGACTATCTTCAGGTTTTACACGCTTACATATGCACACGCAGTTACTGTCCCTCCATTTACAAAGGCAGAGGCGTCACAGTGTGATTATTGGATTATTAGTGAAAAAGTAAAACTAAGGCATTCAAAGTGCCACGGTGAATTAAAATGAAATATTCAAAAGTTAAAACAATATTATTTACAGTATAGAAAAGATATACAAGATATAAAAAAACAGAGGAATGCTAAAAGTCTTAACAGAGACGATGCAGATAAAATGGCAGAAAATAGAAGTTAAGACAAAACAAAGACAAAAAAAGTACAAAAAGTGAAAATAATCAAGTGTAGGGAGATAAAACACCAACTAAAAGATACAAAATAAGGTTAAATTTCTGCTGTTTGTGTCTTTTTGCTTCTCAGTGATGATCTGTGTAGTTATCCAGCCTCATGTTTTTATTTGTTTTGTTTTTTCCAGCTGCCTATCACACGAGGCTGACACCAAACAGCCGGCGGTAAAACCCTCAGGTGATCTGGAAAGCACCAAGACGTAATCAGACTCCAAAGGTCACCATCAGCTGAGCTTAGCATGGAAACTAGTGATGCCGACATACAAGACGGAGAAAAAGGCAGCTTATCCCTCGTTTTTGTGCTAAGCTAAGCTAACACGTGGACAACCTGGGGTCCGTTCTTCGTACCTCGCTAAGTAGGTTAGCTGGATTTGATTGTTGACGATTTCGCGTGATCTTGGATCGTTCGGTTCTCCGAAGCTCATCCGGGACTTGCTGTCATAGCAACAGATCCGTAAGCGTAAACCTGCTCGGGAGCAGGTTTACTTTATGTAAACAAGATTAGATCGCGGCCACTCAGGTATGTCCGCTTCATGTATACGAAAGCAACAGCGATATTTTACCACTGTTTCACCATAAATAAATATTATCAATGTAACTAAAGTTAATGCAGTATTTGATCCTTTTATTGATTCCATACAGATACATACAGGTCATTTCCTAACAAAAAGGGAAATGTACTATTAATCATTCTATTTCATGTATTTGATTATTTCAGATGTAATTCGTATTTTAGAGTAGTAATAGTAAATTACTTCATGTAATCAAGATGAGAGACCACGGCTATAAAAGCGAAGGTGGATTTGGGAAGTCTGTCTCAGCCATGTCCTGTCCGTATACGCGAGCCACCCATTGCGGAAGGTGCAAGATTGATAAGGAGAGTTTTCAGAATTCAGCGTATATTGCGGGACAGACAGGATCCTTTAGCTCAGCGCGACAGTGTGCTCATAGAGAGATGTCGATGGCCGATGGCGCGATATGGCAGCCTCGCTTCTGTCAGTCTGCCCCAGGGCAGCTGTGGCTACAACCGTAGCTGCTTCCACCAGTGTGTGAATGTGAGAGTGAATGAATAGTGGCATCGTAAAGCGCTTTGGGTGCCTTGAAAAGCGCTATATAAATCCAATCCATTATTATTATTATTATTATTATTATTATTATTATTATTATTAATAAATTACTTATGAGTTTAATTTGTCAGCAACTTTCTGCCAGCCCTCTCTCCTTGCTTTTGCAGCCTTTGCAGTGTTCCCTTGCGTTTTAATTAAACTCTGAAACTCCTGAAATCCCTCAATCGAGTTCTTGCTCTGCTGCCGAAAAATACCGAGCGCGCTCCTTCGACATTTTCGCCGACCAATCAAAGGGTTGCCGATCAATGTTTCTACTATCGATGCGTAGCCCCTGTTAAGCCACCCAGTGATCTCACATTACTTCATCCAGCTATACTAATTGTCAACAACAGGTGTGTTCGGAGAACCGGAATAGCGAGCTCAAAGTTAGCACGATGATTTGATCTTGGATGTAGTAAGCGAGGTACGAAGAACGGACCCCTGTTTTATGTTTGTTTGTTTTGGGGAATTGGTCACACCGATGAGAAATTGCTCTTAAGCTGCAGAGGGAAACTATTTTCCAGACTTGATTAACATCTAAAACCTACAAAACCTACACTTCAGAAGGAAAAATCCTCACCTGAGGTTCAACATTATTTGCAGTCCCAACACTAAAAGATATTTTGTCACCCTAACACATTAACACGTCCTCAGAGTTTAACTGTGCTGACTCATTGGGTTCTTTCACTCATTTACAGCAGTTTACAGTAAATCTTCAGGGTTTGTCCTTTTCACCGTGAATCCAAACCTCAGTAAGAGTATTTATTTATTTACTTTGTTGTTTTATATTGTCACATATTTGCTGTTGTACATTTCTTAATCAGTGTATAATCTGTTATTTCTTATCAAAGCATTGGCTACTGGCTGTTTTGTAAGAAAATAAAGCTCCTTTAGAGGTACCGCTTGTTGTCCTTCCTAAAAACCTGCATATATATGGAAGCAGGGCTGTCTCCAGGAATTTTTAGATGGGGTGGCACAGGAACTTGGGGGGGGGGGGGGTATTAATACCAAACTAAATCACTTATATGTGATTAAATCATTACAAGTTGCTGAATTTTCAGACTGTGGACAGACTTCGTGCTTCCATAAAAATTCATTAGGTGTGACATGTAACAAAATGGATGGCTCCATATTTATATGAGTTTAAGAGTAAATAAGTCTACAGTTGTATTTACTATGGTGCATGGAAGAGAAAAAGGCTGTTTCCCAGAAAAAATGACTTCCAGAAGGAATTTAGAGGGGGCACCTGAGGCCCTCCCCTTAGCTACGTCACTGATCTGGTGTATTTTTAACTTGATGATGCTTTTAATTTGTTAATTTCCTTACAGGTACCTTCTGTAATTAAGCTTTGTTGAATTCAAGATTTCGTTTTCTTTCTTTTATTTTTTAACCACGGGGGCAGCATTTTACCTGCTGCTTAACTTCTGGCAGACTGTCATTGCAAATAAGAACGTCTGAAAAGGGTGTCTGGCAAAATAAGGGTTTGCTGACTCACTGCACCATCTTCTGGTACAAGATGGTATTACATGAATGTACAGCCCAGCCCTAGTTCACCTTTAGTTTTTATCTCTACAACACAGCACATAAACACTTTGGAAATAAACTCTCCAGTTGTTCCTTCACATTTTGCTGATTGTTTAGTTAATTATGTAAACTTTTAAACTATTCTTAAAGATAAGGTTTTACAATAAGTACTTTGGCTGAGAGCAGCAGCAGAGAGGCATTTGACTTTGCTGCAGGGGCCAGACAAGTTCACAGCCAGCAGGTCGGGGCAACAAAGGCTGCGAGGAAAGGAGGATTAAGAGATTAATGAGGTTGCATTAGCTCAACACCAATTAGGATTCCTCTCCTTCCCTCTCTCAGCCAAAGGCAAAAGAGCCAGCTGACTTTTCTGCTGTTTTGAGTCAATTGTTCCATATTAACTTTTTTTTAAAAAAGGTTATGGGGGGCTTTTAAGTCCAGTATGTTCATTTAAATCCTGTTTGGCCTCCTGTGGCAACAGGGCCTCACACATATCTGTGGAGGTTATTTGCGCTCTCCAAAAACCCCCCCAAAAAGAGTGGAAATGATGATTGGGAGTTAACTGCCCTCTGGTGACAACAATACAAATATATCAAGATTATTTAAAACAAAAACAAAAAAATCTGAGAAATTTAAATGTTTATGTTAAGATTAAATTTCATCAATAAGCCCAAACTCACTTCCCCTTTCAAGTCTAATCTGAATGAAAGTGATAGGCTGAGAGGTTTTTCAGCAACACACACACACACAAGTGTGTTCACAGATATTTATATCCACCGCCAAAGATGGCACTCGGCAAGGTGGAGGAGGAGGTGTGTGTGTGTGTCCATCGTGGTGGGCACAGACAGCGGGAAGGGACGGGACGGACAGGGAGGAAAACACCTGGACTGTTCACTCAGTGAAGCTCGGAGCCGACAGCCAAGCCAGGAGAGCTGCCAGTGAATACACACACACACACACAGTAAAGTTCAAAGTCAAAGAGGTCCAGACTGAATCACTGTGAAATGGTTTCCTTTCAGTAAATATTAACATTGATAATTCATCCATGAAAAAGAAGGAAGGAAGAGAAAACGCTCCATAGTGGATCAAATCTGTAAAAGAGGCAGAACCACATTTAATGTGTTTCTTTAGGCACCTTGTTACTAACAGCCTCATAAAAACACATAACTTGTTTTTATTTCTTTAGACAATTCTATGAAAATGACAAAGATAAGACAGATTGACATAAAATAGTATTTTTGCACCAACAAAGTGATTCCCAAAGAGCTATGAGCTGAAAACCTGGCATATCTCATCATGGTGTGCAGTGTGTCCTTAAAGAAATTGAGGAAACTGGACAAAAGAAGAAGCAGCAAGCTTGAAAAACTATCACGCAAGAACTGGACTTAAAATCAGTGGCAACAGGTCTGATGGAGTGATGAATGCACCAAATACTTTTGGTCCAAATCATCATCAGCATGTACAGAAGAGGTCAGGAGAGCTACAACAGTGTCTACAGCCATCAGTAAAACACAGTCATGGTTTGAGCTGCATTTCAGTCAGTGGTGTTGGAGATCTTGTTAAAATTCATGAATTACAGAACACAGAAAAGTCCCATCAGATTTTAAACCACCATGGAAGACCATCTGATTGGCAACAGCTTCATTTTTCATCATGACAATGATCCCAAACACACTGCCAATGCAGTAAAATCATCCCTGGACAGAAAAACACACAGCGGAGCACTATCAGTCATGGATCGGCCTTCCCAGACCCCGGACCTCAACATTATTGAAGCAGTGTGGGATCATGTTGACAGAGAACAGAACAAAAGGCAGAAACAAAGAAGAGCTTTGAATGTCCTTCAAGAAGCCTGGAGAACTATTCCTGAAGACGACTTGAAGAAATGACGAGAAAGCTGCTGAAAATGATTTGCAGAATTGTTGCTTTGTTTTTATTTTCCATTAAAGTGTAAACAGATATCGGTGGACAGAAGCTTCAGTCTGAATCAAATATGGAATATGGCCTATTGGCCTTGAGGGGAGCCCCACCTCGGTGGAGCCTAATTTAAACCCATATCCTCCAGACCACAACAGGTGCCCCCCTCCTCCACTCCCTTTACGTTCCACCTGTCTTCTCTTCTCCGTGGCGGGCTGGCGATCCAGAAAGCAGCCGTCAGTCATTACAAATGGCGTGCCGGCCCCCTAAGTCACCGGATCGGCGGCAGCTGCTCGACCCCCAGAGCTATTTTCACCCTCAGGATAAAGTGGTGTTCAGCGAGCCGCCCGCACGGCCGAGCAGCTCCAGTCACGCTGCAGCAGAGCCAGGATGAAGTCCACCGGCAGCGAGTGCACCGTGCAGCCAGACTGCTTCACCTCAGACCTGGAGGACCTGGACAGCGCCAGCAACAGCTCCGACGGCGGCTGCACGCCGCGCAGGGAGCCGGGGCAGGTGGTCCAGGAGGAGGGAGCCCCGAAACGAAGAAGGAGACGGAGGAGGAGCAGCGGAGGAGACTCGCGTCTGCCCGGCGTGAGCAAACAGAGGCAGGCGGCCAACGCGCGGGAGCGGGACAGGACGCACAGCGTGAACACGGCCTTCACGGCGCTCCGCACGCTCATCCCCACCGAGCCCGCCGACAGGAAACTCTCCAAGATCGAGACACTGCGCCTGGCCTCCAGCTACATCTCCCACCTGGCCAACGTGCTGCTGCTGGGGGAGGACTGCCTGGACGGACAGCCCTGCCTGCGCTACCAGAGCATCCTGCACGGCCCCGCCGCCCTCAACGCACCCTCCCTGCGGCCCATCTGCACCTTCTGCCTCAGCAACCAGAGGAAGCTGGTGAGTGGCTTCTCACACCCATAGAGTCGATTAGTGCCAGGGACGTTTCTCGGATTTCTGGGGGTGGGGTGGCATGTGGACATAAGGAGGGGGGCAAGAAACAGTTAGGGGGTGGTCAGATTCTTCTGTAATAAACCCAAAGCAAACTGCCTGCAAATACTCAGAACTGTGATCATTTTAATTGTGGGCACATCCTGCCTCCATGAACATGAATTAGGGGACGTAACAATATGGTGGCAACACAGAAGCATGAGAGTCAGCCACGAGGGAATAAAGTAAAGAAGAAGAAAAATTTATGGACACAGTCTGGTTACAACCACTGTTAAGTTTGCCAAATAATAATTTGTCATACTTTTCACCTTTTGTTATGACAAGATGACTAAATAATTCAATTTTATTTATATAGCACCAAATCATAAAAACAGCTGCCTCAAGGTGCTTTACAATGTAAGGTAGCAACCCTACAATAGTACAGAGAAAACCCCAGAAATCAGAAGATTGAGCAAGCAGTTGGTGACAGTGGGAAGGAAAAACTCCCTTTTAACAGGAAGAAGAGGTGAGGAGAACTAATAAGTCATGCACGAGGACAAAAATTATAATGAAATGTATTGACACATTTATCAACAAAGAAAAATGAGATAAAAACATTCTGGAAAGGTGAGACCCAATCAGAACAATTGTGTAAAAAGGCGGGATGAGGTTGGAAGTGATCCAATCACAATGAATTTCCTCGTGCAGTAAGGTTAGATGGCACATTTGATCTGCCAAAGAGAAACAATACAACTTTTCAGCATCCAAGGTTGCTGGTGTTGTTGTTATACAACTTCAATGTTCTTTGTTTCGCATGAAAACAAAATTAGCATTTGATGTGACAAATATTTACACTTTATAGTCAGTTTTAGGTTTAGTCAATTATAATCATATTCATTTAGTCGATTAAAATAAATCAAAATAAACACTGGTTACAAGCCAAAGTGCTCATAATACACCACTTTAGGCTGGCTCAAAAACTCTCACATTGAGCCCACATGGCTATGTCCATCTTTTATATACAGTCAGTTAAGACATGAAAAAAAAGTTTTTGACATTTATAATTAGGATGTTTTTTATTGCATGTTTTTAAATTTATTGGTGTATATAGTTATAGTCATGCTTTGAGGAGGTCAACACTGTTTCTTCGCATTGTCGTTTGATGTTACTGTACAATTGAAATCTCATTTTAAAGGACAGGGAGAATGTACCACAGATGCTTTTAGCCACATCCATGATTCCTCTGGCTCCGTAAGACGCTATCACTTGTTGTTTGGGTCTGCTCAGGTCCTCAAACCACACAGATCTGCTCAATGCAGACCCAATGATGCACGGTCTTTACATAGCTAGTGGCACCTGTCTCCTTACTGACTGACACCACAAAATGAAATCAGGCTGTGGTGCCTTCAAGAGCCCTCAACCCAGCTGCAGACTTTAAATTAATGATTTGAGCATCACAAATGTTTCTTTGTTCATGAAACATTTGTGAATCCGTGTGGGTCACAAGTGTTTACAGCATGTGTTGGAGTCTGGCTCGGACCCTTTACGGTTATAAATGCAGAGCAGAATCTGCCACAGGATCGGGATTATTATGTCGCTGTTACATTTAAAGGTAAAAATCTGTAACAACACACATTTTAACTGACCTGTTTAGAGGTGAGGATCATGCAGTTGTTGTGACGGTGGTTTCACTGAAGTCTGTTAGTGTGTTTGTTTTTGCCTCCACAGCTCAGAGATGGAGCGAAACACTCAGCTGCTGTGTGAAACTTCTTGGCACCAGACAGGCGAGGAGTCCACCACCCCGTGGTGTTGTTTACATGTAGGACTTTGTACATATATGAATATAAATATCTTTATTTTTGGACGAGACGAGAAAACTAAGGACAGATTTAAACACTGAAAAGCACTTTCTGTTCACGCTCATGTGCTTCTGGAGCCTCTGTGTTTTGGTTGAACTGTAACCTGAGCCGATGTGTAAAGTAGCACCTGACGTGGGGCTATTTTGGTCCCACCAATAGTACAAACTACCCCTTGGACACCCCACCACCCTATGTCTGACCTCTTAAAAAAAAACAACTAAACTAGTGGCTGCTGTCAGTTCAGTGTTACCTTGCGCTTTAAAGGGGCATTAACTGATGTGTTGTCTATAGTAGTGAACAGTGGGAACTGCAAAAATGCTCATATACATGTGGAAAAAAAAACCCTGCATGTCAATATCTCAGGACTTTAATCCCCCAGAAGTACAACAGTCAGTGAAGATGTTGAAATTTACACACTGGATTACACTGCTGTTTCCTTACTCCACTCTTCTTATGTCTACCTGGTTAATTTTTGAGCATATTTTTCGTAAAGTGAAAATGTTGCAAGAAAACCTTATAATGAGTTGATCCCAGCATGCAAAGCACTCTGGAAAATCCTTTTGTTCCTTCCCAAATTCCCAAATGCCACCATTTTAACAGATCACATGGAGAAAGCCATGTCTCCTAAAGGAAAAGTGGTCTGTTATTCATTTGATATTTTACAATAATAGACCAGATTATCTGAATAGTAATGATCTGAGTATGAGGATGTGTATCCCACCTCTGGTAGCTGGTATAGATTCCAGCCGCCCCACAACACTGAATTGGATGAGCGTACAAGAATGTGTTTGTTTCGTCAACAAGCTGCCATCAGCACCGGTGACTGACTGATGGTGTTTGACATCAGTAATACCAGCTTTGGCCTAGAAGCTTTGTGATGCCAAGCTTCTTTTTTTTTTTTTTGGCACTGAAAAGAATTATGAATGTGGACTAAAGTCAGACTCTGCAGTTTGTTTTTCTGCCATCTTTCCAGGACAAAGTACTTCCTTTGTGGGATAAAATATCCCATTAAACACAAGAGTGTCATTTAGTTCTATGGGAACTTAGTGAAGGATCGGTTGAGTTATTTTCAGCGTGCTTTGCATGATTTCACAAAATTGGGAGGTCAATTCCAGTTAATCTGGATACACTTAGATACTGAAGGACATTTAGCATTAAAACGGTTTCCTGAAATAAGCAGTGTGTTCTTAATTTGAAGGTCCAGTTGGAAACTTCCTGGTAACTGTATGTGCGTCAGAAGTTATGTTTTTGGCCTGATTTCAAGATAAAGTTCTTTGCGTAAATGTTTACTTTTGCATTGTTACACGGTTTCCTCATCACTGTAAAAACACTGTGCGATAGGCTTCCTTTTGCTCTAAATTGGAGTGTATTTAATCCTTCTCAATCAGCTGGATCCATCAATTTTTATTGTTCCAGCACTAAACTATGACTGGGAGCTGTTGCACACTACCTCATACCTGTGTTTTGAAATATGAAGGCCTACCTCCAAATCCAATGAGTAAGAAGTACTTGAATACCTGACAACTTGTGTTCTTTGCACATCGCACATACTGAGAAGCTGCTCGAAGAGAAAAATGTATTTTTGTACAATAAAAATAAAAACAATGATATCAAAACTTCAATTGTCTCTCATTTGTGGGCCTTAAACTGTATGTTGTGCTTGTAATTTGCAAACTCTGTAAAAGCACGCTTTGTGTAACTTCCCAAAATGACATTAATCAGTCAAAAGAAAAGAAAAGACTGATTTATGTCTAAAGTGTCTTTTATTATGTTTAGAGACATCAACAGAAGTAAGATTAGGACTAGGCTGCACTTTGATGTAATACCACTTTGGACCACAAGATTGTGTAGTGAGTCAATGCAACCTTTATTTAAACCGATGAGATACCAAGAGCAAATTTCTTTACATTGACGCCAAAAAATAAAGGCAAATGTGGAGGAAATAGGGGAAATATTGGCTTGACAAGGACTCCAGCTTTGGAGAATATGAAGGAAGGTATAAAGTTTTGGACTTTTAACTGTATTTTTTAAAATAAATTTTACAGCTTTTCCTGCTAATAAATACCTCTTCCACAGCCATTCATACTAGACCAAATTGGATAAAGTATTAAACAACAAATGTTCCTGTCTACAATAAAAATTTCAGTAAAAAAAATATCAGTCAACAAAAATATATTTTATAATTACAGGTAGGGATGGGTATCGTTTAGGTTTTATCCGATACCGGTGCCAAACCGGTACTTTTGAAACAGTGCCGGTGCTCAAACCGGTGCTTAAAGAATGGAGAACACAAAATTGGTCCAAAAACCTCTCATGTTCAGCTGTTTTTTTGTAAAAAGATAACAATGTTAGCCTTTTCTGCAGCTAGAGGGCATATATGGTATCACTCTTGGCTGGAAGCAGTGCTTAAACAATGGAAAAAACACAAACTTTGTCCAAAAACCTCTCATGTTTAACCGTTTTCCACTTTTTCTTTGGTCATTTTAGCCTTTTTGGCCAGGGTGAAGGCCGCATGTAACTACGACGGTGTTTGCTAGTTCACCTTACATGCATTAATTTAATAACGTGGTGAGTAGGGCTGGGCGATATGACCCAAAATTCATATCTCGATATTTTTTACCTGGACGGCGATATAAGATATATATCTCGATATTTTTTTTAAAAGCCATAAAGTAAGAACAAAAAGAGAGTTCTTAGTCAAAGCTGTGTCCCAGATGTCACACAGGCACTTTTATTAACATAGAGCATAGATGTACATAAGATTTACTCAAAAATAAATTATGAGCATTTATTAAATAATAATGCTCCATAAATAAAAGAAAACAATGTTGTTTTTGTGCATAACAAAAAGCTCACAATTGTGCAGTCAAAATGTAAACTAAAAGACGCTGAGCATATAACAAAGACAGATTTCACAGCTGCTCTGTTCCCAACTTCTACTGTGTGACTGACAGCATTGAGTTTGAAATCCTCTTGTAACCACGTCTCTTAACAGGTGCCATTTATAGTCCTTATACACAGTAGGGTAATATTACGTTGAAGCACAGTACGTATCACTCCGCAAAGGCTCCTCGGTAGCCGTAATGCTCTGACAATCCATCAAGCGGTGCAGCACCATAGCTTACCAAAGTTGTACTAAAACATTTTTGACAGATTGCTGAGCGCTGTGTTCCACATAAAATCGGTTCGCGGCCATCAAGCACAAACAGAATTCATACATAAGACGCGCTGTCAACTTTTGAGAAAATGCAAGGATTTTAGGCTGTGCAGCGCCTCTGGGCTGCATGGCGTTAGCGTGGTTAGCTCGTTAGCGTGGTTAGCTAGCTAACACGTTTACGGCGTCCAGCCCCACGCACGGCGATGTGCAGTAACTCGTTAACGGAGATTTGCCGTGTCCATCTTGTCGCTTCCTGCAGGTGAAGCGATGGGGGAGGAGGGGCGAGGCCGAGTAACGTTGCGTAAAGACAAAAGTGGACGAAAGAGAGGCAAACTTGCGGCTCCACAAGTATCCGATTGTTCAGTCTGACGTCACTAGCCGTGTCTGGGTCTAAACTCCGCTGCAGGTCCATATATCAAACGATCACTATGGCATTACTGAGAGTTGAAAAACTGTCTAAAGTCTTCATCTTTAATAAAATGATCAGCGTTCTGCTCTACCAGGTGTAACAATTGAGTTTAACATCCAGGCATCCATGAAAACGGAATTTATGACATTTAACGGAGTTAGAAGTTAGCAGGAAGTTAGCTCGCTAGCTTCTATCTAAATACAATATAGCATGTCCTGACTGCGGGGTTTTGGAAACAAATTAAAACGTACAGCTCTGCTATCACTTCCAACATAAATGAAGACAGAAAACTAAACAGCAGTGACGTTTGTAGGGCTACTGAAGTTTGGCTAGCTGGTATATAATGATAATGACCGCTAGCGACACAGCTATGTTAGCATAATATAAACAAGCTAACTTTTTTTCCACTCGATAAAAGTTAACGTGAGTGTTCTCGGTGGTCAGGAACAAATGTAATCGCATGGCAGGATGCTGTAACAGGACCAAACTTCAGCCAGGAGAACAACTGAGAGAATACGAGGTTAGTCATTCATATACTGCTGCATGGGCTGGGCGGTATACATCCTAAGGTTTTAAAAACTGAGCTTAAATAAATGATTAGCGGTAATAAAAGCTGAGGGAGGTCAACAGGGATCACTGACTGTTTTAGGAGCTTTTTGAGATCAAATCGAAGAAAATACATAACATTAAACATGTTAACAACACAAAAGCCATATTAAACGCAGACTACTTTAGACCCGGAAGTAGGATTCGTCGCGTCATCATTGAACAACCGGATAATTATAACGTAACATAGACTATATCGATATAAAGGATATTGTCACACCTTATATCTCGTATAAAAATATATCGATATTTTTTAAAAACTCGATATATCGCCCAGCCCTAGTGGTGAGCCTACTCAATGTAAATTACACACGAACAACATTAAGCTACTCACGCAGAGAAGAACGGCTGCTGCTGCCATCATCATCCGTCATCATTTCTGCTACACTGGCAGGGCTAGGGGCCAGGACTCTCCTCTTCGGGTTTTTGGAGGATGTTGCTAACTCCGGGTCCGATAACAGGCACCACACCCGCAGTAGATGTGCTCGGTGTGAGGTCTCGCAGCAAGCTATCAAATACGGCGCATTTCTCGGCTTTTAAAAAAAACGCTATGCGTCGCCAGGTGTTTCATCAGATTTGAGGTGTTACCTCCTTTGACAGTATCACAGTATCAGCTTAAAGCACTTGTTGCAGGCTGCTGAGTTTGCATCTTTTGCTGTGAAGTACAGCCAGACTTTTGACCGCTTCGCCCTGGGCGTTTTTAATCTGTAGCTCTGCTCTAAAAGAACGTACGTACTCTCCTCGGAAACGTAAAATGATTGGCTAGAATCTAAAGTGTATCACAGCTCAGGAAAAATAAAGCACCGAAATGTGCTTTTCGGTCTGGTTACTACCGTTTATGTCAGAACCGATACCGGTACCCATCCCTAATTACAGGACAGTCTAACTAAACTTTCTGTAATTTTACACAATTATGATGTAAAAACACCGACACGTGCAGTTGAAATTGCACTTCTTAGGAGGTTACTAGGGAATTATGAAAGCCCGAGGATGATTTCCTTATTTCTGTAACAAAAGCAGAGGGTAACTAAAATCAGTAAAATAAGATGACAGGGAATTATTGTCAATATAAAAATCGTATGAAATTAAGATAAATTGAAAATTAATACATAGTTCGGTAAAAGTGAATGAATCTTTTAACTATTAATTTGTAAACTCAGTAGTCGTCATTGCTCAGGGATGTTTTTGTTATGGACACAGTAACAATCAAAGATCTGAGAGACACTTTTGTAAATCCAGTTGTAAGAAATGGTCAATTTGTTGATCTCCAAGGGATTGTTCCCAAGTATTTGGAAAACACCCTTGCACACAGGCAATCCTTAAGTTACACTTACATACCAATTGGGATTCTACGGAGCCCCCCAGGGGACATGGGAGAAAAAAAAATTACGGAGGAAAAAAAAAAAATTAGGGAGAAAAAAAAAAATTAAGACGGACTTTTGCGAGATCTCGCAAAAGTATTGCGAGATCTCGCAAAAGTCTGTACCATAGACCTCCAAATCAGCACTGAAACCTTAGAAACAACCACAGCGATGGAGGACACACACCCATTTGAGCGATTCATAGATTTTTACTTTGAGCTTGGACTAAACTATAAAGACATTAAAACTGTGCTTTGCATTAGACACAGTTTTCATATAAGCGAAAGACATCTGAAGAGAGTTCTTAGCGCAAGGGGACACACTCGCCACAAAGCGTACTCTGACCTGGCCGTCTTGGTTGAATTTATAGACAACCAATTGCAGTACTCTGGGCAGCTTCACGGATACCGATGGATGTACGCTAAATGCAGGGAACATGGACTACGCGTGAGGAAAGAGGATGTGCGCTTGGTTTTGAAGGAGCTGGATCCCCGAGGCGTCGCACTGAGGCAAGCAAGACGTTTCAGGCGGAGGAACTATTTTTCAAAAGGGCCGAATTTCATCTGGCACATGGACTCCTACGACAAACTGAAGCCATATGGCATCTGTATCAATGGTAGTATTGACGGTTTCTCGAGAAAAATAATCTGGCTTAATGCATACACAACAAATAGTAATCCGAAAGTGATCGGGGGGTATTACATAGAAGCGGTGCAGCGTTTAAAGGGCTGCCCTAGAGTTGTGAGGGGCGATCTTGGAACTGAAAATGGCCATGTTAGAGGCTTTCAGCGTTTCCTTGTGCCCGTGGCTCCTAACGACACCCCTGAGAGTTACTTGGAGGGAGCAAGTACCGCCAATCAAAGGATTGAATACTGGTGGCGTTTTCTTCGCAGCCAGTGTCTGGAGTTCTGGTTATCCTTATTTGCAGACATCAGAGACAACGGGTACTTTGATGGTGGGTTTCTGGACAAAAACCTCCTTCAGTTTTGTTGCATGGGACTCATCCAGGTGAGTTAATAAAATATGTTTTGTTGCGTGCCTGGATGCATGTGTGTGTGAGTGAGAGATAAAGGAAACTGAGGAAGTGAAACGTCTCCTGTACTCGTTTGTGGTGTTCCCATTATCACAAATGTGGAAGCCAACTGCTCAGCCTCTGTGTGGTGGTGGTGGTGGAGGACCCCCATCTTTTTTTTCGGGCCTCCGCTTTTTTTCTAGTGGCCATAACGGGTCACATTTGAGCATACAGAGTAAGCAAATATGTACTTGTAATGTGCTCAGATAATTTTAATAAGTGCTTACAGAAAGACAATTAATGTAGCCTCTAACTGCAATTGATTTACATCGGACAAACAGACCAAGCACTATGGCTCATAATACAATTACACCTTACCTGTTTGGACTATATTTTTATATTTCATTTTTACTTGCTGCCAGGAACGTTTGGGACCTGTTGGGTTGCACCTGCGCTCACATCACGTCACAAAATAAAATGTATAAAATAAAAAATAAAATATAATAAATAACGTGTTAAATGGGTGGAAATCTCTAGATCAATGTTTAAATTAACACTCACGCATTGACTCTGTCGGCTATTTTTTGCCATGCATGCTCCCTTTCTTTTGCAGCTGAGGCTGTGTTACTTTTTTTCTGCAAAATTTGCATGTTATCGGCATATGCTGCCATCAGAATTTCGGCCTCAAGCGCTGTAAAATACATTGACCGCGCCTTCTTTCCCTCCGTCTCCATGGTGACTCGCTTAATCTGTGCTCCACTAATAAGGGCTTTATGTATCCTCGTGCGCGTGCTTAACTTGGGGTTAAAGCAACTCCGCGTTGATTGAACTAATTGTTATCAGCCTTTCTGAAACCGAATATTCCGAGTTGGACAGTTCGGGGTTACTCAACCCTGAGTATCGTTTTTCACTTCCTGAAATAGGGCCCTGTACCAGGTTTAGGGAATGGAGAGACTTGCAGGAAGAAAGAGACAAGACAGGGAGAAGCGGGTGAGAGGAGCAGGGAGTAAATGAAATCAAAAATTGTGTAAATACTATAATTTAGGTTTAAGCAATCGGCCGCCTTAAGGAAGAGCTCAACAACCAAGACTACAGTAACATCTATGTTGTTTATGTTGACATGGCATATGAAATTTTCTTATCTATAATATTAACTATTTACAATTTGGAATTATTTCGATTGGGATATCAAAATAACTTACAAATACAAAATACAATGATCAGTGACATAAAACAAATTGATTATTATGAGGTGAGTAGATGAGCCAAGCAGGTAGTAATAAGACTAATAGTACTAATGTAAGATATCACAGCATAACAGCAACCGTAGTTAGTGTGTGAAACACTTGTACAGATGACATTAGGTAAAGTACATGATTACAAAAATGCACATGATTGTTTAAAAATAATAAATTGCATAAATCTAATAAACCTTCCTCTCAGTGAGTGAGTTGTCTCATCGTGATTTGCGTATATGTATATACGTACATGCAATCGCATTTCTTAAATTTCTGTATTCTTTTTAACAGGATGAGCTGGATGACACTGCACAGGTTTGGAATACACACTCCATCAGGCCATCAGCAAACATCAATATCCCCAGTGGTCGACCTAATGTAATGTATACATTACCTGAGCTCTACGGGACAAGAGACTTCCTTTGCCCCACTGAAGAAGAACATGTTGAAATGTGTAAAACTGAGTGTGTTTTTCGACTGACCAAACCATGTGACCCCGATGTATATGAACTGTGCAATATCATCATGACTGAGTCCCATCTGACTCCACCAACAGACTCATATCAGGCTGTGAACTTGTACATGCATTTAAGAGAGAACATCATGGCATTAGTGTAAATTGCATACACTGCAGCAGAGAACATTACTCAAAATTGACCTGTGATATGTGCGAAAGCTAACTTCTGGATGTTAAACAGACTGTAAACTGTAAGCTTTCTAGTACACAGTCATTTATGAGAATATCTTATATAGAAATATTTATTGTTGTGTTCCAGGAGGGTCAGTGAACTAAAGTATAAAGGGGAGTCTCTGCCTGTTAATGATATTCTGAGTGTTCTTTAGCACAAAAACACTGTAATGTTCTGTCAAATGTTATCAAGTTCCATGTCTATGTGTATTACTTCGAATTACTTTAACTGTGTATTTGGCTTGATACATGGATCAAAACATAAGACACATCTTAATTTAATGTGTTAGGAGTTTTAATGTACAGTGTTTAATCAGATAATGGTGGTTTATGTTGAGTATTTTGTAATAATTTTTAAATGGTGAGTTGGTTTTTATTTACACCATCTGTATTTGTTAATGATGGGAATGTTTAGTTGTTGATATTGGCTAGAATACTGTTTAAAATCGAAGAGATATGATATTATGCCTTGCTGCTTTATATATATTATAACGCCAACTGTCACATTGGCAGGCTACATGAAATGGTACTAAGGGGCATCATGATCTGAGAGGGGGCACCTTGGCATTTTTCTGAACTCCAGTTTCTCTGGCTAAAAATATAGTTATTTCATGTCATTTTTGCTTCTTTTTTTTTTAAACTATTTATTCTGATTTCAGAAGAGCTTTAGTTTTTTAATGTTGGTTAAACAAAACTGAAAAAATAAAGAACTAAATAGAGACCTTTTGAACTCTTAGAATTTCTAATAGATATAAACATTCTTTTTTTGTCACTGAATTTATCTGAAGCTTATTTTATCAGCTGAATAACAAATTCTTTGCACCCACCTGTTCTGTTGATGAACAGCAATTTCATTCGAATGCTATTTTTGCAAAACTCACCACTTCTGAAAGGATGATGTGTTGTTGAACTACCGGACAAATAAACTGAAATCTAATCAATTTCTAATTATTTTTGGACTATGTAGTACAGACAACTAAAAAATTGCAAATGACAAAAGCATATCGACAACATCTGTGTATTGACTGCCTGTGTTCCCAGGCACTTTAATTTCAGAGAAAGGTAGACAGAAGTGCATAATCTGTCAAAAATGTAGCAATACTTTATAATTAACCATATATACTATTTAATCTAATTAGAAATCCTGGCCTACAATCTTGTTTATCCTAGAAACTGTTAAATCTGATTATCATTGCTTGTTAATTTGTAATTATATAAGACAGTATAAAGAATTGTGAATCATCTGTATGTCACATTATGGCAAAGTCCTTTCAAAAAAAAAAAACTTGTGATGGCAATATGATTTTTAACAAAACAACTAGTAAACATTTTGGAAGCTAATCAAGGGAAAATAGGACTTATTGTTACAAGATGATGTTTATAGGCCACATCAGCTTTAAGAATTTGTAAACAGGGTCTTATCATTAACTTTCAATAACTTCTTTCGCAACCATAGTGACATTCTTTACTAATATTAATGGACTTTTCACCCTAAAATCAAATTTACAAATTTTTCTGTTCGCTAGCTGTAGTATTCCTTAATCCACATTGTTTTAGTGTGAGTTGCCCAATTTTAGAGATATTGACTGTACAAGCCTACCCCTCTCTTGTTTCACATGGTACTTAATGCTTAGTAGCAAAGTCCTTATGTAGACCTTATGTAGCTTCATGTTGTTTTTCAACAAGGAAGAGATCTCTACAGCTAATATCTCCCAAAACTAGGCAACTCACGACAAAACATTCTAGATGGATAAACAGCAAGCCAATGTGTGTCACTGTGGGGTATGCAGGTGTGTTGAGAGAACGTACCCAAAAGCAGACAAGGAGAGAGAGAGGACAATCAACTTAAAACAAAAGCGAGCCTTTATTCTGGCTGATGGCTGGAGTAAAAGAAAATAATGACAATGTGTACAGCAAATTTTGATGTGATCTGTCCCTCTAACGCTAAACACAAACCTTGTTTTCAACAGAAGTTAAAGATGTGGTCATTTTCAAAGAATTTTAAACAATAAAGAGTCCTTGTGAAATCTGACCTAACATACAACTAAACCATCAGAAAATTAAATTTGTGACTGCTTGTTATACGGCTGAATATATCAAATGTTTCAATGACAAAATGAAACAAGACAGAATTTATGAACTCAAGGATAATCATACAAATAAAAATTACAGCTCTAACCATTAGTACACTCATCAAGTTCAAATGATGTCCATTTCAAAGTAATTGCTGGAAAGGACATTGTCGAACTCTGTGCGAAATTCAGGATAAGAACTGTAAGTGCATGGCACTTCAAGGGTAGCTCCACAGGTGTGAGCAACAGGCCTTCTGTTGAGCCCAGTTTCAGCATTAAAACACACCAAAATTTTGTCAACACATATCACAGAAGATCCTGTGCAGAAGCGCAGGATTTTTTCAGCTTTGGTTTCATCAGCATTTTTAACATAACGCTGAAGATGGTTAAACGTTGTTTGTTCTCCGTGAGACAGCATGATTTGTGTTGCTTCAAATAGCTGCACTAGTCTTTTGCCTGTGGCCTTCTTTGTCTCATACAGAGATAACACACTTTCCTTGTCTGCCAGTTTCAGCTGCAGATGTGCCATGGGTGTGGAGAAGCAATCCATTATATACTTTGGCTCTTGGAGAATGGCCTTATGAGCCATTGTTTCAATGGCAGGCTGCATGTTGTTCTTAGGTGGTAGGAAGTGGGAACCCATCCTTGTAAAAAGGTCAAGCAGGTCCTCTTCATCATTTTCATCCATTGTGCCTTGGAGAGCCTTCTCAACAGCTGATCTCTCAACAGGAGGCAGATAGTTGAGAAACGATGCAATCAGAATGTCTACATCAACTGAGTCCATTCCGTGGATGCAAGCTAAAATGAAAGCCCTTGACAGCCTCACTGGAAAGACACCATGGTCTAGTAAGCCTTTCACCCATATCTGCCCAACTGCTTGCCATTCAGCCTCACTAAAGTCTGGCCTCAGCCTTGGAACTCGTTCATTTTCACCTTCACACTGTTCCAAAAATTGCTCCCAAAATGCAGTGTAAACCTCCCTTGACACCCCAGCATCATCAACAGCATTTTCATTTACAAAGTTCATCTTTAAAGTCACATTCAGAATGCGACTGTCCATATATACAGCCAAAAGATCATCAACAACTTTTATCCTGCGAATTGATACATGTAGGGGGCTCTGTGGGTCTCCTGAATTTGATGGGGAAAGTTGGTTGCTTGAATCTAAACGCAAACCTTGTGCGATGAAATTCAGTCCATGGTCCTGAGTAAAAGACAAAACATGCACATTCCATAAGAAATGCAAATGAATTGTACAGATTACACAATATCAATGTTCTGAAAAAGTTTGAAATTTATTTGTCTAATTTTAGTGGGCTGTACATTCCCAAACCATGGTTGCACTGACAATTTATATATAACATTAACATTGTGGCCTGATGGATGTCCTTGTATGCCTCACAGAAAATTATACAAGTGTTCTTTACATGTATGAGAAGACTCACTTATGTGCAAAATAGGTAGAGAACACAATAGTGACCAAAACAATGTCTCACTGCTGTGTTATGTAAATAATTTGATTTCAAGACTAAATTTCCTGTTTAATCTTATCTTAATGTAAAACACTGGAATTGTCTCTCAACTGACAATATCCTTTTAATTCAAATAGACCCACAAACTGCCATATCCTCAGAAAATAGCATGACATTTTTGGCATCTCTACAGTATGTAAAGGTAGGTGTTTATGGTTGCCTGAATTGATCCATCTTACCTGTGCAATCTGGGGTGCTTCCTCTTGTATTGACTGCATATGGGGTGTGGGCAAGCCATTAGCTGAAGACAATGGTAGCAGGAAACCATCCATAGGTAATCCATTTGTGTCGGCATTCTGAGAAGGAAGTATTGCATTAATTGACAACAGACACCTTAACCCTTCAAGATTAGAAGACTCTTCTTCAATCTTCTACCTTGGCCTATTCTAAGTCATGAATGTTCTTAAAAAGTCTGCAAAATATGTCAATAGGTATTAAGAAATAGAACAAAAATACACCACTTTATTTTCAGCCTACATGTCTCACTTACAAGAGTAAAAAGACATATTACAGTGGAATCCCACAGGTTTTTATCAGATCTTGATGTACTTATTGCTACTTAAAATGTTGTATTACTGCTGCAAAAAAATCAAGTTTTAAACAAACAAGAGATGAATTCTGATTAATAGAAATCGAGCAATTCTTTCACAGTACTGTAAGTTATTTCTTTTAAGATCCAAAAGAATATTACAGAAAATAACACACATGCTTAAATTTTGTCCAAGCAGGAATGCATGATCAGCTTTTTTAAAATCAGAACTATGCAAGTTACTGAATTTGATTATTAATAAATTTCCATATTTTGTCACACTTGAACCATATCAACCACAACTGTCCATGGTCTTACCTGTCTGAGATCCTCACTGTTGACATAATTCAGGGTTATCACGACTGTGTCATCACCATCTGCTCTGACAAGATCCTCTTCAGGATTCCATACAACCGTATCCGCTTCGTCTATGTGTGGAAAACGACATTCCAAATCTTCTGGAAGTTTGGCCCAGGACTCTAGTTTGAAGGATTTGTTAGGAACTATACTGGTCAGATCAATAATTTCAGAGCAGTGGTCAGGGAAATCATGATCACTTGAGTCAGTCTGCTGCCGCTGTCCCACGACAGTGTTTTTAATGTCTGTTGGGGTTGAATGCATATGATGGGATTTTCCTGGACTTTGTGTTGTCACTGCCTCACAGAGTGATTTCAGTTTTTTTGGATTGGGTTCCATCTGGAAATTGTGAATCTGTGAACCAGAAAACAAACACAAGACACAAACGAAAATAATTCAATAATTTTTTCAGCAGCCAGTCATTTTGTACATGTTAATGAATACAAAGCTGTAAGTCTTTCACAGATGTATTAAATGTACCTTACCACACAAGTCAACAACAAATTCCTGGAATAATTTCATCCTTCAGAAGTGCAAATATTCGTAGATGTACATAAAGCACTTGAATAAGACAACTCTTTATTGCAGTTGCACAGTCAAACCTAGTACAATAGTACAACAAAATTAGAAAATGTCGCATGTTACCACCGAGCACTACTAAACACAACAAAATACAGTAACTTTAAAGTGATCATTATTTTTAATAATAACTTTCTTATTTTAACAAACCTGTTTGCCAGTGTCACTGTCAGATGAATCCCCATGTTCAAGTAGATCTGGGACAAAATCATCTGTCTCACTGTCAAATCCAAGTAATGTCACCGGTGAATCTTCTTCAGTTATGCTGACAGAAAAATCCTCTTCAGATGAGGACTGAACTGTTAACAGTGTTTCATCTTTCGTGCAAATGTAAAATCTCAGGAGCTTCAATTTGGTTTGTTCATAAAGTTTGCCAACAGTGTCATCTAAAGCAATCGGATTTTTTTTAAAATCACAGATATCAATGACAAAGTCTTCAACTCTCCCTTTTGGCGAGTACCCATCTGGAAAAAACAGGTCCTTTCCCATTTCCAAAATCTTAGCTACAGTTGTAGTTTTTTCCACAGTTGCATGCCTTGTTCCTCCACCATTTCTGGTTCTCACTTGACGGTATTCATTACTGCTTAAATGAAGCCATCCGATTTCTATTTTTCTGCAGGTCTTCTCTGCTGCAGTATTTCTCTGTCTTGCCATCCCTTCACTTTGCTTTTGGAACACACCTGATGAACCACACAGCACTCCTTTGGTTTTTGATCTTACTTTCCGTTAGGGCTGCTCAATTAATCGAATTTTAATCACGATTACGATCTGGGCTTTCAACGATCATTAAAAATGACTGAGCCGATTATTAGCCCCTCCCTCATTTATCCGCGACACCTTAAAGGCCGGTCCGTGAAAATATTGTCGGGCATAAACCGGTCCGTGGCGCAAAAAAGGTTGGAGACCGCTGATTAAGAGGACCCGAGGGAAGCTCGGAAAGCTAAGCAGAAGTTATTTGGAGAGTGACTGCCGTTGGTTGAAAAGAGAGTTTAAAAAAAAACTTCAGTGGTGTTGCACACTATTTTATATTATTTTTTTTAAAGTCATTGTTAACCCTTTAAAGCCGGTCAGAGCAACACGCTCCGTTTTGCGTAACTATTTTTAAATCCCTGTAGAACCTGAACCGTGTAAGCTAGCGCAATAATTTGTTTTGCATATGAAACCGGAGGAGTTGTACTTACATCTTATGCCATCAGCTTGTCCTCGGTCACGGTTTCACATATAGCTTTGCAAAAACTGCATAAAAAGCGCTTGCAGGAACAAAAACATAATATTCCAGAAACACGTTTTGCCGATCCGACCAGCTGTTCGTAACACTTCCCAAAGTGAAATGATGCACCTGCTGTTTTCTTTGCAAATTTGCATCATAGGATTGTTTTTTGTTTTTCCTGCAGTATATAAAAATTGCTGTATCTCCAAAATAAAACTATGAAGACACTCAAAATAAATTTCCTGTGGTGGGAAACTATTTTTTGCAACTTTATTGTATTTAAAGTTTTGAGGGATAAACCTCTTAAACTTCTCCAAGTAGAAATATATGTAAAGAAAACAAAAGCGATTTTCAATTTTTTTTGTAGTTTATTGCACTTTTTTGCAATTTATGTAATTACTATGCACTTAATGCATACATATTATTAAAATATGGGCTATAACAGTTGTATTGATGTATAGCAACTTGAAATGCTCCCACAAATGGCACTACAGCATGTAAAAAATAAATAAATAAAAATAATATAAGCTCTGGTGGACTTGGTTCTATGGTAGGTCTTAAAGGGTTAAATAAATATCGTCAAATAATCGTGATCTCAATTTCAGTGAAAATAATCGTTATTAATCTTTCTGGGTCACAAAATTTTTTTAAACACATTTCAGGGGAGAACGTGGGTGTATAAACTTGAAATATCTTCTCGGTTTATCAAGATATCGCATATTTGCAAAAGTGCTTCGACGTTTTCCTTGATGTCTGTTACCCACCAGCTCGATAGGTAGCCGAGAGCTCAAGGGTCACTAAAGCCGCCAAGAACGGCACAACTCGCGGCATATTATTTTCAGATCACCGCGGACTTTAGCTACTCAGGCTAAACTTAATATATAAAACACTTAGACAACCTAAAAATGTTAATGTTTGGCTTTTTTCAGTGTTTCATTTGTTCGTGAGTAAAACGGTTTGGCTGAGATTAAAGTTATTAGATTAAATTCGATAAAATAAAACTTTATTAATCCCCCGGGTGGGTTCCACATTGGTTTTACAGCGCTTAATCAACGTCACACAGAAAACTGATTAAACAGAAGTGCGAGATGGTCGAGAATTTACTCCAGTGTCGTCTTATATTTTAGATAGAAAGGAGCAGACGGACGAGCTTATTACACTCCACCGAGACAGCGGTGACGCTAATCAGAAGGCTAGACCGTCCAATTTCCCCAGCCGTTCTGAGAACCCGGCCCACGTAGACCACGAAGCCCGAGTCCTCGGGAGGATGCAGCCCATGAATTTGGACACGATTTGAAATTTCAAAACATATGTGCACTTAACGAGTTATGTTTAATGAACCTGAACATATTTACAAGAATTAACATTAAAGGCCTGCATATACGACCTCGGTTTTTCAACAAGTTACTCGCCTTTTGAACCGCAGTGTTTAATGCTTTGTTGTTTATACGTACTTTGTCTTGTTGCATGTGCATGATGTAGTCGTGTGGGACCTCTCTTGACCGCAAGAAATGTTCTAAATCCTCCTCCATGTCCGCACCGTATGGAGCCCCGTACCATAGCACCGCACCCTTCAACTGAAACGCTATCAAAAAGGAGCGGGATCTTTTGCGAGATCTCGCAAAAGTCCGTCTTAATTTTTTTTTTCTCCCTAATTTTTTTTTTCCCTCCCTAATTTTTTTTTCTCCCATGTCCCCTGGGGGGCTCCGTAGGATTCTGCTAATTATCTAAGTAGCTGAAAAACTGATAGCTGATCAGTTTCACTTATTTAAACAGCGATTGTACTTTTTAACACCAAAAATGGAGTTTAGTCTTCAAGCCAATCATTCCATTCTTTGATCATTTTTACAGAAAAGGTAAAAGCATTTGAAACTGTTATGACACTGTATATTGTTCTCCAAAACAGATAATGGTAATTTTTCCTCTGTGTATTTCAGCAAACTGTATATGGTTCAGGAGCTCAAAAAATAACTTCAACCATATTTAAGTGCGTACCCACAGGTGTTCCTCAAGGTTCAATCCTAGGTCCTCTTGTTTTCTTTGTATATTAATGAGTTTCCATCTGCTTGCTCTGGAGCTAATATGTGTATGCAGATGATGTAATAGTGAAACTGCTGCTAAACAAGCGTTACGTCTGAATCATTCTCCTTTTCATTTAAATGCATCTAAGACAGCGTGCATCTTTTACCAAATCAAGTGGAAAAACCAAAATCAGGATGTTCTGAGTCAAATGTTTAGATATCAACTCTTAATTAAACTTTAAGTCCCAAATAAATAAAAAAAAGATTTGTAATATAGTTTAATATTGACAACTTAAATATATATGAAATACGTTCATACAGCTTAAGTTACATACATTTTGTCCTCCATATTATTTTAGTATTATTTTGTTCAGCTCAGTTCCTTTACTCTTCATATAATAGATGCATTAAAAACCCATATGAGTTTAGTGCATTTATCAAATACATGAATTTGCATCTTTAATTAAATCAATTATGAAACAATATAGCTCCTCATTGATTTAGTTCATTACCACCAGGATAAAAAGAGACCAAATTACACATTTGAATAGAGAGGGCTATATTATTCCTTTAAAGGATGTCTGGTCTTAATGCATTTTCTGTAAAGGCTGTGCAACAGTGGAAGATCACACCCATTAGTTTCAAAGATCAGAACACATTTTCAATGAAAACTGAAGACTGTTGAATGATAATGTCAGTACTGAGCTAAGTTTTACTTTAGCCAGTATGTCCCTTCTCCTTATATAAAATTGATGCGTTCTGATTCTAGTGTTCTTTCAAGACCCAAACTGGGACTACAGCTGAAAATTAGCTCATGGCCAACTCTGGTGCATTTTCAACTAATTTTATTAACATTTCCCAGTTTTAAAATTAAATGTGTAAACTTATTTACATTGAAACAGGAATCTCACCCCTTTGGCCCACTTAAGATCAGAATGTGCTTTCTTTGCACAGTTAAGCCTCAGACATGTCTATAGACTGGTCAGCAACCCCTTTAAAGCGTGAAATGCTTTAAACTTTATTCCAAATTCTAGTTTGCGTTCCCTAGGTGGTCACAGTTGTCCCTAGCGACCTGCCATGGTTCACCATTTGTAGCTTCATAGTCCTAGAGACCAAAGTTACAATTACTGAAGTAAAATGAAAACAAAGCACAGGAAGAACAGTTTCAATAATCTTTATTTCATAAAAAAGTCAAATCGGCTTATCAGATTAAAGAAAGTAGAAACCAATAATAATCGTTAGCTGGCGAGGCATTTTACAGGGGGGCGTGTCTTCTGACAAACTGACCGGAGTGACCTCGACAGGCAGTACAAGTTTACCCAAAAAGTCAAGAAGGCGAAGTTTAAGACCGAACAGGAGCCAAAACAATGAGCCGAGTCAATTTTAAAAAGAAAAAAATAAAGAGGGGGAGAAAGAAAAGACTTTGGCTGTAGTCGCATGAAGATGAACCTCAGACTTATGAGCAGCAGCCACTGAAAATCAAACACGTTTTCATAATCCAAATTACATCAAAATGACCAAAGGGAAGAGAAGGGGAGAATTTGTCATTTTCTGCTCCCACTGCCCTCCATACTGCGAGTTAAGGACCCGTTTTATTTGGACAAACTAAGCGTTTGGTAGTGGTGGAGGATTGTTTGCATTTGTGGATAAATAAACCGTAACAGGATGTAGAAGGAGGGAAAAGGGCAAAGACATTCTACTGCTCCTGCTCCTACTTTTTAAAAGAAAAACAAAAGAAAAACAAAGCTCGTCTGGCAATTGAGGTTTTAGTCCGCCTCCTCTTCCTCCGATTCCGACTCTGCCGAGAGAAAACACAAGAGGACGAATCAGTCAAGACGCTGATCACTTTACAACATCTTGTGAATGAGTAAAACGATGATTTGATTGTGATTGTCTTTAAAGTATTTAAGACCTCCTTTTTCTCATGACTGTACAGTCATTTAAAGACTGAGACCTTTCCCAACTACCTGGTTGCCTCCAGCACCCTGTGCATGTGAAGAACTCGCCACTAAAAACCAAACAGCATGCAGTCATCCTTTGCTCCAGTGAATACATCAGGACTAAACACTGATCTGGTTTCAGAGGATTTCAAACAAGAAAAATACTCACTCTCCCAGGATTAGAGACTGTTTGTGACGCCTGGCAACCATCAGTCACTAGAGAAACTTTTATTCTGGCCAGTTTGTTAGTGCTGGGTAAAAATCAGTAACAAAAAGGCTGCATGGAAACCCCTTGATTGGTGACAATTTGTCTCAATTGCACAGACAAAACCTGCAAACTAGGAGCAACTGAGACAAAATACTTGCAAACCACTCGCCAAGTGGGTGTGAAACTTTTGACATAAGCCAGAATTGGAGAAATTGAACTTGTACCTCAACTCTGCAAATATATTGCAAAAAAGAAGCAACCGATGACTTTAGAGGAACTTTTTTGGACTTATTTCAAGTTTCCCTGCCACTCAGGAATAGTTTGCATCTTCCAAGCAAAGTACTTGTAACCAGGTTTTTGGTTCAGCCCCCTCTTGTGATCAATTTCGCCAAACAACAGCTCGTTTGGAAATGAACATTTTCCCTGGTGATTGTCGTTTGCAAGATTGCCACTTACTCTAGGGCCATTTATAGAGGCATTTTGCATTATACTTTGGCTAAAGCTACAGCTTCAAGTTTTATAACAAACATCCTGATACACTAGCACAGATGGCCAGCCAGATTATTATAATAATAATTATATAGCGCTTTTCAACGCCACTATTCATTCATTCTCTCACTCACACTGGTGGAGGCAAGCTACGGTTGTAGCCACAGCTGGTGCTCGACTTCCCATTACATGGCCACACCACAGAGCATTTGTGGTGCTTCAACCAGTTGTGGACCGATCGAGCTCTGTTACCTGACATGCCAGCATCAATTACCATGTGGGTAGTAGTCATGTGACTGTAAAACATCTCAAGCATTTCATATTGACCTGTGATTGAGTCAGCTAACAAGCTAAAACAAAGCTTTAGCAAATTCATATATAGTATAAACTCCTTTGTTGTCATAAATACACTCAGGTACATGTCTATACATGCCTTTAATCATACAACGTGACAGGTGCATGTCTAACTGGCCTGTTCAATGCAGAGCTCCTTTAACCTTTTAGTGGCCTTTCAGGTTTTGAGCATATGCCATCAGCTCTGAACACAGCTCCTCAAAACACACAAAACCCAGGAAGTGCAGGTTATTTCTCCATCTTTACCTTCCTCAGCATTCTTCAGCCACTCCACAAATTTTTTCATCTGCTCGAGGAAAACGCTCTTCCCCTTGGCAAGGTGGGCTTCAGTGTACCACTTCAGTATGGCCTCTTCACTCAATACATCCGCTGAAAGAGAAAACAGGACTGTGAGGAGGGCGGGCACATTAAACTTCCACCAGGAGAGCCTGAAACCTTTGTAAAGATTCAAAGAAACAATTTACTGATGCTTGGTGAGAGTTTCTCTATTAAAAACAATCTGGACTTGTGGGGGAAATCTAAGACCAATCAAAGCTGAAGCTGTGTGTAAAAAGGACAATGCCAAGCCAGACTTTCTAGTGTTTGGGTAGCAAAAAAAAAAAAAAAAAAAAAGACACCAAGCACATTCAAGAAACAGCTTTTTAAAGTCAGGAAATGGGAAAAATGACCTTTCATAAACCTAAAAGACGACAAGACAAGCTGTCACAGTCAAGCTTTTTCCTCCTGCTGTAGCACCAACCTTTATAGAGGAGCACCACGATCTTCTGAAAGGCCTTCATGAAGTGGATGTTGTCGTAGCAGTACTCCTGGATCTTCAGCAGCAGGCTGAGCTCAGACAGACCCTGGGAGGTGAAGGCTTTCAGCAGAGGGCTGTATTGCTGTGGAGAAAGAAGCCGCTAAATTAGAGCATGTAAAGCTGCAGGGAGCAATACTGTGGTACACGTGGAGCCGTTTCCTTTCACCAACCAACAGTCTGGGACAGATTGATTGATGTACACGAGCTTTAACAGCTTCTCATGCAGCTTTGTGATTTTCTTCCTTAAAAGTTTTCAGGTCGGTCAAACAGACCAATCACATTTATCCATCTAACTCTGAGTTTCAATAGCAACCAAGATACTTGTAGACTTCCTGTTGGGTTTAGAAGGCACAAAGATGCCTTTTCAACTTGGGATATTACACGAGGCCACTGAATTTCATGCAAGCAGATTAAAATCAAGTGCTGGGGCTCCTTTATTGAAATACTGTAGGTGGCGCCATAGACCCAATAAATACTACAAAACCTGCCTCTTGACTTTAAAATGCCAGCCTTCCAAAATGGGGTTTAGGGCATGTTTCCACTGAGATACATGTGTAACATCCCAAGATGGACAAAATGAATCAAATTTCACAGGTTAGTTTTGTAGGTGATGCTATTGAGGTGTTTTGCACCCCCACATGTGTTAGCCCCATAATAAAGTCTTCATTAGTCTTGAAGTTCATGGGTTTGAGGATGTTTAGACACTTGAAAAGAGAACATTTACTGGCAATAATAAATAGACGCTGTAATTTGGGGATTTATTGCAGTGAGATTGTTGCTACTGCTGGACTAGAGGCACAATGAACTAAACGGGAGGCTTTTATTTTGCAAATCTGCCACCAACTTGAAAATCCTGTTCAATTCAAATATTCCAAGGCTTTTACTTTGAAGTAAGACATAGCTGTGGTTGCGGGATAAGCCTTCAGCCGTAGAGTCGCGTTTCCTGCACAGGTTCATTAATTAATAATGATGAATTAATCCCTTTAAGCGCTTTAACCACAGCTGTGCTCCTCGGCCCTGCTGCGTACCTTCAAGTGTTTGATGGCTTGTTCGGTCACGAGCTCTTCCTTCTTGTTCCATTCCACGGAGCTCATCACACTAGTCCAGATGATGCTGATCATGGCCTGCTCAGAGAGGTTGGCCTTCTTCATCTCCTCCCTAGTGAAGGCGATAATCTGAAGGAGGGAAGGCAGCGAGGTTAATCACACACGTCAGTCACTAATGAAGCACACATCTGTTTCTGTGCTTTTTCATTCAGAGAAACTGAGTGGAGCAAAAACAGAAGTGTTAAAAACCTGTTGTTCAGAGCTCAGTGTATATCTTTTATGATAAATTAGGCATTTAAATAAGTCAGCCTGTGGCCTCACCTCCTTCAGAGGGTCACCTCGGGACATCTGCTCCTGGAGCTCCTTCTGCAGCTCCTTGCGGGCGCCGATGGATTGCTGGTTGCGGGCGAAGTCAGACAGCTCCTTCAGCCCGGCGTCGGTGAAGTACTTCGAAAAATGCTCGCAGCTCCGTTTGTTGGCCGGAAAGAGTTCCTGAGGAGGAGAAGGATGTTCACACACCAGTGAGACACTGGCAGCAGGAATGGGTCGACACGTGGCCCCTGACTTGTGTTTTTGCTTACCATCAGCCTGTTGTCCATGCCAACTTTGCGAAGACTGCCAGCAACAGAGTTGATGTCCTTCTCGTTGATCCATGACTTGAACAGCTTGACAGCGAAGGCTGCAGAAACGCCTGGACAGAGATGACACAGGTCAGAGCTTCTTCTGAACACAAAACCAACTCCTTTTTTAAATTAATTTGACTGCCCTAATTAATGTTAAGCTTCCCAGGGAAGCTGTTGCACACAAGAACCACAGAAAGTGTCAGTGTTGCAGGACGAAACCACCAAACTGTTGCTGTCACTGATACCCGACCAGCTTTCTGACCGTTTCTGAGCCATGCATCTCTGCAAACCCAGACTTAAGACGTTTGTCCTTACCTTCTTTGACGAGGTTCTCGTTGAAGAGACTGTTCAGGATGGAGGCTGATATGCTGCCGTTGGCCAGCAGGATGCCGGTCAGCATGGCGAGCTTGTTGCGCTCAGACTCAGTAAACCCCTTTAGAAACAGCAGTAACTACAAAGAGAACGCAGACAAGTTTAATGCATGTTTAAGCTTGAAAAACAAAAACTGTGGGCATACTTACATCCCTAGAGATGTTAAAACTCCCTTCCACTAAAGAAATTTCTTTCCAGACATGTTGAGAATAACCTTTTAAGCAAATCAAATCCAGGGTTACCACACATTAAAAGTTTGTATTTTGAGCTTCTGTGGACGGTCAAGAGTTTTAAAATGTTTGTATCAGCAATAAACTAGTGTAACTTCATGGGGCTGCTGTGACACCACGCCTGGGATCACTGCAATGCCCTTAACATCATTGAAAAGTGCACAGTTGTTTCCAAATCCCATTAGATTTTATCAATTGTGCAAACCGTTCAAGAGTTGCGATAAAAAGGCCCAACTTATCCCCAGCAACAGGTGGGTCGTTTCCCACAGAGCTGCTCGCATTTGCGGAAATGTAAGGGCACGTGAAGAAAAAGCACCTCCTGTGGTGTGAAAGAAAACAACGCACACCATGCAGCAATTAATTTCTTATCCCATCAGTGGACATCAGCTCCATCTTTGACTGCAGTCTTTGTGCTTATGGCACCAGTTTTCTACAGCAGGACTTAAACTCCATGTATGGTGTCACACACCCATCCTACGCTTCCTAGTACTGTGCTTACAAGCATTAAATAAGCACCACATAATGATCCAGCGGCACAAAGTCCTTGACTACACTGACAGACCCGACAGCCAAGCAGTCGTTCCCATTTCAGCTCTTTGAAGTGGTGCACTGCAACGCAAATTCAGGCTTGTGGATGTCACTCAGACACGAGCAGACAAAGTATAATCAAGGCCCAACCCCCCAATTACTGGCAGTCAAAAACACCTCAAACAGCCCGACCACTTAAAGGTATGATCTGGTGCTGCAGTTGTACTTTCAAAGATCATGGCTGCTGAAACTGCTAGCATCCAAGATGGTGCAGCTGGGAGTTTGTCCAACCACAGGAACAGAGGTTCATGAGAGCTGACCAACTACAAGGGCCGCAACAGCAGCGAACAGACTGCTCTAAAGTTGGAGCACATTAAAAGAACAGGGATAGCAGAGGCTCAGCCTTCAAAATAAGAGCATGAAAAATATCAGTTAATCAATTTTGACTTTAGTCTTGTTTAGTCGGCTTGTGGGAAACTCAAAAGTCCGCAATTAAAACTTTTAACACCAATGAAATTTTATTTTTAGATTAAGAAATTCAGAAACTTTTAAAACATCTACAGTACATTATGTACTTCGTCTGCTGCATAGTGCCTTGCTTTGGGGGAAAAAAGTTTGTTATCTTGAAAACAAACGAAGGGAACTGCAATCAACAGCTGGCAACCTCTGCCTCAAACCGTTCCAACCAGCTAAGCCCAGTTTGAACTTATCCCCTTATCAGGATCCAGTTATTGCTCACCTTCTTGATCTCCTCTTCGAAACCCTTCTCCAGGTACTTGTAACGCCTGATCAGCTTGTTAAAAACCTGTTTATGAGTCAAAGAGAAGAAACGGCCTGTGAGCATTACCTGCTTGTCACGCGTGCTTCATTTTTAAAACGCATTCATTAACAGGGACTGACCTGAGCATATGCTTGCATTGTCTCCAGGTCTTCTTGTGCCGTGAAGAGGCAGTACTCTGTGCGGGTCATGTCATCAGAGAGAGTCCCTCCTGGGGCTGCAGACACACATAAAAAGGTAAATATATACATGTATTACACACATTTCTGCACACAAGTGACGACAAAACATGTCGCAACTCACCCAGCATCCCGCCAGCCACCAGGATGTCAAAGAGTGTCTCTGCATAGCGGCGGTAGTCAAGCTTGGCGCCAGAGGCATCGAGGAACTTTGCGACCGCTTCCAAATCAGTGCCAGTTTGATTCAAGCCTTGTACGATACTTTCTTGAAACTGAGTAGGGTCAAATCTCTCCTTTTCATCTGTGGGAAGACAACGACACACAAACGTTGATTCAGAAATGAAAGCAGAGTGTGGAACAGCAGGGCTGGGGATCAGTGGATCCAGGAATCAGCACTCACCTCTTTTCCTCGTTTTGAAACGCTGGCCTGTTAGCGTTGGCTTTTGCTGCTTTTGATTATTCATAAAAGACACCCTGAAAGAGACGAGAACACACAGAGTTAATGTTTAGCTGCACAGGCAACTCATCAACGGGCCCTGTAATTATGTTTTCTCCTCCCAGCACCTGGGCGTAAGCCGGGTTATCCACACGTCCTGTAACAATGGGCTGTGTAGAATGACTTTAGAGTCTGCTGGTAATTCAAAAAGCTGGTGGCACCGACCGGAGATGAAAAGTTTTTATTGTAAGAACTTAGTTTCAGTTTGTTTTCAATCAGTTTACTCTCTGGGAGTTTCCAGAGTTGGCTTATTCTTTTCAGTTTAGTTTTAACTTAAAACCTGTTCAGTTTCAGCCAGGCTTTTATTTCTCTCACTTTAAAGAGAGGATAAATTTCAAAAGTAATCATGAATATTTGAAGGACGCTGCGAGTCATACAGGAAGGCTCATGGAGTTAAATTATTATCAAAATGGTATTTTTGGAAATGCATTAGTTCCTATTTAACTAAAACACATTCCCCCTTTCATTTTAACAGGGTGTAAAAACCCTTAAAAGGTACAAACAATGAAAAGGCCCGACTCTTTGCCCGCGATGAGGTTCATTGTGAAAGTAACCAAAGTGTTATCACAGGACGAAATGTTCCCTTGCTATAGCAGTCAAAACAAAAAAAGTGCACACTCAGCAAAAAAAGAAAAACAAACCTAGTAGTGAAGCAACAATTTCTTCATTTTAATTTACTTAAATGTTTTAAAGTCTGAGTTCTTCAGCAACAAACCACAAAGGCCACAAATCATGCTTGTTAACCATGTCTTACTTCCAGACAATGATAAAAGTAACCACATTGTTCCTTTAATTCATGGATCCCTGTTGAAAAAGCAACACGCTGATAACAGTAACGATGAATAACACCCAGTTTTGATCTTTTTTTGAGCCACAAACACACAGTAGCCTTTACACACTAATAACCCACTGGTTTAGAATAATAATAATAATAATTCTGGGACATTTCAGCCAGCAGCATCTGTACATCCCTGAGAGAAACTGCAGTACTACACTGGCTGAAATGTTCCTTCACTGTGTGGGAATCAGTCAAACTGAGTTGATAGAGATAAGTAGAAAAAAGAGTGCAAATTAGGGAAGGGAAAAAAAGACCAGCTTCCAAGACTTCAGCTCAACATTTAGTCCCATCAGCTGACAAAACAGGGCAGTAAATGTCATCTTATTAACAGATAACAGCCAAGGGGCTGATATTTCTTGACGCTTTTCCCTTTCATGTCCAATTTCCCCCCTCCATTTCTACCAAAGAGTGTAAACATGTTTGAGTATTTAAACCCATGACACCCCTTTTCTTTGCAGTGATGGCTTCATTTCCCTCCTAAATCCCAAACTCTCTTCTATCCAGGCTCAGGGTCCGTCAACAGCTGGATTAATGTCAAGGAAACTCACTGTGTAAGTTATTTTGCTGTAGCTGAGACGTTCACGTGCCTCTTAAGATTAAACCAAGTAACGTGTATATCTGTAACCACTGCCTTCACAAACACAGAGAACGTTAGAAAGTATTTAACTCTAAGAGATGCGCATTTATCAGTTTTAAATGGCAGTGTAGTTAACCACTATCCGCGAGCATGCAGTTGTTTAGTTTTAGCTGTTCTGACTTCATTTATCTTACTCCAAGGAAAGCCTCCTTAATCTATTAAAAACAGCCTGACATAATACAGATTTAGTTCAAAGTAAATTAAATCCAGTACGGCTGCTTTTCCTCCCCCCGGGCTTTGACTAGCTACTCACACAAAGGTGAAGGAGTACTCGACAGACAAAAGACAATCTGCGGGGCTATAAAGGTGGATGCTGGGAGGTGGAAATAACCAGATGTATCAGCACGACACTGCTTAATTCAATCACAGTACACAGGTGTGACCTCAACGCGAGCACGTTCCACGGATATTTCCCACGGATAGCTTTCCGCTCGCGAGCAATGAGGGATTTTCTGAGCAGCTGGCTAACTGTGGATTAGCACAGGCTAACTCGAGGCCTCGCCATGCGCCGAGCAAGGTAGCCGGGCCCGCTAGCACGCTAACCACGTTTGATTACCGTTCAGCCTCGGCTCACGCACGCAAGAAAATTCACCGCATCAGCACTCCATCGACTATAAAACACAACCACCTGTCGAGCTGTCATGAAAAAAAAACCCCATCCATAACAACAAAGCAGAGCCGCAATCTGCTCTGTAATGGAGCTAATGCTAAGTTAAAATTCGCCCTCCGGCGGCGCCCATGATGGCAACATTCCCAGGCCGAACAAAACCCAAAAAGCAAAATTTCCTGCCTTCAAACAGGCCACATCAGTACACGCAAGGAGAGGGTGGCGTGGGAACCGAGGCGAGGAGCCGGAAAATGAGAGTACTCACCGAAATTAATGCAGATAAAAAACGGTTGTGAAGCCGAGGAATGGAAGCAAAGTGTCGAGTATCTGAGCGGCCCAAACAAAAAGACCTTCCCGTCAGGACTTCCGCAGGCTCCGCCCGCTGCGCATGCGCTTTTTAAAGGGGATTTCCTTTGAACAAAAACGTTTAATTTACTGATACAGAAAGCTTTTTCTTTGTTTGTTTGTTTTGAAATACATTACAGTATATTTATGTAGCTAACCCTTGCGTGGTCTTCCTGTTTTTGTTACTCAGCCAGTGTTAAGTTATTGTGTTATTAAATCAGTGCATCAATAACAATGTATGTAAAAATACATAACAGATGTTTACCACATACATGGTTCATATTTCAAATATGAAATGCTGCTTATTTTTTGTGATAAAATGTAACTGAATAACAGATGTGAGTGAAAAAAAACATGTTTATCTTGAAAAAATATAAATGAACTTGATTAGGAGCAGATTTATGTCAGTCTATACAACATAAACAGTCTGGATATGCATTTCTTGCACTTTATCCCTGTATAGCAGAGATGTCAAACATAAGACCTAAGGGCCAAAATCGGCCCATCAGACTCCAATTTGGGACCTAATTAACAGCACTGGAAAACATGAACGAAGGTGTAAAGTTTTATGTTTCATAAGCTTTATGTTTACTGATAACGATCTCCCACATGGCCATTCATGCTATGCCAAAATAATTAGATAATAGATTAAAAAACCTAACTGGTAGAAAGTTCCAATTTTTTCACTTACTACACATAGGGTAAAATGTGCCGGGATGCTGGAGCACAAACGAACAGCAGGCCATGCAGGGAGAGGACAGAGTGAAGGGAAAAAGTACCTCCATACCTTTATGGCATGAACACCACCTGTGTGATATAAATGCATAAGGCTTGAAGTCTCTGAAAATGTGTTAGTCGATTTGTTCTTCATGGAAAATCACCCAAAGGGAAGTATTCTGTGGCTAAAATAAAAAAAGAAACTAATTTCCTTTAGGTAAACAGTGAAAATAGCTCACAGACCCAAACACACTACATATAGGTTCATTTATTAATTTATCATATACATATATGCACACAATAAACATATGATTGATATTTCCAGGTGAAATTACATTCCCTTTCATGTTCCCTACATATTCTAACATTTTTCCCTTTATCAGTGTCCGATCACACCAAAACCTCGATTTTTATTTTTTACTTTTGCACTGGTGTGTTTCTGGTCATTGTCCTGCTGCAGAACTCAAGTGCTCTTGATCTTCAGGGCATGAACTAATGCTCAGACATTCTCATTCAGGATTTTCTAGTAGAGAGCAGAATTCATGGTTCCATCAATTACAGCAACTCATCCTGAAGCAGCAGAGCAGCCCCAGACCATCAGACTGTTGCTGTGAAGTTGTTTTATGTCTGATGTAATGGGACTCAAACCTTCCAGAAAAGTTCAGCTTTTGCCTAGTCAGTCCACGGGATGTTTTCCCAAAGGTCTTGGGAATCATGAGGATGTGTTTTGGGTACAGGGTGAAACGAGCCTTTGTGTTGCCAATTCAGCCATATTTGAGCCTTTTTAACATAATTATCAAAGAAATAATCCAACTTGCTGTGAGGCAAACACCATCACGCAGTGTTGGTGAATGAAATTCAATTACTGTACAAGTAATACTGTACAGCTTATGGATGCAACTTACCAACTAGCTAGCTAACTGCTGAATAAAGTATCACCCAAATGCAGTGTTTTCTAGTGCAGAAAAACAAACAAAACACAGGATGGCAGCAAACAAAAAGCGTCAAAATGCAGAATTCAGAAATCACCCGAGGATAGTGCAGTTGCTACTTCCAGCTTTGATACGCGCGCACACACACACACACACACACACACACACACACACACACACACACACTCTGCTGTTCTAATTAAGTTTCAGCCAAAGACAAAAAACAAAACAAAAAAAAACAAAACGTTGTATTGTTCCGATAAATCACAAGTGTCTGTGTTACATAAAAGTTTTGCCTTCAAATAGTCCAGTAACCCAGTTAGAGCGTCTGTAGTGAGTAATCCATTACAAATGTTATTCTGTAAGCTCTTTAATTGAAATACTTCACCCTAAAAAATTTTTTTAATTTACTTTTATAAAAACTAATAAGATGCCAAATTACAGTTATTTATCTACATTCCTAAAGAAAATCATTTTCTTAGAGGTTGAATGTTGTGCTTCACTAATTTCTCACACTGTGCCAGGTAAACTTTAGTAATATAACATGACTTCAGTTTGTTATTTGCCTGATATACAGAAATATTTTAGTTATAGGCAAATATGGCAGAATTTAAGAAAGAAAAGAGAAAAAAAGTATTTGTATTTATGATAGGTTTACGATGGTTGTGTGGAAGAGCAGAGCAGCAGCTGCTCAAATATGCAGAACCACCACACCACAGTCAAAGCCACTTATATCACATTTTTTCTCCATTCTGATGCTCTGTTTGGAGTCCAGCAGGTCGTCTTGACCACATCTACGTCCCTAAACATGCAGAGTTGCTGCCATGTGAGTGGCTGATTAGGCATTTCTTTTAATGAGCAGCACAACAGCTGTAGCCAGTGAAGATCATCCTTGTGGTGTGATCATCCTCGTGTACCAGTCAGCATGGCCTTAGTCTCTAAAGTGACTTTGAGTTCATCCTTAGTTTTACAGAGACAAAAGGTGGATTTTCTTTGCTTTATTAAACATAATTTATGTTTTCCCTTCTAAATCAAGCATTCAAGCACAAAACAAATCAATGCCTTCAGACAAAACCAAAGATCAAGTGGACGATCGTCTCACATTTATGGAAGCCTGTTTCCGCCACTTAAAAAAAAAAAAAAAAAAAAAGATCCATAACTCAAAATTCCGAGTTATTTTCTCAAAATTCCGATTTATTAACTCAATATTCTGAGAAAAGCAACTCGAAATTTCGAGTTAGCGCTGCCAATCAGTAATCTACGTGAATGACGTCATTTCCTTGTTACCCGGAAGCTGAAGCCCTCAGCTACAAATGCTACAGCTAAGCTACCGGTATTACATCCAGTCGTGAATGCACAGATTGCTGAGTGTTTTCAGCCTGGCTTCACAAATGATGAAATCCCTGTGTTATTAGCTGAATCACATGGTGTTACTATCAGCAAACGTATTCGCAAAAGCGCCAATTTGTTGGGATCCTTTTTTGAGTGCGCGTTCCTCTGCGCGATATGCTTCCGGGTAACAAGAAAGCGACCTCATTCACGTATATTTTTGATTGGCAGAGCATTTCCCATAACACAGAATAAATCTAATTCAATCACAATGTTGATTCTTTGTGTTTAAAATTAATAAAAATGAGGAACACGTCTGCGGGCTGAAACCCACTCGAGTGGCCACAATTCTGGTTACATTTGGTAACAGAATAACTAAAAAAAGATATCTATAAAAGATTAAAAACTAACTGCACTGTGCATGTGGTGGACCACCACAAAAAAAGAAAAAGAAGAGAAATGATCATCGGACTCTGTGACAGATTCTGTGCAAGTGAAACATGCAGTCTTAAATCAAAGGAAATTTGACTGCACAACAGCGTTAACCGTGTGTATTTGACTCAGTGGGTAGGTGTGACGTGTGCATCGCAGTGATTTGTGTTTAGCTTCTGAAATCTTAAATTCAATGATACAATAAAATCTGTAAAGGTGTTAAACACTGAAGTGGATTAAAAGCACCTTTGCCCCGCGGCTGGTATTTTTTGCTACTCTAAGTGAATTTCACCTGATATTAGCTAAAAATGATTAGTTTAAAATCTTTAGTTTGATTCAGTCTCAGATGTCCAAGGCCCACGGCTTGAAAGACCCTGGTTTGCTGGCTGGAACCTGGAAACAAAAAGAATAGGAATTAATGTGTAAAGTTTTGGTCTTCAAAACAGTTCTGCACACCATCATCATTCCCACAGGTATGAGCTTCCTGCCATCACTCACAGTGGCCTCTCATTAATATGAGCAGAATGTGCTTAAAGTTTATGTGACAGCTGAACTCCTCGACCTTTCCTGTCTGTAAGCATAAATTTACAGTTACAGGACCTGAAGTTTACAAACTGTCCCGTTTAGGCGAACTCCAGATTGTGTAGCTGACATGTGTAGTTACCTTCTGAGTGAATGGGGAGGCAGAGGCTAAGCAGGCCCTCTCTGGTGTTGCAGGGGAGTTTAGAGAAAAGGGTCCCTTCAAACCAGAATCGGAGCGAGCAGCAGCCACGGCGTCTTTGATGGCGAAGAACACCGAACTGCCCAAGAAGAGGGTGGGTTCTCCAATACCCTGCACAGGAGACAAAAATCAGCAACGCACCAAGTACAATAGAAAACTAAAAGACTGAGGTGTTTGGAAGTAATCTTCCTCCTTGTGTCTGACCTTTGAAGAGTAGATGGCGTAGGGGTTGTCAGAGTCGGGCAGCAGGTAGACGTTAAACTGCAGCGGCACATCGCAGACCGCCGGGATCTTGTACTGAGACGGTCCTCGAGTGTACAGCAGCCCGAAGGGAGAAAACTTCAGCTCCTCCAGAGTGTAGAGACCCAAACCCTGCATGAACGCTCCCTCAATCTGAGAGAAGGGAAGAAATCAAGGAGAGAGACGTTAATTACTACGCTCTGCTAAAAGTTGTTTTTTTACTTAACTAAATTCAGCTGTTCAGGTTTTAAAACACTGGGTGAAATGGGTGCAGCCACTTACTGAACCGTGCAAACGGGCTTGAGTATACATATCGACTGGGGGGGTTTGAACAGTTCTAACAAACCTGAAGGTCAGCTCAGGTAACTTTTGGCTCTGGACCTCTGGTTCCCCCTTTTTAAATGATTAAAATTGCCATGGTTTGGTTGCAGACAGCCCTCCGCGAACCTGGTTCTGCCAGAGTTTTCTCCCTGTTAAAAAGCAAGTCTTTTCTTTTCCATTTACACCAAGTGCTTACCCACAGTGGGTTGTTTGATTGCTGAGGGTTTCAATGCATTATTGTAGGGTCTTTATCTTACAATATAAAGCACCTTGAGGGGATTGCTGTTCTGATTTGGCACTATATAATAATTTGAACTGAATTACTTATTTGGTGTGACCACCTTTATTCTTCAGCACATTCTGAACTCTCTTAGCTTTGTCGTGTCTTTAATAAGGGTGGGTTTTAATGATGGATTCTGGCTTGGATAACGTGATATCAATTCATTAAAATCCTGAATCGATTGTTTTATACAAATGTATTTTGCCCAAAATTCCAGAATCTCAGGTGAAACGTCACAAAATTTTGACAACCACCAAACATTTAAAACGGTAAATGAGAGCAGCTACACGGGTTCTGCACAAAGACGTAAACACAAAGCGCGGACCCGCGGATCAAAATCAGTGAGATGTGGCTTTCTCACCGATGGCACGGACACGGTCGGGGCTGAAAGCCGACAGCTCGCTGATTCTGATGTTTTGGCGGGTCCGCGCTTTGTGTTTACGCCGATTCTAAAGCTGTTAGTTTGATCTCTCTCCAAACAATATTGACTGAACCAGCAGCAAAAGAAGATCCAAACTAAGCTTCACATAAACATCGTTTTGAATTCCCTCTGACTTTTACTGTTTTGCATCCACCACAAAAAAACAAACAAACAAAAAAAACAAAACAACCCACACTTCATGCACAGCTCTCTCTCTCCCTCTCTGTACTTCAAGAACAGTTTCCCGTCTATCCCTGAAATCTGTTTTCTGCATTATTCGCTTGCTTGTTACGCACAAGACTGTTGTTTACAGCGCTGTCGGCCGATGTTTTTTTTCTTTTCCTTTTACTCACTTCCAAAAAGAAAACCTAATTTCTGCTGTTCTATACTGAACAGATTTAAACTTTGTAAAATTATACAAAATGCAAAACGCTCAGCCGTGTCTCTAATAAAACCACTGTAACTTCAGAGGTAATGTTCATAAGCTGATTAATGGTTTTCTTTCGTTTTCGATGTACTGCAGAATATTTTTATAAAATCCCAGGCCAGGAAAATCGCCCTCATGTTTTTCTGTGTTTTATCTTCAGCTACTTTGACACAAAGGCCTCTGCTGTGACGCTCACACCTTTGATAAAGTCTTGCGAGTGTCAGCTTCCTTTTTATAGATACAAAAATATGTAAATGTACTGATCTGAATTATAATATTTCTGACTGAGGCAAAATTTCCCAGATTCAAATCAAACTGAATCGAATCGATTCAGGACCTTTTGAATCGGAATCGAATCGATTCTAGAAATCAGTGACGATACTCAGCCCTAGTCTTTAAGTAGTCTTCAGGAATAGTTCTCCAGGCTTCTTGAAGGACATTCAAAGCTCTTCTTTGGATGTTTCTGCCTTTTGTTATGTTCTCTGTCAACATGATCCCACACTGCTTCAATAATGTTGAGGTCCGAGCTCTGGGGAGGCCAATCCATGACTGATAGTGCTCCACTGTGTGTTTTTCTGTGCAGGTATGATTTTACTGCTCTGGCAGACCTTCAGAAAGCCCAGAGAACTATTTCTCAAGAACACAAATTCTGGCTCCAGTCTTTTTCATGCTGTTTACATTGTGTTGGTTAATGACACTGAAACAACTGCCAGGCAGTCATGCAAAGATGTAAAATGGCCGTAGGTCTGACCTGGCCCATGTCCACAGATGGGTTCACACTTTTGCCGATATCCACTACGATGTCAGTCCTCAACGTCTGCAAGAAGCACAAACATGAAAAGAAAACTAAAAAAGGATTCCTTTATTTTCTGGCAATATTCCTTCTGTTTGCAGCAAGTGGCATTCAGAGTCGAGACCGTTCAGACAGACCCTGTATTCTCCGGTGAGGCAATCCAGCTCCACCTCGGAGCAGCTCACTCCGTAGGTGTAGTAAGCATAAGGCTGGCCCTCCATCTTGTCCCAGTCGACGTAAAGGTCAGGACCTCTGAGGACAAACAGGAAGATACAGTCACTTACTGCTACTTCATCCATTATGGGTGTGGGGGGAGATTTCTATCATACTTGTAAAATCCAGTCGCTGACAAACTGATCTTCTCCATAAATGCTTTATTGGCCTGCGTTCAAAGAAAAGTTATGTTATTTAAATGCTCCAAATCTAACAACATCATTCAAGGATTTTCGTACCCAGCTCTCCCAGGTTCCTTTGGGGTTCTTCTTTCTGATTGGCTCCAGTCGCTGGTACAGAATCTGGCAGGCATCTTTGACCGCCATGCCGTTAGCATCGGTACCAAAGGACGCAGCAGATGGGCAAGTGTTGGGAACGGTGTTGGTGCTGGTTTCACTGATGTAGATCTTTGAGGGCGGGATGTGAAGCTCCCGGCTCGCAATCTAACAAACAGAAAAAGCCAGACCCCGAAAGGCATAAATCTGGTGTTTTTCTGCTTTTTTGTAATAATACTGAAGCACAAATCTGGCCAAAGACAGACCAACAAAACGAAAACAGCAGTGACACAAACTTTACAGTATTTTTAATGTTCATCCTCTTAACGTCAATATCTGCAAATGTCTCAAAACTACAACCAAACCCCCCCAAAAGCCAAAAATAGTTTACTGAACATTTCTGATACATAAGCTAATAATTAACACCTGCTCATTGCAGCCACAGATGTCCCGTGGTGCGACCTGGCCGGTGAAATTTGCACCTCAAACAGTGCAACTCTCGGGAACTATTTTCAGTGGCGGATAAATTAGAATTGGTGCCCTTTTTGCATTTGTGGCAAAACGATGGTGGAAGCGAGCATAACGGGAGGTAAACCTTTGTAAGCAGGTAAAAATAAAAATCGTGTCTACCGCTTCACCAGTCTGTTGCCTTCACATGTTTTCAGTGCTACAGTTATCTCACGCAGATTATCCAAATATAATGGTGTTAAACATTAAACTGGAAGGCTCTAATGCAATATGCAGCAATACCGTTAAGCTGTTGTTGTTTTAATCCACCCAACAATTGTCTTATCTTTTAAATAGCATTAAAATAAATGCATTTATCGTGTGATTCTTTAAGTCTTTTTATGCTTATTTCTTGATTTTGATGCACAAAATGATTTTATTATTTAACTATTTTTAACATATTCCTAATTTATACATCTCGACGTGCTATTTTTTTCCCCATGTACTCCATTTATATATTTACATTGTACATTTATATAGCTCAACATGTGTTTCTTATTATATTTATAAGATTTTTACATGCATACATTAACACTAATTAATTTAAGTTAACCTTTTGGAGTGCATTTTTTTTTTTTTTTTTAAATACACAAATACATGATATTTTGTTATATACACATTTTTTTGTCGTTTCCAGTGAGGTGCTTCACACAGTACCTGCTGCATTTTCGTGTGGACTCCCTGACCCATCTCCGTCCCACCGTGACTCACCAGAACCGAACCGTCTTTGTAGATGTGGACCAAAGCTGCAGCCTGCCACAAACAAAACTGAACTAAACAGAAGCAAGCGGCTACTGAGCTGACTGCATGCAACCTGCAGTCGCGCAGCCACAGCAGTAACAACTACAAAGAAAAAAAAAATACCCAAAAAACACAAACACAAAGACCCTGAAACAGGCTCTTGTCTTTACACACAGGACTTGAGCAGAATTGGCTCTTTGGCTTCTGTAAGCTGTAAAAATCTAAGATATATTCTTGCAGTGTGTCATTCTGCAAGACTTCACGGAGTCATTGTGACATCACAGGGTGTCATGCAGTGTTGTGCAGCTCTCTCCATGCCCTTTTGCATGATCTATTACTAGATATGGCTTCTTTTTGTATGGCGCCAACAATGAAGGCAAAGTTTTTGCTGACTTTCACATCAGCAAAAACTTGTGAACATGAGCACAAAACTCTGGAAACTCCAAGCCTGCGGGGACAGAATAAGATCAGACCTGATTAAGGAAGCCATCTGAAAAGGCGATGCCATATTTGATGGGGATGATGGAAATCCCCCTCTTCTTCCAGCGGTTCTGCTCGTTAAACTGCTCGATGGCGCCACGGCGGGCACTGTAGTCAGACCGGCGCTTGCACTCTTCCCAGCAGCGCAGCAAGTTCTCGGGGTTGAACTCAAACTTGTAGTGGGTGGTCGAAGGGCCCCTGTACATGTTCATCTCCCGAATCTGATGAAGGATTTTAAACATTTAATTAGATGCTGTTTTGTAAACCTGGTCGAGCTCGTGGCAGGAGAGGTTGGGGCGGAACCTTGTCGGCGGGGCATCCCAACACCATGGCAACGTCGTTGATCATGTTCTCCACGATCAGCAGGCCCTGGGGCACCCCAAAGCCCCTGAAGGCAGTGTTTGATGGCAGGTTGGTCTTGCATGCGGTGCCGCGACCTCGCAGATTGGGGATGTTGTACGCGGTGTCCATGTGGAGGACCATCTTCTCAGCAACCTGCAAACACCACAAAATCCACTCTTACGTTCTTTGGCGTTTCACTTACATTTATCTCCAGTAGCATTTCCTTTTTCCACTTACCAAGGGAGACTCATCTACAGTGTTGCCACTGTTGGCAAAGAACTGGAAATCTGCAGCAACAATCTTCCCATCATTCATGAAACCCACCTGAAACAAACAGCAGTCAACTCCCAGGATGATGACGAACACAAGTCAACAACGCCTTTAAAACTAAAAAGTTTAAAGATCTTTTGGTCACAACCTTTCAAAACTGAAGATGAAATCCTTTAAAGCCCACATTTGTAAACCACCAAGAAAGTAAGAAATGTAAGAAAACTCTTTACAAAAAATACTGGAGCTACCGCTCAACCTCCTAGTAGATACACCTATGGTATTGATTTAAAACTCCTACATCGCTTCTTTGAGTTACTGGAGTCACAAACTTAGGCATCCACGTTTCACGCCTGCTCGGTAGAGTGCAGACAATACCACATCAGCCTTTACAGCTGAGAGACAAACACAAACCTCTCTGCAGACTCTGCTGCACCTTGGTTCTGTCTTACATCACACTGTTTGAATAATTAAAGCGCTGGAAGGCTCCCCTCACACAAAACACTCAGAATCCTAACCAATAAATAACGATACCAAGTATATTTGAAATTCAAAAGTAATTTTCTTAAAAACTAAATAAATAAAATAAAATCAAAACAGTGGGCAACACCTAAAAAATTAGAAGGTATATCCTGTGCGCTTGGTTGTACCTTATATTTTCCCAGGGTGGGATGTCGGCCTCCTGTAATGAGCATGTCCTCGCCGCGCTCCAGGACACAGCGGACGGCACGATTGGTCCTTTAAACAGTTATAATAAAAGAAAACAAAATGTAAGAACTTTCCAGCTTCTTTTTCTTTATTAATGTCTCTTCAGGCCTCAGTAACACAGGTCCAGAGAGTGAAGGTAAGCGACCCTTAGCAACTGCCAGCTGTTAAGGAAATTGCTGTATTCCCCACTAGTTGGCCAGTGGCTACAGAGATGGTGCTGAAACAAAAACCTACTTGCAATTGCTTTGGTAACGTAGACCTTTTACTTTGAAAGTGAACGGCCTCTGTCAGATATTTGTGGCTTGGAGGTTACCGACCAGCCTGTGTGAAAGACTTGCTAATCCTTTGGACTCACTTCCAAGCAGCCACCGAGGTGATAGAAGCCAAAACTGAGGTTCTGGTGACCTTCCCTCCAAAGGCTCCGCCCACTCTTTTGACATGACAAGTGACTCTGTTGGATGCGATGTTCAATGTCTCGGCAACAGCATCCTGCACAGAGAGATCCAACCCACCTGCAGCTCTGACTTGTCTTTTATGTTCAACATGTGAGCACTGGTGAGCCATTACTCACTGAGTAACTCTCAGGTTCACTGACACACACCTGCTCCGTTTACCTGAATCAAAGTTGGCCACTGAGTGGAGATGTAAACGTTGAACTCCATCTCCTCGCCGACGGGAACCACCAGCATGCTCTGCGTCTCCATGTAGAAATGCTCCTGGCCTCCAATTCGAATCTCCCCTGAGGAGAAAACATGCAGAGTTTAAAAAGAAAAAGCAGACGTTGTTCTCAAACAACTTTTACCTTCATAAACCTTGTCGACAGTTTTAAAGGCTTCAGTCACATCTCCCCTCTGAAGCAAACGTCGTGGTTCAAAGTAAGATGACTTCTCGACGGCTTCCTGTCACAAAAAGTGTGACGTTGAAAAGTTTACCCATCTGCACTTTTAGCATTTTCTCCAGTGAATTATCAAAAAACAGAGCAAAACACCCCGATGTAAAGGAACAGAAACAGTTTTACTACTCAAACTATAGTATTCCCCATGATGCAGATGCTCAAAGGGTAAAAAGTCAAACCTCGATCGTGAAAATGGGATCGGGCAGGTCTTCATAGCTGATCTTTACAGCTGCTGCTCCTCGTTTGGCGTGCGCCTTTGTGTCGGCGACCACCGCACATATCATCTGACCGATGCACGACACCTGCAGATATGGTGAGTGTCGTAATTTCCCCATTAGTGTTTAAATGTGAGTAAAGAGCAGCGGGTGCGCAGAAGGCTCTACCTCGCTCTCGGCAAGCAGCTCCTCATTATAGCCGCAAAATGTGCGGACTTTCTTCCCGGGAATGTCTTTGGTTGTGATGACGTCGACAACGCCGGGAAGCTGTAGGGCTTCGCTCACATCCAGCCCTCTGTCAGACAGCAAACATCAAAATATCAGCATGAAAACACCAGAAAGAGCCTCTTTTTCCTAATGTAAATGCACTAAAGCTCGTTATTTAAAGATAATGAAACTCAAAAGCTCCAAAGTGAAGTTTGTCTATGTTGACTAGGGTGGGGCGATTGGATGAACATTAGTCCAATCGCTCATGCAAGTTAGTCGTGTTTGAGAAGTTTACCAGGGTGATTTATTTATTTGCCCATGAGTGAGTTTGCTAAGAATGATGGAGCTAATAGAAGCAGTCAACAGAACCCCCCCCAAAAAAAATAAAAATTTGTGTATTTTTTTTTAAAAGCACCCTCTTTCAACTGCGAGCCACTGCACCCTCTTCAGAGTGCGCCCAAATGCTTGTTGATGGAGCTGCAGAAGCTGGTGATAGCCAAGCATACTCAGCCGGATGGTGGACACGTACATACTCATGTAAGTTAGTCGTGTTTGAGTGCTTTGCTCGCACTATACGTCTGCACAAGCAGCACACTGCTTTGATTACATCCTTTTTCATCTGGCCCAAACACCCCCCCCAAAAAAAAAAAAAAAACATTGGCAACTTTTTTCTTTAGTGTTTTTTTTTACGAATTAACACGACTTGACGCGATTAACAATTAAGCCAGCTGGAGCGCAGACTGACTCAAAATCCCTGAAATGTCTCCGTCAATGCATTTTGGGAGTTCGTCCGTTCTGTGCTCCAGATGGGTCGAGTGTGTTTAAAAAAAATTTAATCGTGATGACCATGCATGATTACATTGCTCCGCCCATCAAAAAGTCTGCGCATACGCGAATATATCGCCCACGATTGCTGGACTCACAATTGCCGGTTGGAATTTTTTTTTTTTTTTTACATATCGCCCAACCCTAATGTTGATTGCAAAAGTGAAACCAACAATAATGCGCCAAACACTGCAGTTCCTCTAGTGACCACTTGAGGCGGACTCCAAGCATGAGTCAGTCGCCATAGAGTCCCATGTTAAAATGCCTGACTTTACAGCAGAATTAAACATCTTTACAGCCAGAGACAAAATGTAACTTTACTCCTTCATAACTGCACAGGCATGATTTTCTTTAACATCCCATGTCCAGAATATCCACCATCCCTCCTCTGCATATGTGCAAACCATCATCTGGCCCCCTGATGCACTGCCTTGTAATCTCAGTGACTCCCAATGAAAGTATTAACATCGCCAGATCTGCTGTCTGTCTTTTTGTTAGTGACACCATCTGTCTTTGGAAACAAAGCATGACCAGGAGCACACACACAACAAAACCTAGAGGTCATCGCTCAGCTATCGCCATCTGGTGGTCTTTGGATAGAATACAGGTTTTTAGATAGCTTTGCATTGCTGATGTGGAAGCCATGTTTTAAGGCTTTAAGGTTTTAAAGGTTAAGCAAATCTGTGTCCATCTGGCTGCATTGCTCTGCCTTTCCTGTCACTTCCTGCAGCTGATCATGGTCTTCATGTTTCCTGTATGCATCCATTATTTTGCATTTCTATTGTTCGCGCAAATGTATGTCAGTCCACAGCCCTGTGGAAGTCCTGCTGACACAGCAGGAAACCTATTATGCAGTGCAAGCAACAGAAGAATCTGCTTTTTAGTGCTGCCTGTGTGAAGGGACCATAATTACTTGTGATCATGAACAAGACACCTCCTGTGGCCATTAGAGGAACTGTAGTTTTTGGCTTTTCCTTGTTGGCGTTGCCATTTGGTGCTTACGTGATCTTAGCGTGTGGTCGGGAGCTGGTGACCACTATGAGGAAGAGCTCGCCCTCTATCTTTGGGAGGTCATCGCAGTACACAGCCTCGCCTGTGGCCTGGCTGATGGCGGACCGATGCATCATGGGACGCCCTACTGCATCGTGGTTACTCTGGTCCTTTGAGACAGGCTGATGAGGAAGAGGAAGTAGTCGTGTTTATGAAGAAAGCACATCTGTTTTTGAGTTAAACCATTCTGAAAGCCATTTTGTAACCTGGAACTCCTGCAGGCCAGGTTGGATCTCTCTGGGTAAAGGTTGTATCTTCTCAGGGACCTCGTCTGTGATCACATTCTGTAAAAACACATTTAAGTCAGTTGGATTTACCACATTACCCTGCACTATTTCTTTAAAGTAGATCTCTTTTTACCATTGCTTTCAGCTTGTGCAGGACCTCCAGGTAGAATTTGAAGAGCAGACTAAGAGTCAGAGACCTACGAAACTCCACCTTCCCTCCTGGAGCTGAAGGAGGGAGGGCCAGCTCTTCCAGAAGGATGTCGTAGGCTTGGCCGAGGGTCTCGTCGTCCCACGGCCTGAAGGGAAGAAAAGCAAATCAGCACAAGGTGAGAAAGTAATGAAGTAAAGTAGAGAGCGGAAATTGAGGGGAAAACAAAGAGACCTCCTGATGATGGCCTGGCAGGTTTTGGCTGCACTGACTGTGGTCGGGCCCATCCCTCCGTAGTAAATACTGACATCCTGAACCACTCTGGAGCTCTCTGAGAACATCACCCTCATCCCGGCTGTCACGGTGGCGAAGGAGGCCTCCTTCCTCGGTGCGTGGCGTAAAGCCTGAACAAACTCCCCCTGCAGGTGAGACGAGGTGCAGCACTAGTAATCGTTTTCTCTTTAGCACATAATCTATGACAGACGCTCACAGCCACACAGTAAAATATGTGTCACCAGTGTGGAGGAGACGCAGCATGTTCTTACAAATAAAGAATAAAGTTGGTGTACCTTTCTGGAAAAGGGGATGAAAACGGAGATGACAATCTCCTCCGGCCGCAGGATGACTTTCCCAAATCCCACGAAGAAGTCCTGATTCAGGGGAACCTCTCGTCTTCCTCCTGGTGAATTCATAGAGTTCAAGTTGCAGTTTGTTTATTCATCACTCATCTTGATATTTTTTTTTTTTGACTCACCGCTGGAAATCACGCTGACTTTGCAGTTGCCGGCAGCCAAAATGGGATTCAGGTCCGAGTTGGGGTACGCACTCACGATGTTTCCTCCCAGAGACTAAATGCAGACACATTAAACTTGTACTCAGAAACGAGAGGAGATTATAATCAGTTTAAGTTTTAATTCAAGGCTTTGAGTTCTAGTTTCTTTGAAGCCAGCCCTCTTTTTGTCTTACAGTGCCCCCTCATGCCCACAGCGAAGATATTTCTTCTTTGTCTAGCTGATTTTTTGCATGACGTCTGACCCATGAGGAAACGTTCACTATATTGCAGTAGTATTTCTCATCATCTGCAGTAGACCTTCACTGGCTGAGCTAGCATGAGAGCAGCTGTGCCCTCAGCTTTGGCCACTCAGGCACCATTTAAACAATGTTAGACCGATGCATGAAACGTAACATCTTAGGAGCTTTTTACTTTCAGTTCTATGGGAAATTTAAATGTGGTGTTGGTTTTTTGATGTTGTGCAGCAACTGTTTGACTGGTTATTGTTAACCGGTTCCTGACACCCCAGTCACAGCCGTGCGCGGCAGCTGCAGCCATTACAGATCGGCCCTGTAAAATGAGCAACGGGCTCAGAGTACCTTCTGGAATAAGTGCAGAGCACTACAGCTCAGCAAAAAAAAAAAAAAAAAAAAAGCTTATATGCAACAAAAGCAATACTTGCACCATCGCCTCACAGCAAGAAGGTCCTGCATTAGAATCTACAGTGGGGGTCTTTCTGCATGGAGTTTGCTTGTCCTTACCAAGTCTGTGTGGTTTCACTCCGACTCCCTCCCAGAGCCCCAAAAACATGCACGGTGTTCGGTTAACTGGTGATTCTAAAGATGTCAATGTGAGCATGAACGGTCGTCTACATGTTGGCCCTGTGACATTGAAAACAGATAGATGGGTACATACATGGGCGACCATGGCTCAGGGGGTTGGGAATCGCATCTGTAACCGGAAGGTTGCCGGTTCGATCCCTGGGCTCTCTGTCCTGGTCGTTGTGTCCTTGGGCAAGACACTTTACCCTACTTGCCTACTGGTGTTGGCCAGAGGGGCCGATGGCACGATATGGCAGCCTCGCTTCTGTCAGTCTGCCCCAGGGCAGCTGTGGCTACAACTGTAGCTGCCTCCACCAGTGTGTGAATGTGAGAGTGAATGAATAGTGGTATTGTAAAGCGCTTTGGGTGCCTTGAAAAGCGCTATATAAATCCAATCCATTATTATTATTATTATTATTATTACAGGCTTAAAAATCATTTAAAAATGGCTTCATTCTCATGCTTTAGTCAAGCTCAACTGGATGAACTCCAACAGGCTTCTGCACACAAGCCTTCATCAGGGAGTTTCATATTTCACAAAAACAATGAGCCTTTTCTGCTCGCCCTCGGCTAAAATGCAACATGTGGTGAGAGGAACGCACCAGCACTGATGCAGTGTCCACAAAGCAGCAGTCCACGTTATTCAAACTTAAGTCTATGTTCCATAAGCAAGAAACCACAGTGCCAGTTACAAATAATATGAATACATCTCAAACAAGATGTATTAAATGTTCAAATAAATATGAGCAAATATCAACTGAGGATCCTGCATCAGGATGATGTTAAAACAAAATCCTATGAATCTTTTAATTCTTGCTCTTTGCTCTTAGTGCTACAGCAAGGGTTAATTTAAGCGATGGAAACAGGATGTGGAGGAGGGGGGAAAATAAATCTAGAAATGAAGTAAAACACAAATAATAACAATCAATTGCACATGTGCGATTTCTCCTTACAGCGACGTTTCGGATCTGCACACTTCCCAGGTTCCCCAGCTGCCGGTTCAGTGCTCTGAACACCTCAGTCTTCTCCTCCGGGAACTGAGGAACCAGCTTCTCCAAGACAGAGTGAAGCTCAGACAAACTGCAGCCCGCTCCCACCCAAACGCCTGCAGAGAGGAAGCACATTAACCAACTTTATCTTTCCTTTAAATACCTCTTGCACACCCTAAAATAAACTCATTGTCTGTGCATGAACACCAACAGAGGGCTGGAGCCTCAGCTGAAGGTGTAGGTTACCCACCCTGTGGCGTCTGAGAGACCTCGAACAGCCCCTTCACTCTGGTTGGAGAGATGATCAGCGGATGTAGGATGCCTTTGAACTTCATGTCTGGACCTTCAGCACAAAGCAAATACAGCGGGTTAAAACGATACACTTTATAAAAGCAGGAGTCTAACCAGTAATTGATCTTGTTTAGAAACCTGAATTTGATCAAATAATGACAAAGAAAAATCTTTTCTCCATTTCCACTCTTTAAATCATGTTAGAAACACCTCAGAGGGTGTTTTCTGCTGACCTATGTTGGTGTTGCCCATGACCAGGGGAGCTTTGGGATGTTTGGCCTTGAGCTGGATCAGCTCCTCCAGAGAAACCGGAGACACCCAGGTGACCCTCTCCCCATGAAAGGTGAGTGTTTGAGGGCTCGTTGTATCTGCCATCAGCTGTAGTGAAAAGGGACATTACTGTAGCATCAATAGTTTAACTGGAGCTTTAGATACTCCTGCACCAAACCAGGATGTAAGTGTGAATTTTAAAGACCTTCCTCGTGTTGCCTTTGATGACTTACAATCAGCTCTGGAGGGAAGATCAGCTCCTGTGTTGGATCCAATGGCAGAAGATCCAGTTTGTCAAAGAGCTGAGGCTTTTCCTGCAGACAAGAAAACAGAAAGAAATAAACCCGGATTAACCCCCGTGTGCCCTCATGCACCCCTGACAACCTCAGCATGCTCCCAAAGAGACTGTGGTGAATCAGGAACAATCTGTTCCAACTTCTGCAATCAGGCAGAAGGTTCCGCACCATCCAGGCAAGGACAAAGACTCAAGAGGAGCTTCTATCCCCAAGTCATGCGGGTCCTAAACCAGAACGTACAGCATTTTTACTTCATGTATATAATGTTCCCTCCCTTTTTGCACAGCGTGTCGTGATACATTTCACTGCATGCTTTGTCACATGTATAACTATGCATGTGCCAAAGAATCTTGAATCTCCTCTGAAACCTAGGCAAGGCCATCACTGAACTCCTGAATTGTCTGTGGCTCCACGTGGCAGTGTTTGAGGCACTGACTCATTAAGTCTCTGAGGTTCTCACATGGCTTTTGGTCTGAGGAACGTGAAGGCCAATCAATGCTTCGTCCAGGAGCTGCCTACACACTCTGGCCACACAAAGCCGGGCTTTGTCCTGTACTCTGATGAATCAGGGTCCCCTCAGCATAAAGATGGACACTGATGTCCTTGAAGTTTAACTGACTGTTACACTGTTGATCAGGTGTTCAAGAGCAGTGCATAAAAAGAACAGCAAAACCAAAGCTAATGGCTTGATTGAGCAGTTAAAGGTCAGAAGAATGTGCTTCATTAAAAGCAGCAGCAGTAAAATGAGAGGAAAACAAGAGAACCCCCCCCCCCCCCCCAAAAAACAAACAAACAAACAAACCAAACAAAACAAAAAACTCAGGTTCACCTGCTCAGGTTCATCACCATTTTTCTCTCCATTGAGGCAGCAGTTTGCAGCACCATTGGCTTGGCAGCAGTTGGCTTCCTGTTGGCATCAACGTATCAATTTGTTTATACTCGTGTTCTCACATTTCTCTCTTTTTATATAAATGTGAAAAAAATTGCCTAAATTAGAGTGTACCTGACAGAAGGTCCTGCAGCCTTCCACAATGGGTCGATATCCGGTACACCGACACAGATTACCTGAAGAAACGCCACAGTGAGTTCATTTTACTTCGATGATAAATGTCATCAAAACATATCAAAGTTTTCCCCAACAAGAAGCCGTGAATTATAAAAACACGTGCGACTCCAGCTACTCTTTGCAACCTGGCTTTGTTCACTACCTGCAGATCACACATGAGGGTAGGAACATACATCAACTACAAGGCAGGCTCTCATGCAATTTTCCCACCCTCTCTCATATTACTGTATAAAACATTTTCCCTAACTGTGATGTCCAAGTGAGGTCTGACACAGATTTTCACCACAAGTTTTTAAGAGTAACTAGTTTGCTGTCCAGGCATGAAGCCGAAATGCCACGTTCACGGAGAGGAGAGGGCCTCAAGAACACCTGCAGATGCAACTCAAGACTTAACCCTTTAAGGCCCACCATAGAACCAAGTCCGCCAGAGCTCACTTTTTTTTTTCTTTTTTTTTTTTTTAAATAAACACACTAGTGTTTTTGGGAGCATTTCAAGTTGCTATACATCAATACAACCGTTATATCCCAAATTTCAAAAATATGTATGTATTAAGTCCATAGTAACTACATAAATTGCAAAAAAGTGCAATAAACTACAAAAAATAAATTGAGAATCATCTTTGTTTTATTTTGTTTGTTTTTCTACATATTTCTAGTTAGAGAAATTTCAGAGGTCTATCCCTCAAAACTGTAAATGCAAAAAGTTGCACAAAATAGTTTCCAACCACAGGAATTTATTTTGAGTGTTTTCATAGTTTCATTTTTGAGATACACCAATTTTTATATACTCCAGGAAAATAATTATTATAATGCAAATTTGCAAAAAAACCAAAAACAAAACAAAACCGCATGTGCATCAAAATAAACCATTTCCAGCAGTGCAATTTGAGTTCTAAGCATCCCAGGAACCATACAGAAAGGCATAAAGTCAAACATGACTTTTATAAACAACAATAAATCTTATTAAATTCCCTGTAGGGAAAAACTATGTTTCCCATGAAAATGACGTCACTTCTGGTTTTGGCAGTCGATGGCGGACATGTGATAGTTCGCGCTAACATTTACTCCAGCATAGGAAGTGTTCTGAACAGCTGATCGGATCGGCAAAGCGTGTTTCTGGAATATTATGTTTTTGTTGCTGCAAGTGCTTTTTATGCAATTTTTTGCAAAGCTATATGTGGAAGGAAATGACCTAGCGCAAGCTGAATGCATGAGATGCAAGTCCTCCGGTTTTATGCAAAAAAAAGAAAAAGAAAAAAAATTATTCCGCTAGCTTATGTGGTTGCAATTCTACCGGGATTGAAAATAGTTATGCAAAACGGAGCGTGCCCGCTTCGACCGGCCTTTAATTAATCATCTTCAAATGTTTTTAAAAATAAATAAGCTTTACACAAAAAGTATTTGCGCAGGGATAGCAGCCTGGCACCTCCTCCTCATGCTGGTCACACACTAATGTGGAATGGCGTCCCATTCTCCAACCAGCATTTGTCAAAAGTCAGCTCAGGGCTCGCAAAATCGCTAGCCCGACGTCCCGGGGCTAGCGATTTTTCCAGTCGGGCTACCAAAATCTATCTCTGCCCTGCCCTTTTGGCCTATCGTAGGAAGGAAAAATATATGTCAATGCTTTTGCATTCTTTCGGAAATGTAGCTGGGTAATTATGTCATTGGCATCGGTGAGCCACTGTCAATATGTGACATATTGAAATCGTGTTTGAATTTGCGCTTGTTTTTTTGCTTTCACTTTGCAATCGTGCGAACTGTGTATAGAGAGCGACAGCACTGATCTGTGAGTGATGATAATTTGCGCACCAATTCCTCTGACATCGTCTTATCAATCATTAGCTTACTATGCAAACATGACAAGTGAAATCTCCCGCAGCTTAAACATGTGAGAGGTTGATCGCGCAGAGAATCGCTGAGCTTATGTGAGTCCGTGTGTAAAAGCATTTCAGTTCTGCTGAGCCAAATAAGACAGGTCAGGGTGAAGAAGTGACAGCCAAAGAAAAGCTTACCACAAAACGGAGAAGTTATGACAAATCAGACTATAAGGCAAAAAGAAAGTGCAGCTTTATGGTTTCATGGACAAAAGAATTTCTGTGGCTGCGATATGATGAGCTAAATAACCGGGGCTGCACATAAGTGGTCCGCAGGTGCGCATTCGCTGTCAAAATAAAAAACGCGCACAAGATAAGAAGTTGCAACGCGTGTTTGCGTACATAAGATTTTCTGGAGGAGGACAGACATTTGTTTAGAACTCTTAAAGATGTCGAAGAAGCTCCTTTAAGCAATTACTGTGATGTTCCTCCACCTCCAAAGAAATGTCAGAAGGAGTCCGAACCACAAAAGAAGCACATATTGCTCAGTCTGCAATACTGAGCAGTAATTGCAAATTACATACTTAAAATAAACCTGAAAATCAGTTTAAAACAGCGTGCTATGTTGCAAAGAGTGAACTACCACTGGCACAATTTAGCAGTCTTTGCAAACTTCAAAAAGCAAATGGCCTCGATCTTGGTTCCACTTGCCTCTTACCTGTGACTTCAGTGGAAATTTCGAATTCAGGATCTGACACAGACTGATTCATGTCCTACACAGTTCTTACTAGGGCTGGGCGATATGGCCTAAAATCAATATCACGATAAATTGAGCAGTTGTCCATTTATCGTTATCGAGGTTGATAACCACCCCAAGTGCCAAAAAACAAACTTTTTTTTTTCCATTTGATGGGGCTGTGGCAGGCAGCATAGTTCTTCCAGTTATTTTGATAATATTATTCCCCCTAGACCTATTCATTGCAATTATATTATTACCACTTTAAAGGACTGTAAAATGTCACTGAAAATAAATGAAGACAATAGTAGCAAGTACTTTTAGTGGTTAAGATTTATTAACTGAACAAAATAAAAAGTGTAGGATACAATATGTAACCATGCTCTCTAAAAAAATGTGTATCCCTTGTAAACAAAATAGTTTAATAATAAATATGTTTCACATTGGCTATTCACAAAGTAAACAATGATTGTGCAAATGTAATGCCATCATGGACAAAGGCCTCTCTGCTAAGGCCTTGAGGTACTATAACTTGTAAACAAATAATGTCACAAACACAAATGTCAATTGAACACAGAAAAAACTATAATAAATACTAAACACTGCCATGCGACTAGTGAAAACTATAAACTCTTAAACAAAAACATTAAATAGTGCTGTTTGCAAAAAACTTCAATAGAACACTGATAGTTAAAATTAGGCAGGGCTTGAACAGGGCACTTCAACAAGGGGCAGCAGCAGACTTGGTATCCTGAGCGGTTCAGTCAAACTACTGTTGTAGATGTTTACCTGAGTAGTGTTTACTCCAGGTTCTTGCTAAGAAACACAAGCATATTGACCATGTCAGGTTTCAGGCAGGATCTGAGGCATGTCACAATGTTTCCTCCAGAACTGAAAACCCGCTTGACAGCTTTCACAATATTTGGGCCGTTGCCAGTTGTTATAGCAACAAGGTCCTCTTCACTGATGTTCCATGCAGACAGCATCGCTCTCAACCCCTGTCCAACCATCTCCCCCGTGTGATCAGATGGAAAATAGGCCGTCTCGAGCACTCTGGTACGCAGCTCTCATTTGTTGTCGATGTAATGAACTGTGAGACTAATATACGGCTCCATTGCACGGCTGGACCAGAGATCGGATGTGGCTGCAACGTGCTTAACGTATCTCAATTCAGCAGCAACCTTTTCCCTCTCTGTGCTGTACATGCTGGGAATGATAGTTTTTGAAAAATATTTTCGTGATGGGAGTTCATGAAAATAATTGACAAGAGATATGAAGTGTCTGAACCCGTTGCGTTCCACTGTAGCAATAGGAGCCATGTCTTTTGCTATGTGGTAGCCTATAGCATTTGTGATTTCTTGCCATCTTTTTGAAGTTCGCTCATATAGTTGAGTACTAGCAAATGCTTCGGTTATTGACCGCTGCCTGGTGGAGGAAGACGTTTTTGCTGGTCCTCCTACTCTCTTCTCGCTTTGAGCTTTTTTTATGTCTTCGAATTGAATCACATGGTTGTGCTGCATGGCGGAAGAGGTTGGTTGTGTTACCTTGACTTGACGCAACAGTCTTTTTGCAGAGTTTACATTTAACAATTTTTTTGATCAATATCATCCTTGTTGAATCCAAAATGTTGCCAAACGATTGATGATGCATTTTTTTTGTTAACAAGCATCTCCTCTTCCTCCTCCACCAGCTCTACCTCCGTCGCTGCTGCTTCAACATTTAAATCGTCCTCCATTTGTTCACCCGTGTCTCGTCTTGTTACAGTCATGTGACTCCACCCCGTCAAGTCTGTAACGTAGCACAGCGTCTTAAAGGGACATGAACATCGCCAACCTGCACATGCCTTTTCTTTTTTTTTTCAAATACCGAATTTACCGACATGGGCAAAATGACGTCGATGAGAGTCATAAATTTCAGTAACGATAAATTTTTGATATATCGCCCAGCCCTAGTTCTTACAAGTTCATAGAAATTTCTGTTCAATCAGAACCAAGTATTTGAGTTGATGATTGTAATTTTTATACAATGTTGTAATTTGCATTTCAACAATTTTTTGATTAATGTTTTGTTTCCTTTACAATATTATACATTAAAGTACAATATTGTAAAGGAAACAAAACAGGAAACAAATCAATCAAAAAATTGCTTTTTTTTTCCCCATTCAGGCTACTTAAATTTATTTTGGGCTACCAAAAACTGAAGAGTCCCTGCCTGAAGGGCTACCAGGGATTTTGAAATTTTGCGAGCCCTGCAGCTAGTGTGACCGAGTTAGTTATAAATAAACTTGACCTGCCAGCCAACACGCCTTACCTGACTCCTACAGTCTGGACATTTCTGTACTACAAATCTTTTTTTATTCATCTCAATAAATATTCCCATAATTAATACTGGATTTCTGATTTTCATTAACTACAAGCCATAATCTTCAAAATTCAAAAGAGCCCCCAAGAAAAAAGTAGAATATCTGAATGCTTTTAAGTCAGAGTGGTTACTCTCCTAAAAAAAGTACTGTGTGTTCAGCTGACTGGAGAGAGTGACTGTACCATTTACTGACAGGAAGGACAAAAGTTGGGCAACACAACTATTCACCGTTACATGTGACAAACTATGACAGCAGAAAAACAAACAACTCAAATGAGAGTGAACACACCAGCCAGAGCCTGGGTGATGTCGTCCATGGTGGGCTGCGGTTTGTTCCTCAGCAGAGCGTACGTGGACATCACCATCCCCGGAGTGCAGAAGCCACACTGGGAGCCGTGAGCCTTGGCTATTCGCTCCTGGAAGGACATAACCACAAACCTAACAGTTTATCTTGTGTTTGCAGTTGTTTTTTCCCCCCCCCACTTGGTTTACAGTTTGTTTGCATGTAAATAAAGTTGGCCATTAAAATGTAATCACAGAATTAGCCAAACAACTCATCAGGAGGAATGTTTTGGAATAAAAGCGAACTTTCCAAATAAACGTAGATGACATAAATAACAGGGGTGTCCCTGGAACTGACCTGCACCGGGTGGATCCTGGTCTTGGTGCTGCCAATGCCCTCCACTGTGGTGACTGCGGCTCCGTGGAGCTGACAGAGCGGCAGCAGGCAGGCGTTGGCTGAGTAATGGCTGATGGTACAAGTAAAGGTGACTTAAGGCAAGTATTAGCAGATTAAGCAGTAATACCACTAAAACAACACTACATGCACCTGTACTGTTTTCCAAAAGCAGCTTCTCTACAACTATCTCCACAAAGAAAAGACCTGCACAGAACACCCGAACTAGGGCTGCTCGATTATGGCAAAAATGATAATCACGATTATTTTCACTGAAATTGAGATCACGATTATTTGACGATATTTATTTAACCCTTTAAGACCTACCATAGAACCAAGTCCGCCAGAGCTTATATTATATTTTTACATGCTGTAGTGCCATTTGTGGGAGCATTTCAAGTTGCTATACATCAATACAACTGTTATAGCCCATATTTTAATAATATATATGCATTAAGTCCATAGTAACTACATTAATTGCAAAAAAGTGCAATAAACTACAAAAAAAAAAAAAAATAAAAAAAAAAAATCATTTTTGTTTTTTTACATATATTTCTACTTGGAGAAATTTAAGAGGCTTATCCCTCAAAACTTTAAATAAAAAAAAAAGTTGCAAAAAATAGTTTACAACAGGAAATTTATTTTGAGTGTCTTCATAGTTTTATTTTGGAGATACAGCAATTTTTATATACTGCAGGAAAAACAAAAAGCAATCCTATGATGCAAATAAAACAGCATGTGCATCAAAATAAACTATTTAAAGCAGTGCAATTCGAGTTCTAAGCATCCCAGAAACAAATTCAGAAAAGTCAAACATGACTTATAAAAGCACCAGTATAGGCTTTTAAGGCCTGCAAGTTTAAAAAAAAAAAAAAAAAAAAAAAAAAAACCACCAAAAACGTCATTTTCCGCGAAAATGACATCACTTCCCGTTTCGGGCAGGAAATGACGTACATGCGATAGTTCGCGTTGACGTCTTGTTCAATGTGGGAAGTGTTACGAACAGCTGATCGGATCGGCAAAGCGTGTTTCTGGAATATTAGGTTTTTGTTCCTGCAAGCGCTTTTTATGCAATTTTTGCAAAGCTATATGTGGAAGGAAACCGTGACAGAGGACAAGCTGATGGCATCAGATGAAAGTACAACTCCTCCGGTTTCATATGCAAAAAATATTATTGCGCTAGCTTACACGGTTCAGGTTCTACAGGGATTTAAAAATAGTTACGCAAAACGGAGCGTGCTGCTCTGACCGGCTTTAAAGGGTTAACAATAACAATGTTATTCCTGCTCTTAGGAGATCTCGCCTTAGGAGCCCTTTTAAGCGCTAGGAATCTTGAGGAATAGCTTTTATATTAACTGGGATTGTCGTGTCACTTTTAGGGGAAATTCTAAGAAAACGTCATGACTCTGAGAATTTTCTTAGAATTTGGCCGCTAGGAGCCACTTTTTGCACAAAGATTCTTTAGGGATACGGGCCCTGGTGTGGTGCAACTCCAGGCCTCAAAGGCCACTGTCCTGCAGGTTTTAGACGCGTCCTTGATCCAACAGAGCTGATTCAAATGGCTAAATTACCTCCTCAACATGTCTCGAAGTTTTCCAGAAGCTGGTAATGAACTAATCATTTGATTCAGGTGTGTTGACTCAGGGCGATACCTAAAACCTATAGGACACCGACCCTTGAGGCCTGGAGCTCCCCACCACTGCTTTAGACCGTGTAATAAGGCTGATTGTGGCCAAAAAAAAAAAAAAAATCCCCTAAACCTGACAGCTTTAAACTGTTCGGTGGTTTTGTCCTTCATTTTTAAAATCTCTGTTCAACATCGTTTCAGATTCCTCTCAGTGTGTGTCCCATTATCTCCTCCTCAGCTACAGGAAGGTGAATGAGTCAAACAGACTGTATTGTTTCATTGTCAGGGAGGGAAGTGACCATTAGCCAACAAGTTCAGTGTGGTCATCCATACCAGGCTTGCTCATTACAAGCCAACACTTACACTCTCTCCTGTTTTCTGCAAATCTAATTTCACTTAAAGAAGCTGAGAGACCAAACAAATTGATTTTTCCAGTCCTAAGGCTGACGTTGTGCCCAAGTGAAACATACACTGACAGCAGCAGATGTTCAACTGCACTGGCATCTTTTAGCTGCTCACATATTAATCATAAACAGTGTGAAGTTGGTTGACAGCACAGAACTCACACTTTTTCCCCCTCGATTATATATTTATGGACTCTTCTACAGTGGCATGATTCATAGTTCATGTATTTGATACTGGCGCATTAAGGAGTCCTTCAGTTCTTCCCCTGAAACAAGCCATTTAAACCCCTGTCTCTATGCCACCCTAAAAGGTCTAAAAACACTGAAAGCCAATGTGCAGATTAAAAAGTAGGAAAAAACTTGAGTATTTAGAGCAGTCTGAATCTTAAAGTTCATCTTAAACTTTGATATTTGCATTAAATATGCACAGACAGCCACAAAATGACCAAAAATGGGGAAAAAAAAACAAAAACAAAAAACCCCCAGCAGTATCAGGTGGTGTGACGTCATAAAGGATACATGATGGATTTCGTTCCAGGTTGGTAGCGCGACACCATAACTGTGCACGCTCCACAGCCTCCGCCGCCGCAGCCGTACTTGGTTCCAGTTAATTTCACTGAAGTCAACAGTCAAGGATAAAGACAAGTCCACCGAATGCTTACAACTAAGGTATTAACTAGGGCTGTCAGCATTAACACGGTCATCACGATTAAATTTTATTTATTTATTTATTTATTTATTTTTTTTTTTTTAAACACACTCGACCCATCTGGAGCACAGAACGGACAAACTGCCTGAAATGCGTTGACAGACATTTCAGGGATTTTGAGTCAGTCTGCGCTCCAGATGGGTTAATTGTTAATCGCGTTAGTTGTGATGACAGCATTAACGCGTTTAAACCGCATCAACGCGTTAATGCCGAGTAACCCTTACACGGGCCCAATCTGCATTAACGCGGATTAGCCTGTTTTAACGCAGCTGACAGCACCAGTATTAACATTTAAACAGCGAAGGTTAACTGAAAACTGGTCTGAAGGATACTCTTCTGCCTGAGGAAGGGCAACAGCATCGTCTCCGGGTCGGCATGGTTCTCAGTCACCTGTTTTAACAGGACCAAAGAAAATTAGTTCTAACATCTGCATTTATTTTGCTTATACAGTGCTGGGCAAAAGTCTTGAGCCAGCCCTCATTTCTTTATACTTTGTCACCAAGCAGCCAGACTATCCTGTAATACTTTAAAGCACTCTTGATCAATATTTCTCCTGGCTCTCTAAAGGTCTTTCAAAGCTTTTCTTTGGACACTGACCGCTTTTTCACTCGACCTACTCCCAGTATGTTCTTTTGGTTGTTAAGCCACTTAACACCAGCCTACAAGTCATTCAAGCATTTAAAAAAATAAATAAATAAAATAAAACCCCACCAGAACCAAGACAATATGGCACCAGGAGAACACACCGAATCGTTTCTAAAATCTCCACTGGTAAGACTTCATAATCTGTGTGATTTGAATATTTTATTAACCATGTTCAAAGTCACATGTGGATCACTGCCTGCTATCTAAGTGATAGTTAAGAGATAGAAAACTCCATTTGTGTCGGACGAGAGGAGACAAAGGGCAGTTGTTACAGTGTATCTGATCAGAAACAAGCAACAAGTGAGGGCACGTAATCGGCACATCTGCCTGTGGAAGACGTGACGAGGTACGTCAAGCACTAAACAGATTGTGTGTTGAATGTACAGCACGTTTCTTCTGCTGCCTACAGCTTAGATGACGGTCAGTTTAATGTTAGAGTAGAGCTGGGCGATATAAGATTTTTTTCATATCGCGATATGTTTTTTTTCCCGATAACGATATATATCACGATATAAGCCAAATAACTATACATGTAAGATTTAAATGTGCTGTTGCTCACAAGTACAATGTGAAATAATCAGCAGCTTGTTTTGATTTAAATATTTATTTCCCATAATAAGTTAAACAGGGCAGATGTACTTAAAATGAGGCTTCAGTTTAGGCAAAATAAAGGCAAATATTACAAACTACACAAAAGGTAGCCGCTAAAGCATTTAAGTTTCAAAATAGAACAAAACAGACTACTAAAGTGTCAGTTCCACTTAGAAATAAAATATTAATTCTAAAAATAAATCTTAGTTTATTTTACAGAAGAGACAAAATTGACTAACTTATATAATATTGCTTTGGAAGCGCTGTCTGAGAGAAATGTTTATGTCCAGGGAGTTGGTAACGAGGATCCAGTACCTTAATTAGCTGCTTGAATCCTTCCTTTTCGACCGTGTTTATTGGTATCATGTCTTTAGCAAGACAGTAAGCTATGGCATTCGTTATGTTGCTATGTCTCTTAGCTTTTATGTCATATGGTAAGACGCTGGAGAAAGCAGACTCAATTGACTGTTGCTGCTTCGCAGGGATTCCCCTGGTTGTTTTCGATGACGAATTAGCGCTTTCAGTCAGAGATTGAGCGTGCTTTAGTGGGTGGCACTGCTTCAGGTGATAAAAAAGGTTTGTTGTATTTCCAGACTTTGTGGGAACACGCAATTTACAGTGCGCGTTACTCTTTTTGTCAGACTTCAAATAGCCGAAATACCTCCACACTACAGAACTTCTCTGGCCTTTCCTTTCGACAATCTCTCCGGCATTGGAACCGTCATCGGTGTTCTCTTTGGTAACCTGGTCACCCAAGCTCTCGGTTGATTTTTCCTCTAGTCGGCACACTCATTTCCTCCATTACCCGGCCGGCATGGCGGCTGGCTGCTTCCCAAACAAATACACATGTGCGGCTTGGCACTTGAGCTGTACGTAACAAGTTACGTGACGTGACACTGCGGCTGTGATTGGTTCAGCTCTGCGCTACTTAATTTGTATTGGCTATTCATTTTTTTTATAAGAGAGAGAGAGATGAGGTCTATCGCAATAGTTTCATTTTTCTATCGAGAAAAAGTTATTTCGCAATACATATCGTTCTGTCGCCCAGCTCTATGTTAGAGTTTTATCTCTAAGAAGAACAATAATATATAAGACAGGTGTAACATGGATGGATGTAATCAGGGGCAACAGTAACTGTCAACTGCACCAACAAGCTCCACTTGTTAAAAGTAGAATTAAAATCTAGTTATAGGCTAAACATTTAAGCTAACTTAGATATTTCTACAATTATCACTCAGTTGTTTGCTTTCGTTTTTGAGCTATAAGGGGTCAGCATGATGTATTTTACTGTCACATGACTTCTTGCATTAAAAGCATTATAATGTTGCCATCATTAGTGAAAAACTATTCAGATTATTCACTTTATTGTTAGTATACAAGCACAAGGAAATCCGCACCACTAATTTATGGGCAACCCAACAGCAGCTCAGAGAAGTTATAGTTTTGCAATTTCTAATTAGTTTTCTTTACTTTTTTGTTTCTTTGTGTGAGATATATCTATCTATCTATCTATCCATCTATATACACACACACACACACACACACACACACATATATATATATATATATATATATATATATATATATATATATATATATATATATATATATATATATATATATATATATATATATATATATATATATATATATACACACACACACACACTTAACCTGAGCAGCGAAAGACAGCGGTGTGTTTGAAAACGATCTGCCGGGAGTCCGGTGTTCTCACAGGCTGTAGTGAGCCTTGCCCCCGGCTAGCTATCGAGCTAGTGGGTAACAGACGTCTCTGAAAACATCGGAGCGCTTTTGAAAATATGTGGTGTCTTGATAAACTGAGCAGATATTTGAGGTTTACACAGCTACATTCTCGCCTGAAAATATGTTAAACGTTTATTTTGTGACCCAGAAAGAATAATAAGAGTAATATTAAAACTAACTAGCTGCCGCCATTGTTGGAAACTGAGCTGGGCCACGCTATGAATTCTGGGACACAGCTGCTTCTTCGGGGTTTAACGGCAGCTGGCATCCTTTTATATGCAGTGCTGCCATCTTCTGTTTCAGTCCGTTATTACACTCTTAAATCCTACTACTTATTCCTGCCTCTTTTGTGATCTTACAAAGCTTCAAACGACGCCTCGACTATTAAATTAGTCGTCGACGATTTTGATAGTCAACGTAATCGTGACTAGTCGACTAATCGTGGCAGCCCTAGTTACAATAGAAGTCGGAGAGGTATTGACCTGTTACGCCCTGTTCAGGAGGTGAATAGATTCAGGGACTTCTTTATCTTACAGGCGGTTTACAGAGACCTCGTCAGATCCTCAAGGATTTCCAAGCTTGTTACCTGCTCGACCTCAGCACCACTGATGAAGACGGCGTCCTGTCCACTTTTCTTGGACGTCCTGTAATCCACCATCAGAGTAAAGGTTGTTGGTAGAGCACCATGCCTTCTAATGTTGGATCTCCTCTCTGCAGGCCACCTCGTTACTTGCCAGTCGACCTACAACTGATGTTGGATGGGTGGATGTTGGGCACACGTGTCTAAATAAGAAGTGTGAACTGGACTTGACAACGTTGAAGAGCACCTGTGCTTTGGTTGCACATCCTTCCAGCTTGAGGTATGTTAGGGCGTTTTCAAACCTGTAGCTTGTTTACTCTGGTCCTAATCAGCTGATGAGTTTGTAAACTTGTAGCTTTTGGTTAATTTTTTCTCTGTGTGAAAACAAAAGTGACCTCCAAGCCAACCAAATTGCGTCACTACAAACCACGTGAGAACACCGAGTCCGCTCATTGGCCGGATGGTTTTGGGGCAGGAGCAACGAAAGTGAGAACAGGATGAAGGCGCTGTGTGAGAAAACTGAGGATTTACGTTCCTTTCACAGCTGGTTGCTAGCCCGTATAGACCTTTGCACATCTAAAGCACCTCCATGCATTGAGAATACAACGCATATGGGACGTTTTTAGCTCACATGTGTAATGTACACCTAACGATTACTGTGTTCACACCTGCATAAATACACTGCAAGAGGTGGAAAAACGACTTGACACCGCACGTGTGAAAGCACCCTGAGCCATAAAGTCCTGCACCGAAATCTCAGGATCTTGTTTTGAGGCCAAGATGGAGAAGTTTGAACGGTGTGGTACACAAAGAAACTGTCGCTCAGCGTGAGTCAGCCAGGTGTTTTCTCTTTGATTTGCAGAACTTGGCCTGCTTTCAGTTTTTTTAATGCCCATTTTGTTTCTCTTTTACAAACTCGTAAGAATATGCGCAGTCCTGTGTGTGCTTGCACTTATTCTGCACCTTACCTTTTCAGAACCAATATAGATGACAGCTTTCTAAGGTCTTCTTCTTCCTGCATTTTTGTTCACTTCGCAACATGTGTGAAGGTCATTACACCTCCAACTTGCAAACGTTTTACTTTAACTCACCTGTGCTTGTCTAAAAATGATATTAAGAGTTTTGCTAACAGCAGCGCGAGGTAAAAAGTCACCTCGGAAATTGCTAACTGTGCAGATTTTATCTGTCAGAAAACAAAACGGTCGCTATGATAACATTAAAAAAACTCTAAACCTACCTTTTTCCCGTTGATAAAGAAGCACAGAGCGTCTCCTTGTTTTCCTGCAGACATCTTTCAAGTGCGTGACTAAAGACCGTGACGACGACTTTATCTCCAGGAGGTAGCTCAGTACCCCTTAGCGCTTCCGTCTGCCGACACTTTCAAAATAAGATGCTTTATTCTGGTTTCTTTGTGTAGCAACTCTCTCTTGGTACACTTCAAAGTGACGTGAAACCCAATTAATTAAACTTAATACAAATGAACTAAACTCAAATTAATTTGCATGTAATTACTTATGTTTACAATAGGACATAATAATTTTTTAGAAATAAAATTTCATCGTTTTGAGCTTTCTGGGTGTTTTGGTGAATTGCATAAGCAGTTGTGAAATTTTATTTAGTTTTTTTTCCTTTCTGGAAAACAAAAAAACATTTAAAAAGAATAACTCAAAGCTTTAAAATGAAATAAGACTTGACTTCTATTCCCAAAAAGTGGTGTTTTTCTGACCCATCGAGTTTCAACTTGCAGGACTGACTTGTAACTCCCGAAGTATTCCTTAATTGTTAAGTTTCTTATTTATTTATTTATTTATTTATTTATTTTTTACTATGAGCACCTTTTAAACACTTTCTCTTGCACATCCAGAGATGAAACACATGAATGAAATCTGATGGAAAGTAAACAAGGCTGTAAATCAAATATTTTCTTAGGGTTGCCTTGGACTCTGGTCATAAAATGAGAAAGCAAAAAACTGTATCAGAATTGAGCATGAGTCCAACACCAAACTAATAAAACAATCTGATACACATATAGCAGATTTACAAAAAAAATCTTTATAGCCATACAGCAATGACTGACAGTGGCAAATAAACATCAGGTGATTCGTGACCTATCCTTGGCCCTTACATTTATTTCTGTTTTTGTTAATCATTTATAGATTGGTCTTTTTGCACAGTCATTCATTGCTGTTAATACATTGTCATCGTTTCTCAGGAGGAGCAGATAAGAGAGGGAAAAACCTAGTGTTAGGTAAAGAGCCACAAGAGGGCGCTAGAGGTAAGGAAAACATTTAAAGAAAAGCTGCAGAGGAAAATCAAACGTGGACAAGCGGAAAGAAGAAGGTGAGTAATGATTGTACAGACATGTTTCTTTTCTGTGCCACACTGCTTCATTTATGTCTTAAAAGTGCCTCTGAAATGATGATTTGGGTTTCAGGTGGGCTTATGGGCTTCTTTCAAAACTTAGTTTTTGTTTTATTCCCCTCTCATTTCTTTTCATGAACCAGAAACAGCAAGACCCCAAGTCTGGTGCACCAAGCTGTATTTGTTCAACCCAAACGTCAGTCTGTATACAAATGCTTCCTCGGGTAAAGTCCAGACTTTCGTACAACAGTTTCAGCTCTAACACTTCCCAGATAACTGGCTAGAAAAGTTGAATTAAAATCAACTTTGGCAGCAGACAGAGCAACTGTCCAGGAAGAAAAGATCTCAAGTAGGAGGTGGGGATGGCTCAGGACACCCTGAGAAAGCCGACATCCAGCAACACAAAACAGTCCCTGACCTCGAGCCCTTGGGACACACATCAGCATAACAGGGATAGGATGGGCGATAAAGGCAACTCAGGACTGAGAGTGCTGAGGGGCAGCTGCCGATAGCCTCCGCTCCAGGAGGGGCAAGAGGCCTAACAACGTGATGAGATGTTATACTAACACTACCAGCATCAGTCTGCTGTAGGATGTCACAAGTCTTTATATTGTGTTTTTACCACCCTGCTTGCTTGCTGTCAGGCAAAGTACACTCTAAGAAAGCTACAAAGGACGACCCTTACTAGAAAGCTATAAAACAGTTCCTGTATAAGTACCCATAGTGAGACAGAAACAAAGCCAGTGATACAACTATCATGCCTGTAATCACATATTTGAAAATTTCACTATCTGAAAATTTAATTATTTCCTTTTATTTCCTAAGAATATTTTTTTGTAGATGTGATATTGTCCCACATTTCCACTCCAAACGTCTCCATTAATGGTGTTAAGCTAACTCTAAGGTACAGTGCAAAAATAAATTTCTGTGCTCATAAAGGAGCGCCTCACCTCAGTCTGAGCGTGAGAAAGCTATCCCTGCCCCTGTTTGATCGCTCTTAGCTTATTTACTCAGCTTTCACTCCAGGTTTAGCATACACAGCTCTACCTTTTTCTCACTGACTCAAGTTTCCTGACTCATGACAACAGGTAGGCCTTCAGAAGACAAACCAAACATGTGTTACTTTACAGCCCGGCTTTTCCACTGAGCCCCTGATCGGTGTGAGCCGAGGCCAATTTCTGCTTTGTGACCTCCAGACCTGGTGGGTTAATGTGCATATTTTCCTCAGTCTTGCAAACTGTTTCCACAGTTGGACTTGAACACATTCCTCCTGAGTCTGTCGGTGGGATTTGGTTTATTTACACAAATCACAGCATGTGTAGTTGTAAGATTTACAGCTTCAGACGGAGCAGCCGAGCCAAAGGTGTTGGGGCACCACAACACAAACAGGCACGCCCTCACAGAGCTGAAATTCAGTTTCCATGCTCTTAACTGCAGTGGTGTACTCACTGTGGAAAGTGTTTTCTACAGATATTCAACCGATCAAAGACAAATAAATCCAACAGAAAGAAGACAAATGGCTTAAAAATGTTGAGTTAAAAAAAATTGTGTTAAATGAATTAAATAGTTAATACAAAATAATTAGCCAATAAAATACATTTTTTAAAAACCTAAATACAGAGTTAAAACAATGGTAATTAAGAACTTAAAGTGATGAATAAGTCATTGTAATAGGCGTAGTAGATTAAAGCCAGTTGGTAGATAAATAATATTTTTATTAAGGAGAAATGGTTACAGTCCTGTTGTCATTAAAGAATGACAAAAAATGAATCTCTGTTCAATAAAATCCTTTAGTTTTCACTTGATACACCAACCAAGGAATGCAGAAGGGCATCTCTGAAGGGCTATAGGTGGGCTATAGCAGCAGAAGACCACACCGGGTGGCTCAGGAGATGGAGCAGTTCATCTACTAACACAGACTCTAGTTCTCAGATACTGAATCCAGAGCTGCGTTAATCGGTTAAATTAAAGTTAAAAGTGCTTAAACACAGACAAAGATGCTTGTATTAATGTGTGAATGAGACTTGTAGTAAGAAAATACTTTCAGTGCTCAACTAGAGTAGAAAAGCATAAGTACCACTCCATTTAAACAACAAACTGAGGCTGCGATTAACACAGAGTAACCAGAATGTTGGAAAAGTATTGTCTGGTCTCATTTTTACTACATCATTCAGATGGAAGGGTAACAATTTGGTGTAGACAACATGAATGCATGGCGCACTTTGAGCCAAACTGAGCATTGTTTAAGCACCACAGCCTGCCTGAGTATTGTTGTTGACCATGTTAATCCCTTTATGACCACAGTGTAGCATCTTGCTTCCAGCAGTATAACACACCGTGTCACAAAACTCAAAATCATCTCAAACTAGTTTCTTGAACATGACAATGAGTTCACTGTACTCAAACGGCCTCCACAGTCACCAGATCTCAATCCAACAAAGCACTTTTGGGACGTGGAGGAACCAGAGATTCACATCATGGATGTGCTGCTGACAAATTTGCAGCGACTGTAAAACTGTCATGTCAACATGGACCAAAATCTCTGAAGAATGTTTCCAGGACCTTGTTGAATCTGTGCCATTAGGAATTAAGATGGCTCTGAAGGCAAAAGGGAGTCCAACCCAGTACTAAGCAAGGTGCAACTAATGAAGTAGACGACATATAACATAGATACAAACTCTAAATAATTGATTTCTCAAACTAACTGGACAGGCCTGCATGTGAAAGTCAGGATTTGGAGCAGCATTATCTTCTTCATTTTGTTTTGTTGGCTGTCCAGTGAATGTACTCGTCTAGACCAAAGCTCTTTTTTTTTATTTTTAGCTTTTACGGGAATTTGAGCCAAAAAACATTAAATGGCTCAAAGATAACCCCTACAGTTCTCACATTTTAAGGCTCATGCCACTTTTATTAAAAAGGCTCTTTCATTCAGGTATGAAAAGTTTTTAAGAAGATAAGTTTTGAAAGTTAATGGAAACAGCTCATACAAGTGGGCAGGGTTTTTTTTTTTTGTTCTTCCAATTGTATACTGCTCGTACAAAGGCAGCATTGCAAGAAAGTGCTTCTGGTGCAAGAAGTTGTGCTGAAACAAAAAGAGACAGGCTAATTGGTCAGGCGTTTATGATCCAAATAATTAAAGGGAAGGAAATTAACATTTGGCTCCAGGAGCAGCACAACCAAACCACCGTGAAGCTGGTTAGTGATTTATTTTCAGAGTTTAGAAGGCATTTGTCTCTGTTAGTGGCACAAGGAAAATAGCAAAAAACATTAAAACATTACTGAGACAACCTGCGCTGACTTTTCTCTCTAATGAAATCTCCATTTTACACCCAAAATGCAATTATTAGGTTCACACCACAACTGAATCTTTTGTGGTTCCTTTAAAATAAAGACTTTTCTGTCATAAACTGATCCATCAAAGGTCCACACCGGTACATAAAGATCACCATAATTTAGAAAATGAATTGTGTGAAGTTCAAACTTATGTGGGTGAGGACCTCCTGCCTAATGTGTACCTTCAATTCTCAAACAAACCCTACATCATTTTAAATAAAGTGTTTATCTGTGAGTACTCTCTGATGTAAAAAAACAAACCTAGACCTGCCATTCAGAACTTTTGGGGATTTTGTTTCCCATTCCCATCACATAAAGCTATTTAGGGTTACTGTCAGTTGACTATCTTCTCTCATCAGCTGAAAATAAACAAATCCCCAGTAGAAACGTTTTCTCCCATCCTCCTTTACTTCCTATTGCAGATCTGATTCCACTTCCTCAGCTCTCTATCACTCGGTTCATCTCCAGCTGAGGAAATCTGGCTTTTAGCCTCGCTGACCTCATATCACATGTCTCAGGAAGCTACTGCTGCTGGGTCAAAACCTAAAGTATAAACTTGCAGTTACAGTTTAGCTGGTAAACTCAAATTTGGCTGTGCTCATCGGCTCTGAGGTGTCATTATAGACTCTATGATATTTCAGTGGAAACGCTATCAAACAGGAAAGTGGGGAGTACAGTTAAAGAGTGCTGCCAATGTTTTAGCCACACTTGATGCCTGCTGTGAGATCATTGCCCTACATAAGTACAGCTTACATGTTCCAACTGAGGAAACTACCACTTTTATTTACTTACTTGGCAATTAAGAAGTCAGAGCTTGAGGGCATGTGAGGAAGAAAAATGCTTGGAGTAATTGGAAAAAGTTGATGATCTGACCTAGTGCTAACACTCACAGGAAATGATATAAAACCTGGAATACTGAAATAAAGTATTCTGTGATATTTATGTAATGTTCCAGGTATTCTAATGGCATGTTAGCAGTGTTGTAAAGTCATATTTCTGTCAGTCTGTGAGGTTGAATAAACAGAGAGAAGGGGACTCTGCAGCTCTGCTCTGTTAGCGCACTTTAGGAGTCTACTTTTATGCCTGAGGTACCCCTCCTTTTTGTACCATGAAACATTAGAAAAAACACAAATAACTTTTGGTTACAGGGTCCATTTTGTCATTATTTACGACCAAAATCACTTCAATGTATGACCCATTTACTACAACTGAAGTTCAGACTCACTGACTTGGATTAAAATGAAAGTTACATAAGAACATTCAAAGTTTCCAAAATCCTTTCAGCTCCATCTGGAGTCAAAATATCATGATAACAAAAGATGATGCACCGTTTAGCTTCATGACCTAAAAGTATGCTGCCAAACATGCAAAAACATACTCAAATCTAAAATTTGAGTATTCTTTGTACAGAAAGTCCTTATTAAGCTTTTAAGAACTAGTTTATAATGTGAAACAAGTGATTACTAAAGCATAATCTTCAGCTATGTTTTAGCTTATAGCACTGCTCAGCTAATTAACTGCATGCACCATAAATGGTAAGTTAGCATTAAGCTAGCTGCATAATAGCATAGCATAGCATCTTTATTTATAACTCACTTTACATCCAACAATGTTGACCAAAATGCTACAAATATAAAACAGAGAGGAAACAGGAGGAACAGACGGCAAGCCATACACATCGGCGCCATCTTGCAATGGGTTTTCTTTGGGTTTATACGTATACTAGAAGAATTGTAAAAACTACAATTTATAATGAACACAAAATACTCAGTTGTCAAGTTAACTGATGGTATTCAGCCAAAGCTAATGTTAGCATTTCAGTTACACCAGTTAGCTGCACATTTAAATGTTAAGGTCGTCCAGATGGTTCGTCATTAGAGGACATGATGGGCCTCAGCCTCAGCAGGGAGTGTTCGCCCAGGGCGCCAAACAGGCTAGGACCGCCACTGCTCACAGGGTCTACGAACTGAAAATCTTTCCCCTCTTGGAATACATACATACAGACTGCTTTTACTCAAAATAACTACAAAACCAATTCCAAGACCAATGCTGCCTGGCATCCCGTGCATGCTTTCAGTGTCTTACCTTCACATATTCTCCCAGTAACCTCTGGGAGATTCCCATTTTAGAGTGTCCCACCCTTTGGATTACAGAGGTAAGATGTGTAATTTAACACGTTAATGACACGCTCCACCAAACAGCTGCCAGTAAAGTTATAAATCTGACGCCATTTCACATTTTTCCCCCAGACCTTCACCCCTCCATTTTCGGTCTTAACCTTAGATACAGTCAGCATTTAAATTCTGTTTCAGGGTTGCTTTTTGTCTTTCTGTCGTAGCCTCGTATGCCCTAATTTTTTGATATATAGTTATATTAATAGCAGCATGAGCATGAATAAAAGATTGAGATCGGGTGTAGGGTCTGACACAGAAAACAACCTGCTGCTTTTACACTGACCTGCAAATTTTTATTCACTGAATGAAAACTTATGATTTCTTCTTGAAACATGACCTGAAAGGACAATGCAAGCTGTCAGATTTGCATTTAAATAGCCTTATTGTGAATCCTCCAGCATGTGTGTGTTGGTGTGCTACATGTGAAATAATTTGCTTTGACAGCAGCAAAGAGAGAATCAGAGCTTGGATGCCACCTACACATATCTGAGCAGATTTCTGAGGTTTCTGAAGGAGCTGCTGCTTTTTTTTCGCACCAGAAATCAGGCTTCACACGATCGCTTTGCACGTGTTTGCATGATGACAGTTAGAAGTCCATGTACAAGAAATTATTGTTGGCGGGATCATCAATCTTAAATTATTTTTAATATGCAACTTTCCCTTTCTGCTGTAAGCAATTACTCAAGACGTATATTATGCTCCTCTGCCTCTGTGGGTCTCACTTTGTTCCCTTCACTCTCCTTGTAGACAAGGAGTTGCACACAAGCAGTGTGTATTATGGTAAAAAAGCTATGTTTTCTTTCAAAAGTCTTTTTATTAGACAAAGGTTTCAATGCAATGTATACAATAATACAAAGTGCTTCAAATTTTTTCTAAATTTTCAAATTCTTGTTCCCATCCTGACCATTAAACAACAAATAATTGGCAGCCTGCTGCCCAACTAAACCATCCATCCATCCACTTATCCTTTTCAGGGTCGCAGGGGGTGCTGGAGCCTGTCCCAGCTGTCATAGGGCGAGAGGCGGGGTACTCTCTGGACAGGCTAACACAGGGACAGACAACCATTTGCACTCACATTCACAACTATGGGCAATTTAGATTTTTCAATTAACCTATCCCCATAAAGTGCATGTCTTTGGACGGTGTGAGGAAGCTGGAATACCTGGGGAGAACCCACGCAAACTCAGGGAGAACATGCAAACTCCACACAGAAAGGACATTGTAGCTTTTAGCCATTGTGCATGTGAGGGGGGAGAAGAGTCTTTCCACTTCACACTTCAGCAAAATAGCTCGCCTGGCCAGCAGTAATGAAAAGTTTAATGCTCTAAGTCTGGAGTTGGACAGATTCAGATTCTGGACCACACGAAACATAGCATAGAGTGGCTCTGGTTCAGTTTGATGCTGCAGGACATCAGACAATGTATGGAAAACAGATTTCCAAAAGGTGATCAACAAAGGACAGGACCAGTACATATGAAACAATGTACCAGGAGCACACCCACACCTTCTACAGGCTGCGCCCACCCCTGGGTATATGTGTGCCAGCCTATCCCCAGACCAATGCCCCTGATGAACTAGCTTAAATTGGATAAGTGTATTTCGAGCACACATTGATATATTGTGAACCTGGCCAAGGATAGAGTCCCACAGTTCATCTGTAATATGAAGGGTAAGGTCCTGTTCCCATTTAGATTTGATAGCAGCTACTGAAGAGCATTGTAAATTGTAAATTAAATTATACAAGGCTGATATTATGCCCTTGAGGTTGGGTTGACCATTAAGAAATCGTCTACTGGATTGTGTGGAGGTATTTGGGAGAATTGTGCTGTCATAGTCTGCACGTAGTGTCTGGCCTGTAAGAAACGAAAAAACTGAGCTGCAGCAATGCCAAATTTGGTGGATATTTGAGAGAAACTTGCAAATTGTCCATCTACATATAAGTCTGCAAAAGCTTTTAGGCCCTTTCTATGCCAGATATGAAAAGCATTATCTGTCATTGAGGGAACAAATATGTGGTTTGCTGCAACTGGGCTTTGAAGTGAGAAAGCCCGGAGACCCAGAGTCGTCCTAAACTGAGACCAGATTCTAAGAGACTGCTGGACAACTCTATTGTTACTGGGTAGAGGCAATGCCAAAGGGAGTGATGAACCTAAAGTCGCAGGTGGAGAAATTTTCCCACTTGAATATGACTCCATGGCAACCCAAACTGGTGTTGACGTTTTTAGATGGTAGTGTCTCCAGTACAGCAAACACCTGATATTGGCGGCCCAATAATAGTACTGGAAATTAGAAGAATAGATTTCTTCAATTTTGGATGTTTACCATTCCAAATAAATGAAGTGATTAGAGAATCTAGAGATTTAAAAAAGGATTTTGGAATCAGGATAGGGAGGGATTGAAAAACATATAGGAATTTTGGAAGTAGCATCATTTTCACTGAGTTAATCCTACCTATTAAAGATAAGGATAATGGGGACCATCTGGACAGCATATGCTTGCACTGTTCCAGCAGGGAGAGGAGATTCTTCTTAAACAAACAATTAAATTGCTTTGTGACACATATCCCAAGGTAATCAAAGTGGTCTGTGACTATTCTAAAGGGAACATTTACCAGTAGAAAAGCTATTTTGCAAAATCTATTTTTTTTTATAGTTCTTTGTGCGCTTTCCATATCTATACAATCTCAGAGAACATATTAAATAAACAACGAACAGAATGACATTGTTCAGTTGGTACTAAAGAGCCCAAAGTGAGCCAAGACAATACTCATTACAAAACTTTCATGTTGTTTACACCAAATTCTGAAATCAAGTCCTCAGATACTGAAAATCAAGACTCAGACCAGGCAACTTTATTTTTCCAGTCTTCTATTGTCTAGTTTTGCTTAACTGTAGCCTCAATTTCTTATTCTAAACTGACAAGAGTGGCACCTGGTGTGGTCTTCTGCTGCTGCTGAGATGCTCTTCTGCAGTTGTAACGAGTGGTTATTTGAGTTACTGTTTCTCTCCTCAGGTTGGCCATTCTCTTCTGAGCTACGTCTCACTGGATATTTTCTTTATTTGGTACATTCTCTGTCAACACTAGAGAGGGTTATGAGGGGAAAAGCTCAATAGATTAGTATCCCATTCTGATGCTCAGTTTAGAGGCACTGGGCTGCTGTCACGTGATTTGCTGATTAGATATTTGCATTAATGAGCTGCTGAACACATATAGCTAATAAAATGATTGTAGACTCTGTGCGTATAAAAAGATGGACGCAGCCTCAGAATTGCATCAAATCTGCATTCTTTCTATTGGCCAGCAAGGGGCGACTGTTTTTGATGGTATTAATATCGAATTACCCTACTTCTCACTTAGGTTTATTTTATAAGTTATGATCCCATTTAGAGTAAAACAGATACAAACACAATGAGACTACTTCCATATTTTAACTGTCTTACTCTATGGTATATTAAAATATTTAATTTCTGATTTGCTCTTGCCCAATCCGAAAGCAGATTTCATATGTCGTCTGCATTTCACTACTTAATTTGATATTAAATGACTTGCTGATGGCTCTCTTACTCTCTCTCTTTCTCAGACTCCAAGCCTGTAATTAAAATGATAATGAGCCTTGTTGCAAATAAAGGCTCAGTCGTGACGTAAGCAGTGACTCTTGTTTCACCTGGCTTGGTGCTGTGCAGGTGGAAACGCTGCCGGATTAGCCTCCTCTTGAACCGCCTCATGGCTTCACAAAAACCCAAACACGGTGAATGAGGGATGATTGAGAACCGGCTGCAACAGCAGCGCATAGGCGGAATTTGCATTTTAATAGCAAGAGCTCATCTCCAGTGTGCTATTGATCCATTTTGAACAAAAGGATAGAAATTATGATGTGCCGAGAGAGAACCAGATGTGATGAATGGTGGAAATTCCTCCTGCATTCTTCCGTAATTTGGGACAATGTTGAGGTGCAGAACATGATGACTGGGTTTCTTTAAGGTTTTTATGGAGCCCTAAGTTAGAGCCTAGATTTGTGGCACTTTGATGATGATGATGATGATGATCATGATCATCATCATCATCATAATAATAATAATAATGTTTTTTTTTTTTGTAGTCAGGGTCAAGATTTTATTTGTATTTATATACAATTCACATATTTTTTTTCAACTAATGTTTGCTAATAAATGATGCATTTTTCTCCACTTCAGATGTAGAAACTGTGAAATGGTTTTTGATTCAACATGAAAAAAAAAGACCATTCAAAAGGATGTTTCAGGATGATGAGATTGTGAATTACAGAAAAAAAGTAGTTGTTCTTCATAGCTTAGCTCAGCTAGCATCTGTGCAAAAGTTAAAAGAATGGTAAATGGTAAATGGCCTGTATTTGTATAGTGCTTTTCTAGTCCCTAAGGACCCCAAAGCACTTTACACATCCAGTCATCCACCCATTCACACACACATTCACACACTGGTGATGGCAAACTACATTGAAAGAAAGAAAACATGCCCGAAAATATTTTTAAGACCACATTTAAGCGAGCAAAGTGAAGCAAGCAGAACATGGGCTTTAATAAACTAAGCTTACGATTTTTGCACAAAAGTCCTAAGGTACCTCTCATCTCTTTATATTTTGTTTCCAAGGAGCAACAGATTTTCGTATGTTTTTAAAGTGGTCTTGAACAATATGTAATAAAATCATACCCGGATAGAAAAACACACAGTGGAGCACTATCAGTCATGGATCGGCCTCCCCAGAGCCCGGACCTCAACATTATTGAAGCAGTGTGGGATCATGTGGACAGAGAACAGAACAAAAGGCAGAAACATCCAAGAAGAGCTTTAAATGTCCTTCAAGAAGCCTTATGCACAGTGTGTGCTGTATGATTTTCATATCAGACTGAGATACAGCGCACACTTAATGGACAAAAGTATTGGCCCACACTTTCTAATCCTTGAATTTAGGTGTCTTCAGTCCTATGGCTGCAGGTGTATTCAGATGGGAGATAAAACTAAAGGCTAAGAGACCAAATTAGGAACAGCACAAATGTATTGTATATAAAATTGGGCAAAGCCACATTTAGAAGCCTCAGCTTTAGCAAATTGGATGCCGTTAAGTAGATTTTTGGAGCCAGAAATGACTATATTTGAAACGGTGGGAAGAGCACTAATTGATGACCCAATGCAAGCTGCATCCCTGAATCGTAACACTGCAATGCACTAACACAGATACTAGATATCGGATATCATTACTAGCTTTCCTTTTGCCTTGGCAGTTACTACTGAACTGGGAGTTAGTTAAGTGCATTCCAGTGGTAGTTGCTGTAAATATTGCTGAATGTAAATTTATTTATTTTTTTGGTTAAAAAAAAGACAGCTGCAGTATGTTCATCGATAGAATCTGGTCATAGTTTTGGAAATCAGGACTTCGTATTTTCCACTTCAAATGGCACGCACCATTAATGCTGAGTAACAAATGAATATAGTGCTACAATTTCAGTCACCTAAGGTAAAGTGGAAACTTTATCAAAGAATGCTCCATATGTCCTCTGATACTTTGCCACAAAGCAGATAATGTTTCCTTCTGTCCGCTGATACATATATGTGCAGTTCATGTATTCTATACCATCTATGGATATTTATGTTAAAAGGATAGATCTGGTTTATGCCTGAGATTTGATCAGAAAAACTGATGAAGACAGATTTGACATCTTTGGCTGAGCAAGAAGATTTTACAACCAATGGACTCAAAAGACCGAAAAAGATCAAGGCCTGAAGTCGCAGACCTGCAGCTCAGAGGAGAAAGAGGACTAAAAGGCCAGACTAAAGTCAGCTTTAGTGTTTCAACAGCTTTCTACTTGATCATCAGAACAAGTAAAACCTCTAAGCCTGTGTTGTCTCAACAGCAGCTAACCCTAACAACATTCAACAATAAATCACACAACAACTGATTCTGTCTGTGGCAGATTGGACACCAGTGAAGGAAGATTTAAAGACATATTGAGAAAACTTCCCCACACTGATTAATTAAAGAATTCTTTTAATCCTATTTTTGAAGTTTTGAAATTGTTTGATGACCTGCAGTGTTTATGCAGAAAACACAAATTGGCTCTAAGCCCTTGGAGACAAACTATGGGTGTTTCATTTTACAGCAGGAGACATTTCAGTAGCAGTCAAAGGTTGTAATTGAAAATACCAGCTGTGGCTGATTCAGTGTGAAACCAACACAGTTGAAAAATGAAGCCAAAAAGCTGCAGTCACTCATGTGCCCACTAGTCTGGCTCCTAAATCGAATCAGTCCCCATAGACTTCCATGTTAACATGTCCAGCTGTACAACAGAAATAAACATGTTTACAGCCTGCTTCAAGTCTCTACAGTTAACTACTTCATATTTCTCATAATACACGAAGAGGAGGTGAACTTCTTATAAAGTTATGCATTATTAAGGTGCTTTGATTGACAGAGCTGTCTCTGCTAGGCTTCAGAATCTGAATCACTGAACGGTTGACTGTAACTGGTTTGCTGTGTGATACCGTCCAAGAGGTTTGTGCTGCATATTTGCTGAAAAAAATCCTAGTATTTTATTTGTATATTATTTACTTATTAACTTGCTGTGGCCTTAGTCACACAAACATACAGACCAATCAGTGAACCCCTGGTAAACACCATACATGAGGTAGAAATATGCATTTGTAACATGAGCTGGTGAGGGTGGAGAAGCTAGCAATGTTAGCTATTAGCACTAGTGATTACCAGATTAGCTTAGAGAGACACATAGCACATTTATTTGGCAGAACTTAACAAAGACTTTATGGTACCAGTTCTTCATTGCACTATATTAACTTTTCACACATGACAGTAAGGTGTAGATAACAGCCTGCACCAACTTTTTACAAAATAGAGCCAGAGAAGTACACACTTGCACCACCTTGCAGTCTCATTCATTACTGCATCCATATTCATATCCACAGAGTCCAGCTGTTACATATTCTCCGACCACTTGTAAGTGGTAGTTGGAGGTTGGTGAAATTTGCTGGGTGCAATTGGTTGCAAAAAGTGATAACTTTCTTGTGATTGTTTGGTTGCTAGCATGTTTCTGCAGTGGCCCATTGTTTGTATCAGTCTATTTGCAAATGCTCACCGACTGGTCACCAAGCTGCAGTGAAACTAAAATATTCGATACAAGCTTAAAAGGAACACCGTTCACCTTCAAAGTAAAGGTTGTACTTGTATAAATATGTTTGTTAGTAAGGCGTAAGTTTAACTTTAAAAGTCAAAGTTTTCCGTTTCTGGTTTGTGTTGCACTCTCTTGAGTTTCATTGCCGCTCAGCAGTTAGTTGGCAAGTCTTTACAGACACGTAAGTGTCTTTCATGCAAAATGTGTTCAACTGAGGTAATCCCTTAGATATCAAAACAATTGCAAGTAGGTTTTTGTAATGCACTTTTTTGGGAACAGTCAGAAAACTCCAGCAACCACTCGCCAACCGATTGGTGAATACACATTTTTCCCCAACAACCAGTGGCCAACCATGGCTATAATGCTCAAGTCAAGGATTTAATAGAGTTTACAAACCAATGCTTTCTATGTAAACATTTAATATTGATATAAACAGGCAGCTATATAAATTGTTTCTGCAAAGCTGCTTCAATTTTAAACTGAAAATTAAAAAAATTTATAATTTAATTGGGAGTGCTTGATATGGCCTTTACAGCCCTGTATTTGTATAGCTTTTTCCCATATAATTGTTTGTTGTTGTTGTTGTTGTTTTAAGAACTCTAATCCTTGGTGATTTGCAGTAACTCAACTACATGCTGTAATTCAAGCGCATGTTTAGACAAACGGTTTGAACTGTCAACAAAAATCTGACAACACAACATTGGCAATGCTTTAAATACATAAAATAATCCCACCCGTGCACATTCAGCACCATTTTTAAGCATGTTAACGTTGGCGTTCAAAGCTTTCGCATGCAAAGCAAAAATGTGACGGCCATCCATTTTGGACGGCGAGGGTGGAAGTGTGGAGGATTATCAGCATGCACAGATAAAACATGAAATCCCCTTGATGGCCCACCAACAGCAACATGCAGAAAAGGAAGCAGGAAAACAAGACAGATAAATACAAACCGGGCTGGAACCTCTTTGCTCTGTCAACAGTTTGAACGGAGACATGACAGAATCCTATTTGACTGAGCATAGAAGAGGGAGATTTGTGAAGTAGAAAAAGCAATGAATGAGTAGAGGGGAATAAATATGGCCATTCCAAACACTGACTTTAAGGCTCATTAGAATTTTACAAACTCTTTTTCTCCTTATATACTGCATGCTGTGTTTGCACTAGTAAAACATGAATAAATGAGGACTGGATTAAGCCTTTCGCGCAGCGCTGTATTTTATCATAAAGTTTGAAAGTTAGTTGTTAGTTGATCCGACTGAGAAACAGAGGGACACTGCACAGTAAAAAGCAATGTCCGATGCTGACCCACACATCAACCCCAACCTCCTCCCTGTGCTGATTTTGGAGCTCTTAACTGTCCTTTTCACCTTTTCTCCTGTTATAATTACTATGGACACTTGAGGACAATCATTTAAACAGAAATATTAAGAACTACAGTTTTTTTTTTAACTGTTTTTAGCAAGGAGGACTAAATGTGCAAACTAGTTGTCCTATTTGTGTAGTTCTTTTAGCAGTAAGAGAACTTCTGTTAACTTCTTCATTAAGAGAAGCTCCACGAGCTCCATGAGAATAAAATGCATCATCATCCATTACTCACATGTGTTGTTATAGGCTTGTTTTTAAATCCTCAGAGATCCAATCAAAGCTTAAAATATCTGTTTGCGTATACGGGCACTGGATTCCCATGCCTGCCTGCGACTTGAAACAGTGACCTTTTGCCTCCCAGTTCTCCTCTTAGCTCAGATACAGCATGTCTGATACTCAGATAAACCACTGAATACATTCTTCTTCCTCCAGACAGTTTAACCAAAGTCGAGAGATAACAACCGTCTCATTTCAGGAGCACAGTGTGTGTGTTGCAATTACACTGAGTTACATGAGTGACACAAACCATAATAATAAGACGGGAAGCCATTTGGCTGTAAACACGATGACTGGAGGAAGGTATATTTGGCACTAGACAGAAAGCGAATCAACAAAAAGAAGGAAAACAAGCACTTTGATTGTGCTCTATCCTTGGACATGGCATTTCAGCCTGCTTTCAGAGCTTCCTATTCATAATCCCTAAACATAAAATGCCACAAGTTAAATGGAGGAAGCAAAACCCATACAGTACACAATATTTTGTTTTTTAAACATGGCAGCTTAAGGTAACAATTTATTTCTCAGTGTATGAGAGAGTTTATTGGCCTTAATTATAGAGTGGGGTAATCCAGCTGACTTGGCAAACCTTCAGCTATTAACAATATTCATATAGTGTAAATTAATTGGTGCAACAACCTCTAAGCACATGGCCTCAGTCTTTTCAATTAACAATATGGCACTTTAATCGATAGACCAATTCATTTTTGTTGAGTTGCATGCCATAGCAGCATGTACTACAATAAAACAGATTATATATACTGTTGCTACTGTGTAGCAGAACAGCATATATTCACCAACTATTTCATTAGGTACACCTTGCCAATACTGAGTTGGACCTGCTTTTGTCCCCAGAACTGTTTAATTCTTCATGGCATAGATTCCTTTAAGAGTTTGGTCCATATTGGCATGACAGCATCACACTTGCTGATCTGGTGACTGTGGATGCCATTTGAGTGCAAAGAACTCACTGTCAAGCTCAAGAAACCAGAGTGAGATGATCTGAGCTTTGTGACACGGTGTGTTATCCTGCTGGACGCAGCCACAGAAGATGGCACACTGTGGTCATAAAGGGATGGTTGTGGTCAGCAACAATACTCAGGCTGTGGTGTTTAAAGCTGTTGAATTGTTGGTGTTGACTTCAGTTCTGCCTTTGATCCTGGATAAACTAGCACTGAAGCTCCTGGGACACCTGGAACTGTCCACGTCACTGCATTCTTATGACTGTCTAATGACAGGAAAGAATTTTTAAATATACTGATACTGAGGAGGCCAAATTATGGCAAAGAAAATATCTCTCAGTCCATTACACCATCATGTTTTCATGTTGTTTACACCAAATTCTGAGCCTGCCATCTGAATGCTGCAGCAGAAATCGAGACTCATCAGACCAAACAATGTTTTTACAATCTTGTCCAGTTTTGGTGAATTGTAGCATCAGTTTTCTGTTCTTAGCTGACAGCAGTGGCAGTGTGCACTTTTACTGCTGTTGAGATGCTCTCCTGCAAACCTTGATTGTAACAAGTGTTTATTTTAGTTACTGTTGCCCTCCTAACAGCTCAAAGCACCCTGGCCATTCTCCCCTGACCTCTGAAATCAACAGCACATTTACACCCAGAGAACTACTGTTCACTGGACTTTTTCTCTCTGTTTTGGACCATTCTGTGTAAATTCTTTAGGCGATTGTGTGGGGAAATCACAGTAGATCAGCAGTTGCTAAATACATGCAAGTTTACCTACTGAAGTGGCCAATGAGTGTTGTTTTTGTTGACTTTATAGTTTATTTATATTTTTAAATTTACACACCATTAGCATTGTTAGTAGTAAAAAGGTAAAAACCTCGAAACAATATCAGGCTGCTCAAAAAGAGAGCAACTACCTAAATCTGAGTTTAAATCAGGAAGCACAACAGCAGTGAAACGTGCAAAGGCCATGAAGTTTTACTGCAGATATACAGCCTTTAAATTATATTTTTTAGCTGGGAGCTGCTGGGATTTTCCCACCCTGATTAAAACTTTGGAAACCAAACACAAGTCAAACAACACACAAGTTGAATTACAAAGAGTTTAATCCCAAAAATACTTTTTCCTTTTTTCCTGTTTTGGCTTGTAATACATAGTTTGGTCTTGCTGTATCGTGGCTGTAACGCTATAGTACTGTATCATTTACATTGTCTGAAGTAGTGGCTGTCATGCAATGTTGGACACAGCTCGACTTAGCAGAAAGATGCCACGTTCACATCAGAAATCCTGACTGTAAAGAAAAAGAAAGAAAGAAAGAAAAAAAAAAAGTTAACATTCATGTCTTCCCACTTGAGCTACAGGTATGACAACACAGTCACCTCTACAGTGTGACTAAGGTTCGACAGTTTGTTTACTTTGTAGACATCAAGCTGCAGCACAATAATGCTGCTTCATCTCTTCTTGTCTTTCATCGTGAATGTGGCATCAGAGAACAGTCTGTACAAGACATTCAACAGTCTTGTCATTTAAGACCAAATGCTAATGTCAGTGACTTTTTATGGGCTCCTCAGCAAGTTGGCTTTCAGGTATGTGAAACATTATGTTGATGTTAAGCTTTATGGTTATTTCTCACTCTGTAAAATATTTTATGAGCAGCTGAACAGGTTCCAGCCTGTTGGTTTGTTTCACTTCTTCACTGTGACAGGAAGACACTCGGCTTCTCGACTGTCCACCCATTGTCACCCCAGGGAATTTTGACAAAGCTGCTAGCATCACACAGGTTGTCCTCTGCAAAAGCCAACAGTGCTGTTCAACAGAGGTTTATCAAACTTTGTGGTTTTTTGGTTAGTTTGGCTTTTTATCATTTCCTGTTTTTTTTTTTTGTTTTTTTTATTTTACATGGCATTTGGTGACTAAAAATAATATTGATTTGGGATGAAATATCACATCTCAATTAGGACTGTTTGACTACGGGGGAAAACAATTCCAGATCAGCAGAGCTGAGTTACCTCAAAATGTCAAGTTATTTCCACAGTTTTGAGTTATTTAAGTTTTAGTTTTGAGTTATTATATTTGAGTTAAAATTATGACTTTGTATGGCTGTTATTAGTATCGCTGTTATTTAAAACAACAACATTGGGACTTTTAAAACATTCTGCGCTTGAGGAACAAAAATTGTATTTGCTGTTTTTTCCAAACAGCTGACTAAAAATATCCATTCCTGTGATATCAATGCCAAATTGTGGCATCTCCAAAATACCAGCAGCTTTGACAAGATGTAGATTTTTGGCACCTTGGAGATGAAAACAGGTTCTGAACACGTGTCCTTTCACTGCCAGGAGGTTGAATCAGTCTGGGATGCACTCATAACACTTCTCAAGCACTCTGAGGGGCAGCTGGTTTGCTTTAGAGCAACTAAAGGAGCTAAAAATGACTCTATATGCTGATGACTATGTCATGTTTTGGTGTAAGATTTCTGATGGTAGTTTGATTAATTGGTTGTGTGATTTCCCTTCCATTCAGCATTATTAGCTATAACTAAATTTAAGTTTGAGAATTTAAGAGAGAATTTTGTGTGAAAAGTAAGAGTAGATGGATGCACAAATAATATAATCAGTGTTTGCTGTATTTATCAGCCAACACTAACAAGAGTTATATTAATCTGCAATGTCCAGTTTTTATTAGGTAAAATTAATCTTGAACTATAGCCAACATTACATGTAATGGCTTAAATGGACCCACAGTGTCCATGTGCAACTCTTGTACCATCAAGCCGTATTATTCTTGCGGCAATATTGCATTAAATACATAAAACAGTTGCATATATAGCTGAAAAAAGTTGAACTGTTAAAAATAGGGGGGAAAAAAAGATGCAGCATTTGTAAAATTCTCCAAAACAGATCAAATCAGCTTGTCACAGAGCAGAAGGCCTTCAATTTGACTTCCAGAGGAGGGATAATCAAAGGTGGTTCCACTGAGGAAGACACAGAAAATGAGCAAGATGAGGGATGAGGAAGAACTGATTTCAGATAGCTCAAATTAGGGCTGCTCAATTAATCGAATCACGATCTGGGCTTTCAACGATCATTAAAAATGACTGAGCTGATTATTAGCCCCTCCCTTGTGCTTTACTCTCACGCTGCTCCGTGTGGCAAATCGAGCGCACCTCTCTGCATTTCGAACACGTGTCACAACAATTAAGAGCAGCGGTCCCCAACCTTTTTTGCGCCACGGATCAGTTTATGCCCGACAATATTTTCATGGACCGGCCTTTAAGGTGTCGTGGATAAATACAACAAAATAAAACTAGTACCGGTACCGAAAAAAAAGAAATTTATTCAAAACGATAACAAAATAACGCTGAAAACCGATAAAAACCCTGAAAACTATACATTTCACACCTGAGCCTCAACTCTCGCGGCCCGGTACCAAACGACTCACGGACCGGTACCGGTCCGAGGCCCGGGGGTTGGGGACCGTTGATTAAGAGGACCCGAGGGAAGCTCGGAAAGCTAAGCAGAAGTTATTTGGAGAGGAGAGTGACTGCCGTTGGTTGAAAAGAGAGGTAAAAAAAACACTTCAGTGGTGTGGAAACATTACGTGGATCAATTAGACATATTGTGTAAACTTTGCTACGGTGTCGTAGCTGCACCACAGAGCAACACTGCAAAGTTCACTGAACATAGATGTTTACATTTTTCATTTATTTTTTATATTGCAAACATTTGCACTGTTATCAGTATTTGCACACTATTTTATATTATTTTTTGACAATCTTTAAAGTCATTATTCAATACATTGTTATTGTTAAATAAATATCGTCAAATAATCGAGATCTCAATTTCAGTGAAAATAATCGTGATTATCATTTTTGCCATAATTGAGCAGCCCTAGCTCAAATGCATTCTATATAACATAGTTTATTTAATTTTTTTACTCCTAAGCCAGTCATACCAGGTATATATATATCTCAGTTTGGCAGGGAAGGCTGTAAAAAACAACAACAACAAAAAACCCCACCAAAGCAGAGTTTCTGTGTCATCTCTTGGGAATCATCTTTGGTGTAACACCACCTCGCAGCTCTAAACACTGATCTGTGCATGAGTGCATCCCTAATCACATTTACAGCTGCCTTCTCACATCTGTGCACAGCACAGCAACAGGGAGCTCTGCCAGTGGATCAATACACTTTATAAAACATCTCCGCTACAATACACACATCCCCAATGAAACAGTCCTATTAATACTCCTCCATCAGGGAGAGTGCAGCGAGAGCCACAGTGTGCACAGACACAACTGCCTGTGAAGAACATTAAAACAGTCATCTACCAAGGTAAACAATCAATATTCTTCCCATGAATCTGACTTTAATATGACTTTTTTTTTTTTTAGAATTTATGCTATTCATGAATATACTATATAGATTTCATCTGCAAATACGCATTCCTACAGGAAAGTATGGATGCTAATGAGTTTATATGATATGCATTTTCAGCTCATTTTGCATCTCTATGAGTATATTTTCCTCCTATATGGAGACTTGCAGTATTTCTGTGGTGTTTTTTCTTCTTTCTTTTTTTTGTTTAATCCATTCTGTTTCTATAGATGGGATACGTCATAGTTTATTAGCCATCATCCAGCCAAAGCCTGGCATCACTGCTTCTTTTTCTTCTGCTTCAGTGACTTCCTCCTCTTCACGATCATCTCGTACAGCTTGTCCATGCCCTCGTCCAGTCCCTCTCCGATGATGGCGCAGGCCGGCTGGACGTGGTACGGTGTTGAGGGGCTCAGCTCCGCCAGAGCGAGCTGCCTCTCGATCTCCCCGACGTCCAGAGCCCGGGGCAGGTCCTGCTTGTTGGCGATGACCAGCAGCGGGGTCCCCTGGTTCTCGGCGAACCGGGTGATCTTGTGCAGCTCGGTGCGAGCCTCCTCCAGCCTCTCGGTGTCCACAGAGTCTACCACGTACACGATGCCGTCCGTGCAGCGGCTGTAAGGCTTCCACAGGGGCCGCAGCTTCTCCTGGCCCCCGACGTCCCAAAAGTGACAGCTGATGCCCCTTGAGGCCCCCGCGCCTCCCAGCCGAATCCTCTCCGTGTTGAAGCCGATGGTGGGCACCGTGTTGACGAACTCGTTGAATTTGAGCCGGTAGAGAACGGTGGTTTTGCCCGCAGAGTCCAAGCCGAGCATGACTATGTGCAGGGACTGGAAGGCAGCCAGATTGGAGAAACTATTCCCCATGTCTGCAGGCTGGGGAGGAGAGACAGCGTGCACTCCCACAGCCCCACAGCAGCGAGCGAGATCACCGCAGGGGACGCTTAAAGGTCCCGGGAGTGATCCATCGTGGGTTATTAAAACGCGTAAAAATTAAAACGGCTTCTCCTCTCTCAGCAGAAGTTGGGGGCACAGCCCCTCGTTGCGCGGCGGCACTCCGGCAGCAAGAAACGCCGCAGCATCCCTGGACTCACTCCAACTGCATCTGCCCTCCACAAATTGTCAAATCACAGCACGTACAGCGGCTGCATGCACTCTCGCGCACCACACTCGTCTCCGCATCTGGCCGCTTGTCTCCGAGCAGCTGCCTTCATGTAGTGGCACACAACACAAGCACGAAGCGATGAAGCGTGACGCGTGGATCAGCCACTGAACGCTGCCATGGAGAGACGCGTCAAGTCAGACGGGAAAAACACAATAAAATCTGGCTTCCGGTTACGCGAAAGGGCTTTAAAAAATAAAAGCCTTTCACATTCGTGAGAGCAAACCTGCCAGCGGGGTGGATAAAGGATCTTAATATGAAAGGTGTTCAGTCGCCTTTCCTCTGCGCAGGGAGGCGTCCTCAGCTGTGAGACTCTGACACCTGCTGGTAAAAATGCGCAACTACAAGCAGCTGTGACTTTATGAGTGCAGATATAAAGATACACTAATTGTAAGATAGTATATATAAATATAAATACATATCAAAAATGGTTTCCCCCAGCCTGCAGTCAGTAATTTAAGTGACTGCCTCTGGCGCCATAAAACAAAAGAAAGAAGAAGGCAAATAAAGCCTGGGATTAGATGGAAAGGATGGAGAGTGAGTCAATATCGACCAAATATTACCCAGCACAGCTTGAAGTCATGAAACATGGCCCTTAAATTTGGAAACATGTAGAATGAAGCACCAGCTGGCCCCAACAGACGGACTCACAGAGAAGCAGCTAAAAGTTATTCCAAGCAGTCAGTAATTAGTTTCAACCAAAAGCAACACTCACATGGAGCAGGATTCATCTTCACTGTGCGTTTCAGCAGTGGTTCCAAACAGGTGTTCAACTCATTTCTTTATATGTTTCTAGGAAAACGGAAAATAGGTGGAGCAACTTATTGAAAAATGTGCAAACATGGAAACACAGCATACTAGGCAATTCTAACATGTTTGAAAGTCAATATTTGGTATGATCACCTTTAGTCTCCTGCCAGATGTAGATGACCAACTTCTTTAGTACATTAGCAAGGAAAGCTGCGTCGATGATGGAGAGGTGATGTCAGTGCTAACCATCTAATAAAACAGTGACGCTGACCAGATGCCGGCTCAGCAGCAATTTCAGATTAGCATCTGTGACAATGACTGAATGTAATATGTTCAGCCAGCTGTTTTGCTTTTTTTTTTTAAAAATCAAAAAGCAGGCCTGTTTTCTTTAAAAATTCAGAGATACGTGGTCCTCACAGGACAGCCACTACAAATGTAAGTAACGGAATATAGAGTACTTAAAACGAGATCCACCTTTAACTTATGCAGCAGTTACAGTAAAACATTTAAATAAATAAATAATTTAACAGTGATGATGAAGATTGTTCTGCAGAATTATTATTATAATTTTTTTTACTCTATGCACAAATTTTCCAATAAATAAATCCAAAGTTTCATTGATTATTTTTTGTTGAAATGCTGAGTGACATACAGATGTGTAGTGTTCAATATAGAGTTATAGTTATGGAAGGAAAAATTCACCAAAAATGTTCCAAAACAGTTTCCTCTCTCTTTTTGTTTATGTATATCAGCTGTTAACTAAATCATAAACTATGGTTTAATAAAAAAAAAAACAACTAAAAGCAAAATTAATGTAATTTCATCATTTAGATGTAATTTTCTTTATACACGTTACTACGCAAAATAAAATCATCAATCATTGCAAAGAATATTGGGACGTTGATAAGGATTTTTCTCAGATTGGGGCGATCGTGGCTCAAGAGTTAGGAGTTCACCTTGTAATCGGAAGGTTGCCGGTTCGAGCCCCGGCTCGGACAGTCTCGGTCGTTGTGTCCTTGGGCAAGACACTTCACCCGTTGCCTACTGGTGGTGGTCAGAGGGCCCGGTGGCGCCAGTGTCCGGCAGCCTCGCCTCTGTCAGTGCTCCCCAGGGTGGCTGTGGCTACAATGTAGCTTGCCATCACCAGTGTGTGAATGTGTGTGTGAATGGGTGGATGACTGGATATGTAAAGCGCTTTGGGGTCCTTAGGGACTAGTAAGGTGCTATATAAATACAGGCCATTTACCATTTAAATATTGGAAATCCAAACGTGAACACTGCATGTTCTGGCGTCTTAAAAATATAGAGGTTGAAAACTGCCAAAATAATATTAATAATAATAAAAAACAAAGAATCAATGCTATTAAATGCATTAAAATAAAAAAATAAAAATAAAATAACTGTAAACAAGAGTTATTCTATATGTCTCTGTTTTCTTTCTTTCTTTTATCTGCGTCTGTATTGATTGTTTCATTTATTAATTCTGAGTGATTTATTTGTTTAGTTCCTTGTTTATTTAATTGTTTACATTTTTCAATTTTGGCAGCTTTGGTATTCCATAAGAAAATACAAGACGCACCTCATCAAACAACATAAACATGCCTTGTCAGATTGCTTAACACGATTCTGAAATTTTTGTGGTTTGCAGGTAAAATTATTTTTACATTGTTCATGTTGGAGGGAATGCAGACTCCGACTCAGATTCTGGTTTGGAGCAGGTCTGGGATCTGTAACAGAACTGACACCTGATTGGTTTACACTAATGATCTAACTGATCTATGCTGTCTTTAATTCATCTGTAAAACTAAATGAACATTAAAAGTCATCTCAGGATAACAGAAAATAATAATGTGCCTTTTAAGCAACAATAATCCAGAATTAATGCTCCTTTAATATTCTCCTGTCTTCATTTCATATGGAGATCATTACATTTTGGCTTTTTTATGCTATAGAATAAACCCATTGTTCCCATAAACTTTGTTACATACATGTGTTGCTGGTGTTAAAAGTATAAGGCATGTGATCATTTAACATGTGTACCACTAGATGGCGGCAGAGTTTCTCCTTGGAGTACCAGCAGTTTTCTGTAGTCAGAGGAAAAGTTTGCAAACACACACACACACACAAAAATCAAACTGCTGTTCTTTTTCTTCACGATCAGTCCAAATCTAAGCTGCTTTTTTTCAGGAAAAAGATGTAAACTTAGCAAAGTTAATTCACATAAAAAAATCTTATCCTCCATTCAAAGCTTCTAACAAACACTCACTCAGACTGACATCGTGCTAGTGACGCATCTTTTCAAAGCTCAAAAAGAGTCCCCAAACTTGTTGATCTTAATTTTCATAGTCTAAAGTTTTTACGTATCATGGTCAGTATTGTGACAGCCCTATATGTGATGGACTCAACTCGACTAAATAAGAAGCATTAACAGTCCATTGTTACTTTAAGATGTAAAGGTTAATTTGTTTGGGTAAATTAAAAGCTTCCTCGAGTGCAGCTGGAAAAGCCATCGAACGCTCTGATGAAAGTGGCTCCCTCAGAGGGCCGCCTCCGGAAAAGAGCATCAAGAACTGGAGTTCATCAGAGTTACCAGCTTCAGAAAATCACCATCATCAATCCCCGACTAACAGCATCTAAGATTAGAGTCCACATCGAAGCCCAGAGTTCAAGCAGCAGATAGCTCTCAAGATCCATCCATCGGTCCATGTGCCCATTTTCTGCTGCTGTTAGGAGGAGACGGTGTGAATCAGGCCTTCATGGTAGCCAACTGCAGCCAAGGAACAACTACAGAGGGAGTCCAAGAAGCACAAGGAGTGGCCGTCAGAACAGTACAAACATGGATTATGATGAGTCCAAACCTACATCCAGGATGAGGGAGAACTACATCGGGATCATCTATCTATCTATCTATCTATCTATCTATCTATCTATCTATCTATCTATCTATCTATCTATCTATCTATCTATCTATACGAGAGCACAGCATAGCACAGCATCCCTCCAGATATAAATGACTATACATTTGCTTTGTCATGACTGACACTCATTCTTCAGTTTGACTGCAACAACAATCGCTCACATTGCATCTTTACAGCACCTGTCGTACCTGCTGCTGATCGGATATGATCTGATAACAGCTCTCATTGTGAGCCTTCATTAAATTCCACCCCCCCCGGGCACAAATAATTCATCTAATTAGCCAGAAGAAGTGAAAGCAAGTGTGTGTGTGCAGCAGCAGTGTTAGCAGAGGGGAAAGAAAGCCAGTCCCTAAACGACAACACAACCTGAGTCATCAAGACCCGACTAATTGTCCTCGCTGTCCTCCTCCTTTATTGATTTCCCTTTTATTACTGCATTCAAGATCAATAAAACGAATTATAAACAGGGCGTGGACACGCCCGCGTGCGCACACACACATGCACACAGCTTAACTTTATAAGACCACAACTCACTCTAATTGCGCTCCTCTCTCTCTTCCTCTCTCTAACTAGGCTGGATGTCTCTCGCCCACCGCCCACGCCGCCTTCTCATCCATAAAACAAAAGTCTCCCTCTCTGATTTACTTCTCATTTATTCCACCGTCTCCTCCATGTTCCACAGGTAACAGATGACGAGCTGCAGACAGATGCTGAGAGAGCCTCAAACAAGCTGTTTAACTATCAACTGCCAACTTTCAGAAGAAAAAGAGAAAAAACACATCTATAACTCAGATGATGTAAAATTAATTAGATACATAGGCTGAAGTGATCTACATCTCAGAGGATTTTGAGTCCTTGCAAAAAAGATTTCCTTAAAAAAGTACCACCAAATTAAAGTACTACCAAGGTAAAATATGTAAACATGATAAAACTAGGATGCATTGTGGGCACATCAAACCTGATCTCTTTAGGCTGCACTGGGAGGCTTTTAGGTTACCCATGACCCAGCAGTGTGAACGTGGCCCTGACCACACTGTAGGACTGCCAACTCAAATGATGTAAACCACTTACACTATACTAGAGATGGACCGATCCTATATTACGTATCGGTATCGGTCCGATACTGACCTAAATTACTGGATCGGATATCGGAGAAAAATAAAAAATGTAATCCGATCCATTAAATATCACGAAAGCACCTCACAAAACTTGCAACACGCCGTAACTCACCTCAGAACGTTAGCACGTCGGAGCAGTATGCATCACGTGATAGAGCGGCTGTGGCATGCGGGACCTGTCGGTGGTCTGGATAGCATTTGGAGCTTCGCTAGCAACCTGGCATTTCATCTCCGACAAAGTTATCCCGAGAGAAGTAAAGCAAGTGTGTAAGTCCATCTCTGAATGTTTGTAAAGCATTCCTGCATTAAGCTTAACAAACGACTGCCTCTTCTTGCTGCTACTTCAATCATGAAACTGCTTAACGATCAGCTGATCGGCTTTTCTGTCACGAGTCCGTGTCTCTAGTTTGCTTTTGGCCCACTTTGCACCAGAAAGAGGAAACCAGCGGCTGAACAACAGCAGCACGTTTAAGCTTGATCAGCTGTTGTTAGAATTTATTTATTATTACTTTCTACTTGAGGATCTTTTTCTACGTAGCTGACGCTGGTAACTGTGCAGGGGCGGATCTAGCAAAGTTTAGCCAGGGGGGCCGATAGGGCATTAACAGGGAAAAGGGGGCACAAAGACATACTTTTCTTTCTTATTCTCGTTTAAAATGTCGAGCTTTTAATAAATAATTATCTGATACCCAAAGTTTTAATTTGATGCAAAATAAATAGAAGTCCATTACTGTATATAGTGACTATTAAGTCTAATATATATACCCTAGTAAGCTATAGTACTTTTTCCTTTGGGAAGGTACCATCTGTGCAGTCTGCAATTTTGTTGAAGAAAGATGTTGAATCTATTTAATATTTCTTGAAAAATAATTGATTTCTGTGCATTTTTTTTTCACACTGCATCAAATTAAGGTTGGTTACGTCGATTAAGCATCATGAGGTGGAGTGTGAGGGGTGGTTCCCTATTTTTTATTTATTTATTTTTGTTGTTGCTGGGAGTTGGAACCCTATTAGTTAGGTTGCTTAATATTTATGCTAAGTACTCTTTAAAATACCAGAATAGGGAGGATGGTGCAGGTTTAAGTTTATTAGATTGATCAGTATTGCTGAACTATGAAATATTTTTTTTTGCATACAGGTATAACAGAATAGCTTTAGTGTAGTTGTTGTTTTAAACTTGAGTATGAACTTATACAAAATGCAGCAAGATATTAAAAAAAAACAGTTTTGTTGATTAAAAAACACTATATCGGATTCATATCGGTATCGGCAGATATCCAAATTTATGATATCGGTATCGGTATCGGACATAAAAAAGTGGTATCGTGCCATCTCTACACTATACTGCCCAAAGTATTCAGTCACACACCTGAAGGATTGAATTCAGGTGTTGCAATCACTTCCATGGCCACAGGTGTATGAAATGAAGCACTTAAGGCATGCAGATCGCTTCTAGGAACATATGTGAAAGAATGGGTTACTTGAGTTCATCGAGGTTAGCGGGCATTCATTTATTCACAGCTCTCTTAAGGTCCTACCACAGCAATAGTCAGGTTCAGGTCTGGACTTTGACTGGGTCATTGTTCTGTTTCATGCCCAGGCCAAGCTTTACAAGTCAGACAGATGTCCTCACATTTGACTCTAGAATACTTTGGTATACAGAGGAGTTCATGGTTGACTCAGTGACCTCAAGGTGCCCAAATCATGAGCTCTCCACCACTGTGCTGACAGCTGGTACGAGGTGTTTGTGCTGATATGTTGAGTTTGGTTTTCCATGATGACCAAACATCTCCACTTTGGTCTCGTCTGTCCAAAGGACATCATTCCTGATGTCTTGTGTTTTGTTCAGATGCAGCATTACAAACCGAGCTGCCGTGTTCTTTTTAAATAGAAGCGGCTTTCTCCTGCCACCCTTTCAAACAAGCCAAACTTGTTCAGTCCACATTTAATTGTGATGTCATGAACTTTAACATGTAACATGCTAACTCAGGCCTGTAGAGTCTGCAGTTTTTCTGAGGGTGAGTTTTCTGTGATGTCCACTCCGGGGAAGATTGTGATATTGTGTTAACAGACACCTAAATGCTCCAGAGCAGCACACTGCCAAAACGTTTGCTTTTACAGATACCCTCTTATAGTTTTGTTTACATATTCGACAAATGAGCTGGTAGATAATATCCTCACCAGGAGTAAAATCTGGTAATTTTAAAGGACAAAAGGGAGCTGTTATAGTCAGTAAAAAGACATCTTTCCTCTTTCCTACCAAGCCTTATTTTCCTTCACATAAAATAACATGGAGCTGTTGCTGCTGACCACTGCTGCTTTCATCTCCTCTTCACTCAGAGGAAAAAAGGTACCTGTTTTTGCTGTATGAAGTGGATAAGGTGGTAGGTTACAGGCTTTAAAGCAGGTAGCTACGGCAAAACCACTCCCCCCAAAAAAGACCATGACATGTAAAATTGACATGTATATGGAGATAAGCAGCTAGTAGATGGATTTTTCAGACGTATTCTTTGTAGCAGATTTTTCTTATCTACAATAATTATACTTAACCTTGTAAATTATAAATTATAGTTCCTTATTATTCTGTCTCTCAGGTGTAGAGGGTCCACCTTACAAACATGTGTGCACTTCCTTAAAAGTGAAGTCCTGTGAGTTTGTGTTTATAGAAAGGAGTCGAGCTGCTCTAGTTTTCAGCACCCAGGTGCCAAAATGTACATGCAATCAAGATTTTCATCTGCTACTTTGATAAAGAGGAAGGCCCCTTTTTACTCTTTGCTTCAGCCTGAAAGAAAAGAAGGGGCACAGCTCTGTTTATCTTTAGCTTGATAAGTTCTTACAGCTAGCAGCACATCAGAGACACTGAAACTCTGATGATCACCGCCGAGGCTTCTACATCTGCAGCTCCCCTGCATCCAGCGTGCAGCCAAAGGCCCAAGACGTGAGAAAGAGCAGATGAAGGGAGTTTTGCTTTGCGTTTCTCTTTATCTTTCAAGGGCTCTTTATGTTCGTCAGGCCCACGAGGTGAAACCAGCCTGGCCTGTTTCCCCACATCCTCCAGAAACCTCCGAAAAGGAACGGCAGATGAAACAGAGCGGCGGCTCGTCCCTGAGCTTTTCATCTCGCCACCTGTTCTGCATTTTCAAAAGCTGCTCCAAGCAGGCCAATTTGTCTGGAATTAACAAAGGGAAGAGAAGATCTCTTGCTTACTGCGTACATCTCTGTTCCTCTGTTTTTCCAGACCAGGGCAATAACACCGGCTTCTAAACCTCTCAGGATGATGGCAGATTATTGTTTAGGATATGTTTCAGGTGATAGAAACACTCTGATCTGCATTCATTTCCTTGAAGAAGATTAAGTTTTTACATTTAAGCTTATCTCCCTCCAAACGTGTCTTTGCACAAAGGCGATGTAGAAACATTATCGCACAGATTCAGGTTAAATTTGCACTTTTTAATAAGCAGTTCAGACTGTACATGGTACGAGCACATGGATTCAGGGCATGAACAGTGTGCTGCATAAATAAGGTTAGTCACTAGAGCATTACTTATCTTGTACTGTGCCTTGTATGCAGCCTTCCAGTTCAACCATTACGTATCTTAGATTCTGTCTCTTTAAGGAGCCCTCCCCAAAAGCCCACTTTCTTTTGATTAGACAAATTTCAGCAGCCTGCAGAGGGGCAACAAGTGATGCTAAATGTATATACAGTATATACATTTAGCACACTCACACACACACACACACACACACACACACACACACACATACATATATATATATATATATATATATATATATATATATGTGTGTGTGTGTGCGCGTGTGTGCGTGCGTGTGTGTGTGTGAGAGTCTGTGTGTCTGGGTGTGTGCACACACACACAACAGGATAAGAGTCTTAACTTTTCTAATACCACTGTATCAATTATTCATGTACTCTAAATAGAATTATTAGCTACATCTGCAGCATCTCTGATCCTTACAGACATTTATATATCATTTTAATACATTTCTTTGGTTGCCCAGCAACAGTTGTACTGCTTTATGTCATTTTTGTCCACAGCTGCCTGCAACTGAGAGACAAAATCTTGCAAAATGCCACCACATACATTTGCTCAGCAGCAAATTGATATCGTGAGGGACTAGCTAGTAAGTATAGGAAACCTAAAGAAGTTGATATTTCCTTTAGAAGTTTAGTGGAAACCAAAAACACAGGAAGGAAAGTGTATTTACAAAGTAATTTTCCAGTACAAAAGTCACAAAATATATGTAAATATAAAATAAATTAAAAGGCAAAAAGACAACAATTAAAACAGTTTAAATGAAGTTTAAAGCTAACTAAAAGCTAACTTACCCAGGTGGGTATTAAGCTTCTTTTTCAAGGTAGCAACAGACAACTTAGCAAAGAACAGTTTTTAAATTGTGTCTTTAGCCACTTTGGTATTAGCAGCCTGTTGCAAAAATAAATAATTTGCTCCAATTTCTTTAGTTGAATCTGTGAAAAATACCAAATATAGCACAGTTTGACAGACATAAAATAATATATTTACACTAATAAGGGGATTCCCAAAGAGATATTAGCTAAAAACTCACCATATCTCAGCATGGTGTGTAGTTTGTCCTTAAAAAAAACTAAGGAAACTGGACAAGTGCAGGGCATTATCTAAAAGTTATGACCTAAAGAAACAGGAACAAATCCCGCAAAGACCTGACACAGGACCTAAGAGATCCATCTGGACCTCTGCAATGGTTTGGTGCTGCATTTCAGCCAGTGGTATTGGACCGGACATTGTTCAACACAGAAAAGTACTATCAGATTTTGATCCACCATGAAATATCTGGAAAGCATCTGGTTGGCAATAACTTCATCTTTCATCAACAATGATCCCAAACACACTGCCAATGCAGCAAAATCATACCTGTATAGAAAAACACACAGTGGAGCAGTATCAGTCATGGATTGGCCTCCCCAATCCTCAACAGGGCATCAACATTATTGAAGCAGTGTGGGATCATGCTGACAGAGAACAGAAGGCAGAAACATCCAAAGACGAGCTTTGAATGTCCTTCAAGAAGCCTTATGCACATTATTGTATGATGATTTCCATATCAGATTGAGATACAATGCACAAATGGACAAAGGTACTGGCCCACACCTCTTAATCATTGAATTCAGGCGTCTTTAGTCTCATGGCTACAGGTGTATAAAATCAAGCCGCTACCCATGCAGTCGGCCTTCACAAACACTTGTAAAAGGATGGGTCGCTTTAAAAACCTCACTGAAGTTCAATGGTTGTACTATAATGGGACGACACTATTACAGCAAGTCAGTTTGTTAAATTTTTTGCCTGCTAGAAAAGTACCATCAGAGTGGTTTTACTGCAAAGTGGAAGTCTTTACGAACCACAGCAACTCAGTCACATAAAGTTACAGACTGCTGAGAGCTGAGGTGTATTAAAGTCACCAATGCTCTGCTGACTCAGTAACTGCACAGCTTCAAAACTCCTCTGGCATAACATCAGGCCCAAGAGGGTTGCTTATATAGTGTTTTTAACACCATCTATCTTCAGAAAAAAGTAAACATCAAGATTTAGGCTCATTGCGTGGTTAATTAAACCAATGCAGATTAAGGAAAACTGCTGAGTGAGTAAAAAGCTCAAATTTTAATTAAAAAGATTTGGTTGGTTTCAAATAAAACAAATAACACAAAATAGTCCCTATAATGCCAAATGAATCCTAGGTTACTTTCTACTACTCCAGCACATAAGAGCCAGATGTTGTAACAACTAGCAGACAACCTGTGAGCCAATCAGATGGCAGCAGCATTGCAATAAAAGCGGATTTCCTTGCAGGCAAAAATGCATTGCTGTGTGTTTTCCCTAAAACACACAGCAAGAGCATTTTACAGTCTATTCTTCTCTCCTGTGGTACTTTCAGATTTTGATCCACCATGAAAAACTAATTAAACTTTTTATTTTTTATTCTTAGATAAAACAGGACAAAAAGCGCACACATGTACACACACATATTCATGGCCTTGTTGTGAGTTTCGACTTGTATCCAGGAGACGGGTAGGAATGTGAAGGGTGAGTCAGTGAGAGGCAAAGGACGAGACTGTCAAGGTGGCCGGTCCTCTGAGGGAGAATAATTATCTGCTTTAATTAAGTACATTAAACTGTGTGTGTCTGTGTGTGTGTCTAAGGCGGATTATGCTTGGGTGGGTTAAAAGAGCGTGCTCAGAAAGACGTATGCATTCACGTGCAGTGCTTGAGCATGCATGCATCCAGCGTGTGCATCCATGTGTGATATCTGAATGTGTTTTTCTGTGTGTGTGTGTGTGTTTACACGCTGTAATCTGCTGCATTGTCTTTGTGGGCTTCATGATGACAGCGTCACGCAACACTCAACACAATAAACTTTGCATTGCAATGAGAGCTCATGCGCAGAGAGAATCCCAATTGGGGCCGGGTGCAGAAATTCATGAATTCTTTGGTGCATCGCTACAGAATCTCACATTAAAGGTATATTGAAGTATTTTGGGAAAAAAGTTGGAAAATAAAATAAATATTGGGTCTTGCGTGTGTTTAATGTCATGGAAAGAGAGAAAAGCACGAGGTCTGACAGCCCTAAATCTGCCCATGTTTTGAAATCATGTCTTCTCTGTATGTGTATGTATGTATGTGTATTTAAGAGATAAAAATAGAGTATTATACTGTCTTTTTCTATTTTTCAGCCTTATGTGTCAATCAGCGTGAGCCATAAGCTCAGGCTTCAGACTGCCGTGAATATTCAGTTTCCAAAGATTCTTCTTCTCACCGTCACCTGCTACAGCCACAGAAATCCCACAATGTCGAGACAACTCACAAGCACTAGGTGCTGCCCCTCAGCTGGCTTCCAGAAAGTGATGAATCAGAGGAAAGTGGGCTGTTAGGTAGGGAAGCCTTACAGAGACAGGAGCTAAAAGAACTAGAGAAGTTAGAGGACTACACGCCTACTGAAAGGTACAGCACAGAATAACACTCAACACTCATAAAGTAACAAAATAACAAATAAAGGCAATCAACTCTGATCGACACCACTTCCTACCCTATTGACGGCACAGTGATATCACTGGGCAGATCCTTCACTGCTGTGTCTGAAGTAGAGATCTAGGTCCTTCATTCTTGTTCTGGTCAAAACTGCTCTCAGTAAATCAAACAATAAAACACTGACATAACTGCACTTGTGAAATAATATGTCTTATACTGTGAAATAACTACCACCTCATGTAATAATAATGGATTGGATTTATATAGCGCTTTTCAAGGCACCCAAAGCGCTTTACAATGCCACTATTCATTCACTCTCACATTCATACACTGGTGGAGGCAGCTACAGTTGTAGCCACAGCTGCCCTGGGGCAGAGTGACAGAAGCGAGGCTGCCATATCGCGCCATCAGCCCCTCTGGCCAACACCAGTAGGCAAGTAGGGTAAAGTGTCTTGCCCAAGGACACAACGACCAGGACAGAGAGCCCAGGGATCGAACCAGCGACCTTCCGGTTACAGATGCGATTCCCAACCCCCTGAGCCACGGTCGCCCTTGTAAGCAGTGTTAGCCATTATTAAACAGTCTTTCTGTCTATCTTTAATGTTTTTTAGGTTTTTCCTTGTTTTAAATATTTTTTACTGGTTATTATGATCTTTTTCTATTTAGGTATGTCTTTTTTATATTGCTAGGTTGCTACACATCTCTTTGCTGCCATAACATTCAAAATCTTCTAGTTATGCGACAAACAAATTATCTTAACTCTGGAATAAGAAAAAATGCACTTGACGTGCAGTTTATAGAGCTTGTTGATGTGATTGAGATCCATAACAGTGGCCACATCTATAAAAGCAGATATTTTGGAAGTTTCAGGTGTGTTAACACAAAGCCACAATCTTCGTGATTGAGAAGTATCTACTGAACACTGCATACACTCAATTAGCAAAAAAAAGTTGACAGTACAATTAGAAAAAGACTGTTCACATGTGGCTTCTTTTGAACTTGTTTTGACTTCTGAAACAATGTCCTTTGGAAATATAAAAAACCAAAGTGGAAATGTTTGTCCATAATCCAAAGGACCACAGGATATCAGCATAAACATATTCATACCAACTGTCAGGACAGTGGTGGAGGGGTGATGAGTTTGCAGTTACAGAGGAGTTCCTGGTTTTGCAGTCATTGAGTCCACCAGGAACTCCTTTGTAAACCAAAGTATTCTAGAGTCTAAGTCTGAGGTAATCTGTCTGACAGCTAAAGCTTGGCCCAAACTGGGTCATGCAATCCCAAGCACAGCAGCAAATCTGCAACAAAATGAATGATAAACAATCAAGGTGCTGCAATAGCCCAGTAAAAGTCCAAACCTCAAGCCTAAAGAGCGAACTTTAGTTATGTCTAAATGCTGTTTTCAGTCTTGCAGAAATCATTTGTGCACACATGAATATAAGTGTAAGTAGAATAACTGTAAGCGTATAAGACTTTCATATGTTTTTTGGTTTTATTGATACTGAACAGAAACACTGAACAGATCTGCAAATTCTCACATGTGATAAAGCATCACTTACAAATGTGTCAATACTCAGTCGGTGTTTGGTACAAATATATAAACTTGCAAATTTTCTGCTCGGAAAACGTTCATATTCTAAACATTGCAGCGGTCACAAAAACATAATGGAGATAAACAACAAAAGCACAAAACCCCGCCAAAAAGCATCAAAGTGGATTGATTATTCGTGCTGAAAGTCACAGAATCAAGAACATCTGAAAAGACAAAAAAAACTAACAAAAACTAAATAAAAGCTTTAAAAAGATATTTCTGATGGTTTAGTTTGTCTAGTTCTTTTAATGAAAACAAACACATTTGACATTTTTGTGTAACTAATAAAGAGTATGGGGTTAGGACGTGAGAATGCACTGAAACATTTTCAGCCATCTGAAAAAAAAAGCATACATTTTGAAAATACATATAAGTATTCTGGATTTCAGTAAGGTTAACAAATAAAGGAAAATGCATTTCACTTTATTTTCAAGTCTCAATTAATGAAACTATTTGTATTTGCAGCCATGTTACATGTTGAAAACTGAATTTGCTAATCTATGCTAGCTAGCAAGCAAACTAATGCTATCTGCTGAAATGACTAGAGCTCCAAAACAAAATTCAGCTGTCATTCTTGGCCCCTAAGCCTTTTTCTTTTTCAATTAGTGTACTTGTAGTAGTGTTAGTAGTGTTTAAGTTAGAGAACAGTGTAAGTTTCATCTTGCATCGTCCCTGTGGTAAATTAGCTTAACGTTGGCTCTGTAAGTAACATATAATTCTGTCAACTAGCCAAACTTTACTAACCCTCCAAACATTTCTGGTATTTAGTTTTCTTTTATTGTTAAGGTCAATAGCCATAGCAGTTCAGTTTTTTAAAAGAAATACTTCAGTCAGAACATGATATAACGTCTCCAGATAGCAACTAGCCAGCTAGCTAACTTTCTCTTATATCTTCCAGTTCCAGTAAACTTTGCATCTTCTTCATGGATGCCTAGTAATGAAAACCTAACTACCACACATGGGAAAACAGTCCCACTGAGTACTGGAGCTGAAAGTAATTGGATGTCTTTAACTCTCAATGCTGCTTAAGCATTTGGACCAAAAAATAGCTGACCAAAAAATAGCTGGTGATGTGAGAGTAAACAAACAGATACTGTTTCCCAATTGACTGGATTTTAACACTGAAACATTGCAATTTGGTTTTGGAATTCAAAATTAATAATGGATCCCTTTGTCAACATGCAGCATGCTAACATTGTTAGCTAACTGTATTGGCGAATGATTGCTGGAGGTTGCCGGCAATCATTAGGTGAAATTAGCTACAAAGATGTAAACAGTGCTTCACCAAAAAATCTCCTTGTCATTGCTTTGGTTACTAGCTGTTGTACACAACTACTGTTGTGTCTTTGTCTAGTTTGGATGGAAGATATTGGATTGTCTTTACTCGACAAGTGCCAGCAAAACTGTGAAAAGTATCATACAAACTAGAAATAGAGACCTTTGTAATATGTTGGCTTGCTCAGTAAATCTTTTACTTTGGGAAGTGTTTGCAGACAGGTAGATGTCTTCCATGCAAACTACAGGTGACTGCTGTAGTGACCAAAGCAATTTCAAGGAGTTTTTTGTACAGTATGCTCTTTGGGATCAATTTCATCTAGGGATATTGAGCAACTAAATCTTTAGTTTGTTATGTAAGTGGAGTCCACCAAGAATAAATCCAAACTAAGAAAAACAAATGTTTATGTAAGTATAAAAATTACTTGCATTAACAGATGTACTGCAGCTTTACTACATAGACAGTCCCTGTCAGCAAGCTAATAGTTTTTGGCAAGCTAATCACTGGCAATTCTTGTACTGTTTTAATATATGAAAGTTTTTCTCATTTATTTTGATTAAAGAACTTTTTTTATAATTAAAAATGCTTGTGAGATACAGTCAAATGAACAAAATAACAACATATAAGGAGGTGGAAATGTCACTGTACTGCAGCGATGAGGAGTGATGCTGTCCTGAGGGTCAAGCAAGGAAATACACAGTGACAGAAAAACATTAGGACAGAAGCCTGAAAATGCCATTTACTGAAGCATAAGGGGAAGCTGAGAGGAACACAGAAAAAAGCAGCATGTAATTCTGAAAGCCATCAAAACGTAGTTGAAAGGACAAAGTGTGAGGTAGAAAAGAGATTAAGAAGAATATAGGAAAGAAAAGCGGAAACAACATAAGAGGTAGAGACCACAAGAAAGGGATAGAAAGGGACAACATGATGCTTAAAAAACACAAAGAGCCAGATTATCTATTTTCACAATGTATTTTGAGCCAGAAAGTGGCGTTGCTACTTCTGGTGTGTAACTAATCAAAAACCAATCAGTGCTGCTATGATGTGGATGCGAGAGTCCAGACAAGACAGCAGGATGTGCACAGTAGACCTGATGGTCTAGATTCTTCACACTGCCCTAAAACTACACGTTTTCTTTTTCTTTCAAAGAAAATATCCACTCCAGACATGTTGTGAGTACCATTCTTTCGACAACTTCCGTTCACGAGTCAACAAAACTCTGGACACAAATCCCAGAATTGAGCTTTAGTTACTATACCAGCCATCAAATCTTCTGTCACACATTTCACACAGCAAAATCTCCATATCCTGTAGGACAGAAGGCCGCACTGCGAAGGGTATCGAGGCAGTTGACAAGTATAAGTGTGCCCGTTAGGTGCTTCCACCTCTTGGTGATGGGGTTCCTCATCTTGTCCAGGCCAAGGTGGAGCTCCTGGATCACATCTCGGTAGCTATCCCCAACATGGGCAGCCCACGTCAGCAGGAAGTCATAGGCTGGTTTCCACATAGACTAAAGGGTTCAGGGTGGGGATCATGGGAAGTGAAAGAAAATGTCTTTTTAAGAACAAAAGGCAAGAGTTTGCCAAAGACTTACACAAAAGAGGTTCATGTAGGGACGGAAATCTCAAACCCATTTAGACTGAACTTTAGCAGGTCTTTGTACTAAAGAGCTGACAGGTTAAAGATGATCTATGTTACTCCTTTCCATAAACCACACCTAGTATAGTATTTCGAAGGCTGCCGTGAGCTACTTGTTAGCATTTTGACCTAATTCTCCTGAAATTCTGAAATGTTTTGAGTAGTATTGTGTTTTCTTGAAGAGTTTCTACCCAAGCACAGTAACTCGGACAAATATACTGTTTGTGGATCACAGGGCAGTTTGATATAAAGACATTTAATATAAAATAGTTTATATATATATTTAAGTGATGTGAGTGTAGAATAAATATGGTCAGGAGCTAGAGGCCATGAGATGCATAGTGATAATTACTGTACCATAAACCTTAAAACATCTTGTATATAAGTCATATAACTTAAAATTCAAGTGTACAAACATGACATGCAAATTTTTAGACACAGTTTAACTCATACAGCATGTAAATTGTGAATAAAAGCTAATAATACATTTGATAAATCAAAGAAATAAGAAACAAACTTAAAAGTTATCTTTGGTGTTAAAGTAATTCATGTATTGTTGTTGGTACATCCAGGTATACGTCAAGCCAAAACTCCTAAATTCTAATTCAGCAAGCTTTTAATGCTTTGCCCAAAACACAAAAAAACTGGTTGTAGTACATGTGTTAACTTATTGACTTCATGACGTGATCCACAGCATTGACAGTGTCCAGTTGTCCGGTAAATAGTAACACTGACTAAAGGCCTCTCACCTCGTTATCCAATAGACCATTCTTGTCTCGATGTGGAGCCTCATAAGCCTCCATTTGCTGTTTGGAGACTCGGGCCAGCTTCTCAGCAAGCTCCCTCCACCGGGATGCCACCTCTACTGCTGTAGTCAACAAGACAAAATCCAGGACCAACCTGGCAACCAGACCCTGGCAGTCCATCTTCAGCAATGCCTGATGGGTTAAAGAAATGGTCAGTCAGCATGAGCAAGGAGCAAAGAAAGAAATATCTGCATGTTGACTTGGATGAGATTGGAAGGAATGCATCAATTTAAAATCACTATGTATGCAAAATTTATATGGAGAAAGAATAGGAATGAGAATTTATATCCATATTTATGTAAATCGTGAAAGTGTTCTGGTAATAATACATTCACAGCACAAATCACTTAACCACTTCAGTATTGTTTCACCGATTGAAAGAAATTTGAGACTTGGCTCTGTCCTGTGAAACAGCAACATCTGTCAAATCAAGCGACATTTCATAGTGTTTTCCATATTCAAGGACCCTGTTGGCAGGGTAACCATTTTCAAGATCAGTCATTACTGGATAAACACAACCACACTACATAGTTCCACTTGTAGTTCGAGCATAAACATGGTTTAAAATTTCAAGGTTAGAGGACACATGTCGGGTTTATTCCACTGGAGGTGTTCTGGACACATCCAATCGGCAAGAGATATTCTGTAGAGATTATCTAATCTATCCTGAGATAATCTCGAGGAGCAGATGGAGAACAAACCGGTAAAAGGACATCTGGACTATTTGTGTAGTGTGCTGCTATAAAGACCCAACTCTAGATAAGTGATAGAATAGGTCTAAAAATTTGGATAAGACCTTTAAAAAACCTGTGAAAAGCCATAGATCATGCATAAAAGCAAGCCATAGGTACCATGTCGTGGCCCACTGATTAGGAAAGTTTTCAGTGGCACCATTTCTGAAACCAGAATGTCACAAGTTATGGCTGAAAAACTGAGAGAAATTCAACTCAATTCAGTTTTATTTATATAGTGCCAAATCACAGCAACAGTTACCTCAAGGAGATTAATATTGTAAGGTAAACACCCTACAATAAAACCCCAACAATCAGACGACCCCCTATGAGCAAGCACTTTGGCGACATTGGGAAGGAAAAACTCTTTTAAGAGGAAGAAACCTCCGGCAGACCCAGTCTTGGGAAGGGGCAGCCATCTAGTGTGACCGGTTGGGGGCGAGGAGAGGGAGATATGCATGTATGCTTATGGCTTGTAAGCTGCACGTCCCTCTGGAAAATGACTTTCCAAAATGAGTATTAAAACACTGTATTAAATAAGACTTGAAACAAGCAATTAAGACCATAATCAGATCATCAGGACAGTGTTTTCTGCAGTGGACATCAAACTTTGAGGTTCAAGGCACTTCCACATTGGCTTCAGATCCATCTTTTTTACACAATCTATGTGGAAAACCTACCCAAAGCCAATGTGTCTTCAGTTGACTTGTTTTAGAAACTGTCAAGGTCTATAATGATCTTTATTATTGTCATAGTTTTGCAGACATCCTATCCATTTCCTTTTCCCTTTCCAACACAGAATCTCCTTTTTTTCCCTTTGGAACAATACATATCTACACTCAGACTTGTTTTCCACAATGTTTTAGAGAGGTATTGATGTAACTCTGATCCTTTTGGAGGCTGCTGAAAGGTAATGCAATTTATAGAGAGGTGTTTCTGTAATACTAACTAAGATTTAACCTTCAGGAGGTGTGATTTATTGCAGGGCTGTTGCGTTAGACTGCATTCTTTGTTCTCCATTTAAAAGTATTTTTCAGTCTTCAAGACCTCAAACAAATTAGATTGTAGAGGACTAAAGCGGTGAATCCATTGTGTCATGGGAAAAGAGGGAAAGATAACAGAAGTCAGGAATATGTAGAACAAATAAGGTTTTTTTTGTTGTTGTTTTTTAAGATTTGTGAGCTGAAGAGTAAAAACAAAAGCTGAAAATAGTTACAGGGCTTTCTGTATAAATATAATCTGTTACCATCCTCTTAGTAATCCTGTCCCTGAGGGCTCCTGCTGCTGTAAATACATTCTAACTCAGCTAACCCAGTTAAATGAGGGTTAAAATGTATTGAGTTTTAATGAACGCAGCTGACTGGAAAATTTGCTCCAGGGGAGATTTTCTTTTTGTTTCCTGAAAAGAGGCACAATAGCCAAAAAGACTATTTCTGTTTTAATGACACACACCCAAAAAAAACCCAGCAGTGTGTGCATGTGTGTTTATTTCAAGACAAAGCTCCGGGCATCAAAGTGAGGCACTGTCCCGTGGTGATACCTTTCAGGTTCTTTGTAGGAAGTTTTATTTTTTCTCCTTTGCTGGGAGCCCCAGAAAAAGAACAACCTAGTGGAAATGTGTGGAGGTATTTACGGTTTTGTGTTTTCCGCTATGACTTTAATGAGTAACAGCAGGAATGTAATGCACACATCTTTAGGATTTTCACATGAAGATATTTCCGTGCATAAAGATACATTTTAGTTCAAAAAGAATTTAATGTGAACTACTCCTTGAAAGCTGCCATACAAGCATTCATGGGAACGTGCAGTTATTATTTAAACGGAAGCACCACCGGGGGGTTGTCACAATACTAGAATTTCAAACTCAGTGCAGAAAATACTCAAAATTATTTTCAACAACAAGGGAAAGAAAATCATTAAAGATTATTAAAATTTCAA